>NW_006283354.1:2189208-2198215 GCF_000327345.1 Myotis davidii
ACTTCTTATCAATGCTTTTGGTGATTCAGGATTTTCTCTTTAGTCATGTTTAAAATGGTAAAACATGGACATGCCTAATCAGTTTATAAATCTATGATATATTTCAGTGATGGCGAACCTTTTGAGCTTGGCGTGTCAGCATTTTGAAAAACCCTAACTTAACTCTCGTGCCTTGTCACATATAGAAATTTTTTGATATTTGCAACCATAGTAAAAGAAAGACTTATATTTTGATATTTATTTTATATATTTAAATGCCATTTAACAAAGAAAAATCAACCAAAAAAATGAGTTCACGTGTCACCTCTGACATGCGTGTCATAGGTTCGCCATCACTGATATATTTTAACAACTATAGTCAGAATGTTTTACTACATGTGTTTCTAAGAAAAGAAATAATTTTAAAAAAATTGATTTGAGGGGAGGGGATAGGAGCGAGAAAGAGAGAGAAACATTCATTTGTTGTTTCACTTATTGATGTATATTTATTGGTTGCTTCTTGAATGTGCCCTGACTGAAGATTGAACTAATAGCTTTGACATATCTGGACATTGCTTTAACCAATTGAGCTACCTTCCAGGGCCAAAACCCTGTGATTAAAAAAAGTAAAAAGGTTTTATATCTTAATTTAGCGTTGCTTTTTCAATGGGAATACTTGTGGGGAAAGATGGTTAATTTAGTACTTTTAATTAAGCATTGAACTTAGTGATATTTTAATAACTTTTTTCCCTGGTTGTAAAAGTTTAGGGAATTCAGAAAATACAGAAAAATATAGAAATGAACATTTAGGCTACCACTTAAAGCTGAGGATTATTACCATTTTGGTATATTTCTGGTATATATATATATATATATATATATATGCACACACACACACATACATATATATATATACACACACGCACACACATATATACATATATATAATTCAGACATATATGTGTATGTTATAATTTTTAACTATTTTTTGTATGTTATAATTTTTAAATGAATTTGATCTCATACAGAGTTTTGTATTGTGCTTTCTACCTAACAAATCATGAGCATTTTCCATTATCATTAATATTCTTTAAAAACACGATTTAATAGCTACATATTTTATTTAGCTGTTTTCTAGTTGAACATTTAGGTGACTTCCAATTTTTAGTTCAGAAATAATGTGACGAACATTTCTGCACTGGAATTGGTTTGTTAGATTCCATGAGGCAAAGGGGGTATAAGAGGACTGAATGGCCCTTGTGTCATCCTGTACACCAAAAGGTGGCAGGTTCAGTTCCTGGTCAGGGCACATACCTAGGATTCAGGTTTGATCCCAGTTGGGGCAAGGACGGGTGCGTACAGGAGGCAACTGATAGATGTTTCTCTCTCACTTTGATGTTTCTCACCCCTCTCTTCTCCCTCTGCCCCTTCTTCTCTCTAAAAATCAATAAACATATCCTTGGGTGAAGATTAAAAAAAAAAGAAAGAAAAAAAAAGAGGACTGGATAAATAATTTAGCGTGAGGGTGCATTTTGGTACTCTTAGTCCCAGAGCTGAATAGTTAAGCTTTACAAATATTTTATTAAAGGAAGATCCAACACACAATGCCCTTTTTAATACTGGTCAGGAAGTCTCAGATTTTGACTTTATTGTAACTTGCTTTGTGATTCCTGGCAAACCAGCTTTTCCTTGGGGACCTTGATTTTTTTTACCTGAGAAATGACAAAACGACCAGATAATGTCAAAATGCCTTCCATATTTGAGAGTCAGTGATTCTAAAATCCTTTTGGTTATTTGTGGTTTAGTGCCCGGTGTTTAATTTGGGTCATCTCTATTATAAACACCTAAGGGATGTGTTAAACAGGTGGGTTCCTGGATTCCACCGCAATCTACTAACTCATTTCTGAAGAGAGAGCCCAGGAATCTGTTTCTAACAAGCACTCTATGTATAATAAAATGGAAAACAATAGCCTTTTTGCTGTTTTTAACATTTTACTTTTCATATTTGGGAACCTAGGAAAGAGGTAATTCACTTGTTATAAAAACTTTTAGCATCTCCTCCATTTTTTCTTCTGTATGTCTAATTTATTTTGTCTTATTCCAGATTTTCCTTCTGGTTCAAAGCAGGAAATGGCGTGATGGTCTTTGTTCCAAAACGGTGGAATATCATCGTCTAGACCAGAATGTTAACGAGGCAATGCCTTCTCTGAAGATTACCAATGATTATATTTTTTAAAGCAGTATGATTTGAGTTTGCTTATTATGTAATATTATTTGCTTGACTTTTTATATGATATCGTGAAGATTTTTGCCATAGGCAATTGATATTTAAATGAGAGGTGGGTCTCTCTTTATTTTGCCTTGGTGCTTTGGAAATTAAATATCACAAACGAGTATATAATTTTTTTACACTTTCAGAGGTGAATTCAGTCAGGTGTCTAAAATGTGGAGCTAAGCATTACCCTTTATTGTTTTAGATTTCTTTCTTGTACTTCTGGAAGTATTAGTGATGCTACTTTTAAAAAAGATCCAAAACTTGTAACTAAATTCTAACATATCCAGTACTATTGATTCAGATTCTCTTCCTGCCCTCCAAATACTCCTTTAAAAGCACATTTCTTTGTGCTCCCAAACTGTAATTTACAAGGATGTATGTAATAATACATACATAGGTTTGCATATAGGTAACATTTTTCTTCTCCAGGAAAATTGTTTTGGATAATTTAAACATAATTTAAGATAATAATATTACTCAATATGACCACAATTTTAGCTCAGTTAATAAATGTTTCTAGAAATTCTGGCAGTAGAGATGCTGCAGTTTGCAGTGGATTTTGGTAACATGTTATAGAGATACCATTTTTTGGTTAGAATTACTGAATTAAATTTAGAGGTAGAAATTGTGGTAAAATAATAAATACATGTACAATTGCTTTTAGTTAGCAATTGATTATAGCACGGGTTCCTCCAAGCTTTCAAGCAGGGGGCAGAGTTTAAAATTATATCAGATTTTTTCATATTGTTTATTATCTTATAGTAAGTTTGAATAAATTTTAGGGGCCATTATTACTTAAATAATATTATATCTAGGCCTTTCAAATTAAAATTAAACCTGAATGAAGTTGTATACATAAAGAATATATGTGTACACTGATGTTTCCTCTCACTGTATTATTTTTAACAGCAACTGGAAACTAATCCTGTATTTTATTTTAGCCTGTCATAAAGAATTGATCAATGTATAAATATATGATTTGAACCATGGTTGACTTACAAGTGTCAATACCAACTTGTTAGAACATATAACCCCTAATGTACATCAAACGCCCACTCACAAAGCCCGGTGAGCAGGTGGGTGTGTGCTTTGTGTAGAGATGGGAGGAGAAGGGCAGTCCGTCATTTCTCGTGGTGGACAATTTACGGTCCTAATCAGGAAGGGAAGCACAATGGAAATACACCTGGACTGTTTGATTGCAGTAATTTTTTTCATATCTGAAGTTGTATTATTTAATATTTTGAATAAGATTTTAAAAAATAAATGGCAAAGATATCAACCCGTGACTTTATAAGTGTGTTTTATTTTAATGATCGAGTGGGTCCTTCATTTGGTTGGTCACAGAGGGTAAGTGCTAAGTCTGGGGGAAGCTAAACTGACTAGCTTGCTTTTGTACCCTTTTTAAAAAATATATATTTTTATTGATTTCAGAGAGGAAGGGAGAGGGAGAGGGAGAGAAATAGAAACATCAGTGTTGAGAGAGAATCATTGATCGGCTGCGTCCTGCGTGCCCCCCACTGGGGATCGAGCATTGCTCCTTTTAACAGTAGAATTCTGCCTCTATGAATTCCACTGAACTTCCAAATCCTACTTTAGGTCCAGTTTACCACAAAGTACTGAAGTAGGATTGTAAAGAAAAGTAAAGCAGCTAAATCAGTGTGGGCCTTCTAGCATGCTGGCTTCCCTGCTGTTTCCCTGATGAAGGCACCTCGGTCCTGAGGATCATCCCCCCTTTAGTGGATCTAGGGTTCTGGGGTTCTTCTGATGGCACAATCTTTGCTACCAAGTCCAATGCTAAAACCAAGTAGCCTCTAATTTTTAGAAAATGCATTGATTAAAAATGCTCCCAGAGTCTTGCAGAGGCACCTGAGCTGTTGGTCTATAAATATGTAGTCTAATTCTACCAAGGTCTGGGACCTAGAACTGCATGCCGGATGTGGTGGGTTACCTTTATCTGAATGACCACATTAATTGTGAGATCTCATCCTTCCCCTAAATCCAGGTTCCCATCAGAGCAGCTGCTGCCCATGAGGCAGAGGGAGTGGAGAAGGCTACTGCTCTCACCGCTGCCAAAGTGTTTCAGCCTTCTCTCTGGCGTCTGGCTGCCTGCCTTTTGCCCTGTCTGGTCTGGTGGTGCAAGTTTACCTCCCTCTGGGTTCTGTAGTGAGCAGTCTCATCCTTCCCAGCAGAGGTTCAGAGCAGTGGTTCTCAACTTTGGCTGCACATTAGAATCACCTGGGAATCTTTTTAAAATCCTAACTTCTAGGCCTCATCCTCTGGGAATTCTGTTTCTTTGTTACTAATGTTGTGGCCTCACCCCATCACAAAGAAACAGAATTTCTGGAGGATGAGGCCCAGAAATCAGGATTTTAAAAACATTCCCAGGTGATTCTAATGTGCAGCCAAAGTTGAGAACCACTGTTCTAGAGGTTAAAAGTATTCCGGGGCCAGGTGTCTTCCAAGGAAACAGAAAAGGAGGCTGTCCTGTGGTCTGAGGTCAGGCTGTAGCTGGATTGTGTTCACCTGTATTTACTTTGACACGAGGGGAAGTTGCTGGGGCAGATTCTGGAAATGGAGCTGGGGCCATTTCTGACTGTCAGCTCAGTAGCTCTGTGCAGTGGGGACCTATTGTCTAGGCTATTGAAGTGACTATAGGAAGCCTGATTTTGGACCAGTAAGTAGCAGCTTCTACCCCATGAACCCCAAGCCCACCTGTCTTCTAGCTGCCTCCTAAGGAGTCCCAGAGCCTTTGGCCACTGTGATGATGCTCCAGATTTAAAAGCCTTGCTCCTAGGAAGTCTCTCTGTACCTAGCATCCTAATAGGCCAGCTCTGAAACCCTATGCTGCTGTCTCACAACCCCTACACTGCCTCATTTCTCTGCGGGGAAATCCAGAGATGCCATGTTCTGGGAATCCTTCACTTCCTGCACGCCTCCCTCATAGGGCCCAGGAAATGCCCCCAGGCCTGGGACTACTTTCCTGGCTCCCCCAGGGCTTCCTTGATGTTGCAGCTTATCAGAGTTGGGTTTACCCAGAACCGTCCAGGCATGGACAGCCTGCAAAGTGTCAGATGGGGCTTCCTTGGAGCCTTCCAACCCCGTTCTTCGTTCCCCATTCTCATCCTTCCTCTGAAACAAGGCCAAAGGGTCCTTCCCTTCATGCTGTGGGCTGTTTCCTAGAGGCAGTGGGACCCAGGACTGCAGAGAGAGCTACATTTAGGCTACTTAGCATGCCCGAGCTAATAGGGCTCGCTCCTCTGAGGGAGCAAGGATAGAGGCAGGGTGTGGGTGCTGAGTTCCACTGTCAGGTGTTCACATTCTGCCATGACCGCAGCATTGCATTAAAAGCAAAACACCTGGGCTCTTTTCACTCAGGCTCTGAGCTGCGAGCTAAGGATGGCAGCAAGTCAACACGGACTGCCCCCCGGTGCCCACTGTCAGGCAGAGAAGAGAAAGAAGGAAGCAATCACAGTGAAGTGTGATGAATGTTTATAAGCCAAAACTGGATTTCACGTTTGTTTCTTCATGGTAAAGGTAATTTAGACTTACGACAACAGCAGCCAACACAGGATGAGGGCTTAGGATGGACGGGCACTTACTGTTCTGTGTGCCCATCTGCCCAATATAGATGGTCCCTGACTTAAGATGCTTTAACTTACAGGTTTCGATTTTATGATGGTGTGAAGGTGATACAAATTGGGTAGAAGACGTACTTTGAATTTTGAATTATGATGTTTTCTCAGACTAGCTGCAGTGAGCCGATGTTCCTAGTCAGATATGGTATCACCAGGGTAAACAACCAATACCAATAGTGTATTCATTGTGTGAGATGATTTTGCCCAACTGCAGATGAATAAAAGTATTGTGAGCATGTTTAAGGTAGGTGAGGCTAAGCTATGGTGTTTAGTAGGTCAGGTGTATTAAATGCATTTTCCACTTATGACATTTTTAACTTGATGGGTTTACTGGGATGTAACCTCATCATAAGTTGAGGAGTAGCTGTATTACCCCATTTCTCAGGTAAGGAAATAGAAGTTTCCCGTTAATCAACTTGCCTGAGGTCGTCTAGCTGATAGGAGAGAGCTGGGATTTGAATTAAGGTAAGGTCTGACGCCAGACTTCCTGTTCTTTATGAGAAAGCTACAGAAAGGTAAGCAGGAAAATTATCCAAAGATTCTCTCCCCTTAGGCCCTAAACATTGAGGTGTATCTCTTTTAATTCCTTTTAAAATTGCTTTTATTATGAATATAACGTAACACACTGTGAAAATGCATCAAATGTACAGCTTAACAAATTACAAAGCAAATGGTTGTGCAGCCATTGCCCAGGCAGAGAAACCAAACGTTGCTGGCACTCTAAGCTCCCCTTCCCAACCACAGGGACTATTATTTTCCCTTTATGGTAATCACTACCTCGCTTTTCTTTTTAGATTTACCACCTAAGTATATATCTCTAACACTATCATTTAGTAAGTTTTCATGCAAATTGAATCATAGTGTGCATTGTATAAATTTTCTTGTGTCTGACTTCTTTTGATCAACATATGTTTTTATGTTTTGTTTTTAGATTCACCTGTATTGTTGCATTATCAGCAGTTCATTACTTTCTATTGCTTAACAATATTCATTGACCTAATAGACCACAATTTATCCATCCTATTGATGGACATTTGTATTCTTTCTAGATAAGTGCATATATATATATATATATATATATGCACACACATATATATGGATTTAATGTCTATTACACATATATTAAATGCATTAATTATACATTTTGATAATTTAATACTATTTTATAAGTAATATGTTAAGTATATATTAAATTTTTAATTTTAAGATCATTGTAGAATATGAAACTATAGGAAATAATATAGAGATCCTTTACCCAATTTCCCTTGATAACATTTTGCAAGGCTATAGTACAATATTAAAACTAGGAGAGCATTTCCATCACACAGGGACCCACTAGTTGCCTACTCCCCTCCTACTTCAGTCCCTCCTTAATCCTTGGAAACCACTAATCTGTTCTCCATTTGTATTATTTGGTCATTTCAAGAGTGTTATATACATGGAACCATACAACACATAACCTTTTGAGAGTGTTTTTTTTTCATTTAGCATAATCCTCTGGAGTTCAATCAGTTTTTCATACAGGTTGTTGCAAATGTCAGTAGTTCCTTCCTTTTTATTGCTGAGTGGTATTCAAAGTATTGACGGACCACATATTCTTTAACCATTTACTTCTTCAGAGATGTCTGGGGGTTATTTCCAGTTTTTAACTATTATGAGTAAATCTACTATAAACATTTGTGGGCTGATTTTTGTCTGAACATCTTCATTTCTCTGGGATAAATGTCCAGGAGTACAGATGCTAGATTATACGGTAGTTGCATATTTAATTTTTAAGGAAGTGCTAAAGTGTTTTCCAGAGTGACTGTACTATTTTACATTCTTATGAGCAACATATGAATGATCCAGTTTCCCTGCATCCTTGCTAATATGTATTGTTGTCATTTTTTTTTTACTTTAGCCATTTTGATAAGTGTATAGTGGTGTCTTATTATGATTTGAATTTGTGTTTCCATAATATATAATGATGGTTAACATTTTTCATAAATTTGTCATCTGTATATCCTCTGGTGGAATCTCCACGTTTTTTGCATTCCAATTACATTTTAACGTAATTGGAATGTTCACTTTTTTGCTATTGTTTTTTAAAAGACATTTTGTGGTAAAATATAACATAAAAATTAACCTTTTAGCCATTTGTAGTGTACACTTCATTGGCATTAATTACATTCACACTTGTGCAACCATCGCCACTGTTTCCTAAACTTTTACTTCATTTCAACAGAAACTCTGCAATAATTAAGCAATAACCTCCTTACCCATACTTTGTAACCTCTAATCTTTCTGTCTCTATGAATTTGCCTATTGTAGATATTTTGCATAAATGGAATCAGTCAATATTTGTTTTGTGTCTGGCTTATTTCACTTAGCATAATAGTTTCATATTGTAGCATGTATCAGAAATTAATTCCTTTTTTATGGATGAGTAATATTCCATTGTATACCCACATTTTGTTTATCCATTTACTTATAGTATATGGTCATGTAGGTTGTTTCCTTTTTGGCTATTATAAATATTGCTGCAATTAACATTGGCATACAAATATCTGTTCCAGTCCTCATTTTCAGTTATTTTGGGTATATACCTAGGTGTGAACTTGTCATATAGTGATGCTGTGTTTAGCTTTTGAGGAATTGTCAAACTACCATAGCAGCTGCATCATTTTTACATTCCCACCACCAATGTACCAGTAAGAGGGTTTTAACGCCACATCTTTGCTAACACTTAGTCTCACTCATTCATTCATTTATATCCTAAAAGGTGTGAAGTGGTATCTTACTGTGGTTTTCATTTGCATTTCCTTAGTGACTAATTTCTCATGTGCTTTACAATCACCTCTTCTATTTTGGGAAGAGTTTGAGAAGGACTGATGCTAATTAGTCTTAATTGTTTGGTTGAATTCACCAGTAACGTCTGGTCCTGAACTTTTGTTTGGAGGTTTTTTTTTTTTTTTTTTTTTAAATTAAATCTTTTCATTCATTTATCCTAAAAGGTGTGAAGTGGTATCTTACTGTGGTTTTCATTTGCATTTCCTTAGTGACTAATTTCTCATGTGCTTTACAATCACCTCTTCTATTTTGGGAAGAGTTTGAGAAGGACTGATGCTAATTAGAGTCT
>NW_006283354.1:2198350-2198566 GCF_000327345.1 Myotis davidii
CTTCTTCTTCTTCTTCTTCTTCTTCTTCTTCTTCTTCTTCTTCTTCTTCTTCTCCTTAAAGGATACCTTTCAGCATTTCATATAGAATACTGGTGGTGGTGATGAACTCCTTTAGCTTTTCCTTATCTGTGAAGCGCTTTATCTGACCTTCAGTTCTGAATGATAGCTTTGCTGGATAAAGTAATCTTGGTTGTAGGTTCTTGGTATTCATCACAC
>NW_006283354.1:2199414-2211292 GCF_000327345.1 Myotis davidii
CAGTATTTGACTTCAGCACTGCGCCTCCTCTGAGTGTGGGTATGCGTTCTTTTTCCTCCTAGTTGTAGGACTTCCACTCAGCCAGCGTTCCTGTGGTTCTGGGTGATGTCCGTTCCGTCTTTTAGTTTCACTTTTGAAGTGGTTGTTTGAGGCAGCAAACTCCGGCGTTAACCTATGCCGCCATCTTGGTTCTGTCACCAGCATATCTGTTTGGAGGTTTTGATTACTGATTCAATCTCTTTACTTGTATGTTAGACGTATTGCTACTGTAGTCTTAAAGTAATCTAGAAAAAAAAAAGTCTTATTAAGAAAATCACAAGGAAGAGAAAATAAATTTATAGTATTTATTGAAAAAAATCTGTGTATAAGTGGACCTATGAAGTTCAAACCCATGTTATTCAAGGGGCAGCTATAATTAGATCATGCTTTTAAAAATCCATTCTGTCAATATCTGCCTTTTCACTTACTTGGAGAGTTTCATCCATTTACATTTAAATAATTACTGATAAGAAAAGACTTCTGCCATTTTGTGATCAGTTTTCTGTGTGTTTTATACTTTCTTTGTCCATTATTCCTCCATCATTGCCATCTTTTTAGTTTAGTTTTTTTTTTTTTTTGTAGTGAACCATCTTGATTCCATTCTTGTTTCCTTCTGCATACTTTCTATAGATTGCTGGTGCTGACCGGATGAATGATTACTCTGACACATGTTTCTGTGAAAGAGGGCTAAGAGACTGCTTGGCTTGAGAAACCAAACAACCCCATTTGCCTGCCTCCTTAGGCTTTTATTGTAATAACAGCTTGAACTAAAATTAACTTCTAGATACTATCAGCAGGGTAAGTATCCTTGAGAAGACACATGCATCTGCAGTGTCCCTTAAGCAAGGACGACCACAGACTAAACATAAAGGTTCCAGTAAAACACCCAGGGGCTCAGACTTGTGTGGAAAAGTCAAGGCGGGGTGGCGGCCTTCAGCCAGCTCACCCTGGAGGCCCCCGACCTTTCGGAGATTCCACCTTACAAACTTTCCAACCAAGTCCCGTGCTTCCCCACAATAGGTATTTTCTTTTTGATTACCATGGGGTTACATTTAACATCCTGCACTTGTAACAGTTTATTTTAAAACTCTGCTCTTATACAACTCCATTCTCCTCTCCTTTATGTTGTTGCTGTTACAAATAACATCTTTATATATTGTGTGAAATTGTCCTCAATCAGAGAGCTGGATGGTTGAGTGATTGTGCAGCTTACCTCATGAATTTCCCTTCTCTCAGGGATCATAGTCTTATACTGCCCACTGTCCTTGCCTGAAAAGTTGTCACATATAAATGTACACATATATGTATATGTGTACATATGTAGATGTGTGTGTATTTTAGTTTTTAGTTGTTTATGATGGGAGAGCCAGACTGGTGCCAGCTACTCCATTATAGTTAGAGGCAGAAGTTTCCCTCTTTCTATCTTGATGAAGTGGATTATGTGTTGGCAAAGATGTTGTTGGAACAGATGCCAGGTGGAGCCAGCCACTCTGAGCCCTGCCTTTAGCAATAGAGAAATCACTTGTTAGGCTCTGCAAGTGCATAGATGTGATGCCTTGCACCCCACTGTTCTTAGTATACTCCAAACAAAGGGACTTTTACTACACGAGCATTGATTCTCTTGGATCATGGAAGTCATTCACCTTATTGTTGCTGACAAATAGAGAATTTGTCATTAAAAACCCAGACTTGCTTGTATTAGCCTGCTCTCTTGCATCAAGGAAGTTAAAATGGTTGTCATGTTACCTGGTTGATAGTGGATGGGAAATAACACTTGCAAAGGTCTATTTGGATTCTTTGCTGCTGTAAGTCACTAGTGCATGGACCAGACTCCTGGCCTTGGGACTGCTGGCAGAAAGCCATGTAGTAAGCCATGTTCCAGCAGAGGAGACACACAAGAGATGTCTTTGTCTTTCACCCCATTAGGAAGGAGGCACAGCCAAGCCAAACACCCAAACAGAGAAGTTACTCTGAGATATGCTGCGCCTATAAAGGAATATGAAGCTTGGCCTCTCACCCGTTCCAGGAGCCCACAGGCAACTCATTCATTCAGCAGACATTTAATGATTACCGGTACTGAGGGAGGCCCTGTTGGGTTCTGGGGATGCAGGGTGAGGGGAAGAGTCATTAAAGACATGATGTTTGAGTTGGCTCCTAGGGTTGGATCTTGGTTCCAAAGAAAACTGAGGAAAAAAATTTCGCTGAGCTCATTTTTCCATATTTTTATTAGGCTATAAGAACCTACAAACTGAACGTATTTTCGGGAAAAGGACCCAGAGGTTTCCTTTTGGAGGCTGGGGCACTGTTTCCAGGGGAGCCGCTGGCCCTGTCTCTCCCACGCCCACACATACCTAGTTGTGTCTCCGCAGCGGAGACGTGAGTGGTGCTGGCCTCGAGGCTGAGCTCCTGGTTTCCTTCCTCCTCCTCCTCCTCCTCCTCCAAGAGGTGGATGTCTGAGCGTGAGGCCGCCTGCCCCACCCGCAGGACCCCAGGCCAGGGTTCCCGGACTGGACTTCTCTCCTTGTGCTGGCACCTCAGTCTGGGAGGCAGAAAAGGGGAATTTCTGCTTGGGGTGCAGTGGACTCTATGGCAGGGAGACGGATGGCTGGGCGAGCATTTGAGGCTGTGTGTTCTTCCGATAAGTGAGTCTGCCTCCCTCAAATAAAGTCTCGGGGTTTTCTCTGAAAACCCAGTTTCTGTTGAAGGGTCTCTGCAGGGCCTAATAATGGTCCTAAGACTTCAGAGACCTTCTAGGTTTTCAAAGATGGTGTCTGGTTTCCGTTCTGTTAGTTTCACCTCTGATTTCTTTTCTCAGTCATGTTCTCGTGAGCCCTCCCGTTTAGGGGCCTAGAATAAGCGAAGGCAGGCAGGCTGTTCCCTGCTGGGTATAGTTTGGGGCCCTCTTTGTCACATTGGATAAAGCCTCCAGTTTGGGGTCAGGTTCGGCCTCAGGCCATTTGTGTGAAACACATTCCTTGTCCTGCTTTCACCAACCTCTCTGACCTGCCCATCAGGCCACACAGCCCTTCCTTCCTTTTATCCATGGTCACTGGCTTGGTGGGGATGTTCACATGACCGTGTCCTTCCATGGACATGCTTAGATTTTTGAGGAAACAGATTTTTACTTAAGGGAGGAAAGGTCTATGATAGTATGATCAGAATTTACCTATTGATAAAAACACACACACACACAAAACAGCCCTAGCTGGGTTGGCTCAGTAGATAGAGCACCGGCCTGCAGACTGAAGGGTCTTGGGTTCGATTCCGGCCAAGGGCACTTGTCCGGGTTGTGGATTTGATCCCCAGTGGGGGGCATGTAGGAGGTAGCCGATCAATGATACTCTCTCATCGTTGATGTTTCTACCTCTCCCTCTGCCTTCCTCTCTGAAATCAATAAAAATTATTAAAAGAAAGAAAGAAAGAAAAGAAAACAGTTAGGTCTGGAAAAGATACCCTGTAAGTGGAAATACGTGGACCACGTAGGATGCTGTGCTCTGGGGCTGGAATGGGATTGCCGAGTCAGGAGGCTGAGCCAGTGGAAGCAGAGGCAAGCGTAGTCACCTCTGTTAGTGGTTGTCAGAAATCAGAGCTGATGTTCCTAGGTGGTGGTTACAATGCTCCGGAGAGCAGGTGTGAATGCTGGTCAGGAAAGGGGACACTTTTCTATGAACTGCGCTATCGTACAAAACAAGTGCTCACCAAGGCTCACCAGGGAGGAGTGGGACCAGGGCTGAGAAATGGAGCTTTGGACTCTCCAGGATGTACCGGAAGGACCAGGAGCAGGGGCAGGGAGAGGAGGACTTCATAGTTACTCCTGAATCAAGCAAACCAAACAAACAAAGGCCCCCAGATAGATAAAGAGGGAAAATACATGGAGATGGGAGCCAGCATTGGCCAAATGTATCCAAAGCCCCCGGCAGCCCAGACTTGGAAAGAGGGTTTCGTGATGCATGAACTGCTCTAAGCCCCACTGAGTTTGATTCCTTCCCTTTTGTTCTCCTGGCGCAGTGAGAGGAAGCTTTTCTATAATTGGCTCTGGACACATTATTAAAATCACTCTGTGGCCCCTTTGCAGCTTATTTTTAATTATAAGACCTATTGCATTGTTAGATTATTAACTCGGACAATTACTTACCTTGGCGTTTTCCTATCTTGATGAAAATGAAAAGTGCGAGGCCATGTGAGCTGATTGAGTTTCGGTCTGCGCGGCTTGGTTAAGCTGGGTCAGCCCGCATCTGTGTGCGTGCGGGGAAGGGCAGGTTTGCGGACGGTGCCAGTGGAGCCCAGGCTGAGAGAACCTGGGACCTGCGGGGGCCTGTCCTGAGCAGCTGGGGCCAGGCCTCCGTGGAAGGGGGAGGTAGGCTGCTGTGGCTTCTTTCCCTCTGACCTTGAAGAAGGGCCCTCTGCTCACGGCTCACACTTTGAGAAGTGATTTTCCTGGGAGACAGCGAGCCCCAGGCAGAGTCAGGAAGTGGGGTGTGTCCCACTACCCCCCTCCATATGTCCCAGTTCTGCTCCGGCTCATCACCCCCAGTTGCTGTCTCGGACTCCCTTCTTCCCTGACTCCTCTCAGCCCACATGTCCTCCTGTGGTACTAACTGCATGACAACACCGACAGCACCTAAACCAGTGATGGCGAACCTATGACACACGTGTGAGAGTTGACATGTGAATTCATTTTTTTGGTTGATTTTTCTTTGTTAAATGGCATTTAAATATATAAAATAAATATCAGAAATATAAATCTTTGTTTTACTATGGTTGCAAATATCAAAAAATTTCTATATGTGACACGGCACCAGAGTTAAGTTAGGGTTTTTCAAAATGCTGACAATGCCGAGCTCAAAAGGCTCGCCGTCACTGACCTAAACAGTCACAAAAACTAACATGTATTGAGCGCTTACTGTATGCCTGGTGCCTTGCCCACAGCAGGCTCTTGGCAAATGTCTACCAATGCTGGCCACAGCGGGCCTCCCCGTCATGCTGCCTTCTGGCCAGCAGGGGGTAGTGTGACTACACCATAAAGGGCACCCTCCTCCAGCCATGTTCTCAGACAACGTGAAGCTTTGGAGTTTCAGCGGATCCTGGAAGAAGGATTCTGGCTTGGACAGTGGGTCCAAGGCCCCCACAGACAGTGAGGGTGAAAGGAGGCACAACTATCGCCCCTCCTCCTCACAGCCTCAGGCACTTGGGGTCCATCAGTCCCAACTTCTAAGTCACTCTATGTTCAGCCTGGGTTCCCTGACTCCATGGCGGGCAAAGGGCAGGCACGACTTGCAGAAATGGTTTTGGCTGCAGTTAACCACACTGATTCCACGCAGGAGCTTAGCACCTGGTTTCCTTTGAGATACACAGATGACCCCCAAACAGGACTCTGAGGCTGATGCTTTACTTTAGGGGGGCGTTTTGGTGTCTGGTCCCCAGAGGATAGGCTGAGAGATCTCCCTGATGAACTCCTGTGAGGAGCGCAGATCCTGGGTCCTCAACACAGCCCCGTCGGAGGCACTAGTTCTGACGAACCTAAAGATGGACGGTGCCTCCCAGCCTCTCTGCTTCTGAAGTGCTTTAGGTTCAGATGTTCAAAGCAGCTCCGAGTTATCTTTGTAGCTTCTCCAAAGCCCGCCCCCATTCTCTAGGCCCCTGAGAAAGGAAAGCGCTATCGTGCTGCTGACTGCTAATTCCCTGCCCTCCCAACCATACACCCGCTGCAGCCAGTGGGAAGGGGTCAGCCGTTGTCTGCGCATCCAAGGCAATACCCCATCTAAGGCCTCTACCCCCCACAACCAGGCCTCCACCATCGCTGCACAAAGTTCCCAAGTTTAAGGAAGCTGAGCGTGTGTGTGCACCCTCACCCCAAATCCATTTTGAGTAGTTTGCCTCTCAGCGCCTGACCTGCAGCCCAGGAGGCCACCTTCCGCGATTCCTGACCTGGAAGGTCAGTTGGGGCCATTTGTGTACTTTGGTTAAAAAACAAACAAGCCCTAGCTGGTTTGCTCAGTGGGTAGAGCGTCGGCCTGCAGACTGAAGGGTCCCGGGCTCAATTCCGGTCAAGGGCACATGCCTGGGTTGCGGGCTCAGTCCCCAATGGGGTGTGTGTGTGCAGGAGGCAGCCGATGAGTGATTTTCTCTCATCAGTGATTTTTTCTATCTCTCTCCTCCCTTCCTCTCTCTGAAATCAATAAAAATGAATAAATAAGAGCAATGATTAAAAAACAACAAATAAACAAACTGGCAGTTTTGAGTACTTTAACACTAGCTAGGTTCTTTATGTGGATTATCCAATTTGACTTCCACAAGGATCCCATTATGTAACTGCTGTATATAATATGTAATATTATATATATTTTACATACTGTATATAATGCCCCCATATGTATGGGGAACTTGAGGTATAGAGAGGTTAAATCAAAGGTCTTTCAGGGAGGAAGTTGCTGAGCCAGAAACTTGGGGAAGGGGCACAGGAGAGGCTGGCTCAGGAGCTGGAGACAGTTTCCGATCTGCTGCCCAGCTCTGGCTCCAACCTGATTGGAGGGACCTGGGGCTTGGTAACTACAGCGTGGCCCACCCTGCACAGTCTTAGGAGCAAGAAGGAATGGCTTTGTCCTTCAGACTTGAACAAGTTGTTCTACCACACTTTGACCTGACAGATAGATTGAGTCCTTGGAATTGCAGGATGATGGCAAGGCAGATGTCTAGCAGGTGGGGAAACTGAGGCCAGAAAGTGTAGGGATCTGCTCAGGGTCTCACAACGAGTCCATAGTGTCTAGTATAGTTCACTAGCACCTTCTGCAAGACCACACAGCCTCTGAACTGGGACTCTGAAAATATTTGAGAGATCAGTCCAGTGATATCAGAACCAAGGAGGTCACCTTACAAAAATATCTAACTTAAAATGTGAAATTGATTTGTACTTTCTGATTTGCTAAAGCATAATTTCTCATATGCATGAGAAATTAATTCAAACAATACAAAAATAGTAAATGGTGAAAACCAAGCCTGCATCCCACTTCCTCTCCCCTGATACAAGCACTGTTCTGTGTATCCTTCCAGCAACAGTTCGTGCTTATAGAATCATAAAGGCAAATGTGACACGTTGTTGAAAGGGGGCTCTCTACCCAAGTTTCATCTGGGGTCTCCAAAAATGCAAGTCTAGCAAGAGGAGTGTCAGGACGATGGCTTGGATGAGGCTCTGGAGTTGGGGGGCTGGTGTCAGATATATACCTGAAGAGTGTAAACATGAGATCCAGTGGGGTGGGTGGGAAGAAAAGAGGAGAGAAGAAGATTGGAGAGGAGAGGTCAGGGAGAGAGAGAGAGAGAGAGAGAGAAGAGAAGAGGGGAGGGCAGGGGAGGGGAGGGGAGGGGAGGAGAGGAGAGAAGACTTTTGGAGCCAAACCATGCCCTTGCCAAAAGCAAGGCCACTGGTACATAGATTTTCTTACAGACCAGATATGGACCACAAGGGTCAAAGGACTGGCCTAAAAAGATAGCCCAGAAGAGGGAGGCAACCCTACAGACAGACAGACAGACCCCCAAGTTCCCAGAGACTGAAGGAGAGAGGAAATAGATAACCATCCAGAGGAAAATGCAACCAAATGCTCCAACGTTGGGGGTCTCTAAAGAATCCAAAGAAGTACTCACGAGAGGAAGGTTAAGTCTAGAGAAAACAGCTTTCAACATCAGTTATGAGCAGAAAATGCCGGTGTCAGGTGACACTGGTGACAACCAGATAATATTGTTCCTGTCCTCTTCCCTTCTCCCTCCTCTTTCCCATGTATTCAGTGTGTTAATCAGGGTGTTGGGACCATGGACATTTGGGGTGATCACGACTGCATCACAATGCTGTGAGGGATGCAGTAACCGGGCAGCATACTAATATAATATTTGGTCTACAAAACAGGAAATGCTAGATCCAGTGGCCAGAAGCCCTGCTTCAGTCCCCACAATGGAGAGCCACATCTGTTAAGCAATTGAAACCACATGATTGAAGAGAGCTCTTGCCCTCTTGAAAAAGAAATCTACACCTGTGTCACAAATCTATTTCGGTTGTCATTTAAAACATGAAAAAAAAGCAATTTCACAAATTTCAGTGTATGTTTAACTCCTCTCCCCAAACACTCCTGGGGCCTCAGAAAGCTTCTGCAGCACAAAGCTTGAAATTGCTTCTTTATTTCACCCCGCCTTTGACAAGGGATAGCTGAAGTCTGAGTCTGAGCTCTAACAGAGGTTGCCTTTGCCCAGCCAGAGTGGCGCAGTTGGTTGAGCGTCATCCTGTGCACTGAAAGGTTGCCGGTCTGATCCCCTGTCAGGGCACAGGCCTGGGTGGTGGGTTTGCTCCCCGGTAGGGGCAAGTATGGAAGGCAACTGATGTCTCTCTCTCTCTCTCTCTCTCTCTCTCTCTCTCTTTCTCCCTCCCTTCCTCTAAGTCTGGGCATGTCCTTGGGTGAGGATTAAACAAAAAAGAAGTTGCCTTCCCCCCTTCTCCTTGTCACAATGTCCAGTGATGCCTATTTAATGGCTCAAAAATGAGGTCCCAGGTGTGTGTCAGGGTTCTGAGAACCTTATCTGGCGGCATAACTTTCACTCAGAATTAATGCACGGCGAGTGAGGGGGATGAGTAAACTCATTAGGGGAGCCAACGGATGTCCTCACTGTCACCGAACAGCGTTCATTGTGTGCTTAGAATAATGTCTTTTCTACAAGCCAAATGGGAAAAATGCTCTAATGGGTTTCCCTGAATCTGCGTTGCCACTGTTGTAAATTACCTTGCTTAATGGACTTTGGGATTCTGTTATCTATTTGAAAACGCCTAAGCTCCTGGAGAACCAAATCAAGGGCCTTGGTCCCCAGGAAGCTAAAAAGATTTACAACTCCATGACCATCATCATTGATGTCTGTTGTGTTTTGCAAACAACTTTCCTGTGGAATAAATGCTTATGATTAGGTCATGGGCCCTTTTTTCATGTCACCCTGAAATAATGACAACCAGGGCCCATAAATCCCCTCCGGAAACCAATGTGCCCGGAAGGTACTGGGCAATGATTCTACCCCGCCCCCGCCCCACTGCCTCTGAGAACCGTGCCAGGGCCCTCAGCAGCCTTCCCACCAAGAACAACTACCATAGAATAGTCATAATCACCACCACAGCCATAGGGCACCTCTGTAGGGCACTTCACAGCAGGCAGAGGGGCTCACAGGCCTTGTCTTATCTGATGAGATGTGGAAACTGAGGCCAGAGAGGTCCGCCAGTAGCGAGGGCCAGAAACAGAGGGGAGCCCTTTTGCGCTTCTGCAGTCTTTGCTCTCTAACTGCTGGGTTGGTTAACTTTATGTGTCCACTTGACTGGGCCCCGGGTGCCTGCATAGTTGGGTTACCCATTACTCTGGGTGTTTCTGGATAAGATTAACGTTTGAATCGGTGGACTGAGGAAAGCAGGTTGCCTTCCTAATGGGCCTCCTCCAATCTGCTGGGGGACTGACTAGAACAAAGGACGGACAGAGAATCCCCAGCCTGACGACCTTTGAACTGGGACATCAGGTGTACGATTATGGATGATGAACGTGCCAGCCTCTATAATCACTCAAGCCAACTCCTTATAACCTCTCTCTCTGGAGAACTCTAACACAACCCCTTTTTCCTCACGTAGTTACATGACACACCCTGATTGCTGGTCCCTGAGCTGCAGCACAGACCTGAGCTGGGGATACAAAAAGGCTAAAATTGGTTGTGAGAGTAGTTCTTTTATAGATTAATTTATTTTTAATTGTGATAAAATGCACATAACATAAAATTTACCATCTTGACCATTTAAAAGAAAATATTCTCATTGATTTTTAGAGAGAGAAGAAAGTAGAGGAAGAGAGAGAAACATGGATGTGAGAATAGAACATGGATTGGCTGCCTCCTGCACTCCCCCTACAGGGAATGAGCCCACAACACAAGCATGTGCTCCAACCAGCAACCTTCTGGTGCCCCAACCAACTGAGTCACCCCAGCCACAGTCCATCTTGACCATTAAAATATCTATCTATCTATCTATTTCAGAAAGGAAGAGAGAGAGAAGAAGAGAGACATAGAAACATCAAGATGAGAGAGAATCATTGATTGGCTGCCTCCTGCACGCCCCACACTGGGGACTGTGAGCCCACAACCCAGGCATATGCCCTACCAGGAATTGAACCATGACCTCCTGGTTCATAGGTCAATGCTCAACCACTGAACTACTCCAGCCGGGCCTATCCTGACCATTTTTAAGTGTGCAGTTTAGTAGTGTTAAGTACAGGGGTGGGCACATGTAGGTTTACAATTGTGAGTATGTGAGACAGTTTATTCTTGCTTTATTATTTATTAATTATTGTTTTATTTATTATTTTCATTAACTTACTTTTCCCCCACCTCTGTATATTCACATTATTGTATAAAGTTTTGATTTTTAACTGAACTAGATAGGACTTTTTAATACCTATGAAATAGATAGGTATTAAAAAGATGAGCTCATCTTTACAGCAAGAAGTGACCTCAAAAGTTTTGGAATTGGCCCGAGGTGGCTGAAGGAGCACCATGCCCACTCCCCAACTCCTCTTGAGCTTCTGATCCATGCCCAGAAGCAGCATTGTATGAATAGCCATGTTGACAAAACCTTAAACATAGCACCCCTGGGAGCTTAATTACCACCTGGCAGAGCTGTAAGGCCCATCTGGGGATGACTGATTGCTGGAGCTGGTGGGCACGGGGTCTCATGTGCAGGCAGCAGCCTGGCTCCGGTTCCCCCAGGCCTCCATGCCCCGAGCCTGACAACCAGGACTGGCCTGGAGGAGGGGCTGGGAACCCCAGAGAGCAGCAGCCTTTGGCTACACATAGAGAGCCCCAACTCCCTCTTGTGGCCACACCCAGTTCCCCATCTCTCTTGTGATCAGAGGCACACCTCGGGGTCCTCTATCTTGACTAGCTTTTCTCAGAGACTGTGGCTGGGGCAGTCTGGGGAAGAGCCAGCTCCCAGGGTCAGTCCTGGGACTCTGCTTGGAGGATTTCACCTGAGCAGCTCAGCCCCAGGAACTCAACTAATCCAGGTCTGGGGCGTCTGGCTCTGGTCTGCTCTCAGAGCCCCCAACCCCAACCTTGCTTCCCGCACTGTGGCCACAGGGACCTCACAACACCATAGTGCCCCTCTCTCTTCCCAGAGCGCCCTCATCTTCCACGTCACCACTGGCCCCTCCTACATATCCTTCAGGTCCCAACCTAAATTGTGTAGATGAGTTTTTTCTGACCGCTGCACCCCTGCCCTGGCCAAGGGCGGGACCCTGGTGCATACTCCCGAGGTACTGTGTTTTTCCTGGGTACGGCGATTCCTACAGTTACTAAGCACTCATTGATGAGTCTGTGGCTGAATGTCTGCCACCTTTGTAAGACTGCCTACAAGGCAGCTGGGGAAGGGCATGGCCGTCCTGGGGAGGGGTGAGCCCCCTGGGGAGAGGTGCTCTGCACTGAGGCTGTCCAGGCATCAGGAAGGGAGGTGTGTCAGGAGACAGAGACAAGACCGGGAATCGAGCCTGTTCTGATAAGTCCAGCTTTGCTGACCACACTGGCTGCATGGTGATATGGTAATTTAGACCCCATGATGGAGATCTGGAAGACTTGTCCCCCTGGGCAAGCCAACCTAGCAAAAAGCCATGACCCTGCACCTCCAGGGGCAAGGAAGAGGATTAGGCAGAAGGGACAGCTGATCCACCCAGGGCCACAGTCTCTACATTTTGCAGGGCTCACATGTCTGACAGCAGGATTATTGGGGGCGGGGGAGGCAGAGGAGAGAAGAGGACAGGAAGGAGGAGGAGAAGGAAGAGCG
>NW_006283354.1:2211302-2214769 GCF_000327345.1 Myotis davidii
GAGCGGGCGGAAGAGGCATGTGGTGGTCGGGCAGGGATCCATCTGGCCTTCTGGTCACTGGACAGGTCCGGGTCTGGCACACACCAGGCCCGAAGCCGCCCCCTAGAGACACAGGGCATGGCCTGATGCCAGGGGCAGGGAGCCTTTTGGCCTGAGCCTCACATTCACAATCACCTCTTCACATTTAGCCTTTAGGAATTCTTCCAAGTGAGGTTTTAATGTTAAAAGCAGTAATTTATTAAATGTAAGCATTTGAAACAGGCTGCAGGTTTATCGCTCTATCTTGGCATGTCTCTGGTTTGTAATCTATCAGAGGCCTAGAAAAGTGGAAGTGGTCCAGGCCTCTTGGCCATGGGCAGCCTGGCTGTGAGGGCCATTCTTGGGATGGAGCCTAGGCCAGTCCTGAGCTGCACACATTTGCTGGTGTCTCACCCTGCTCGCTCTGTACAGCTCCGCCCCGGCCGCCAGGCTCCCTTGCTAAGAGAACCTAAGGATTTTTTATCACCTCTTATTCATCCCGTTGGTGAGGGAGGGTCCCACCTTAGGGTGATGGGGATGGCTGAGCACACACCATCTGACACTGGACAGATGAGAGTGGCAGCAATTTATTAGTCACCTACACTCGACCTGGGAGGGTGTGACACGTCATGAAGGGCCTTCAGGGTTTCAAGTGGGAACAGAGTGAGCAAGGAGGGCAGTGGGAGCAGGCTGTGTAGTATCAAGAGGGTGAGATGGCCCCAGATCCTGTGGGAGGAAGCGATTGGCTTATTTGAATAATTCCATGAACCGGCAGAGCTGAAACCCGCTACTCAGGCAAAAGCAGGAACTGTGCGGGGTCCCTGAAGTTAGGAGGGTTGCTGCCTAAGGGACCTGACTGTGGGAGCAGAGTGGGGAGGGGAACTCATGCTTAAGCCATTCGGGCCCTCCCGGCTTCACCAGGTGTCAGGCAGCACATAATATTGGGCCCTGGTTTAGGCCTCGTACCGCACAGAGGTAATGGGCTTGGAGCTCCTGCCTCAAGTGCAGACTGAGCAGCAGCACCAGGTCCAGGGAGCTCAGTGAGAGCTGGGGCGGGCCTGTGGGCGACTGCGGCGGGGTGGGGGATGGGGTGGGGGATGAGGCAGTCACTCAGGAAGACAAATGAAAGTTTTCCTCTTGTTGGCACATTCCTATGGGTACCTCTTAAGGCTGCCCCCACTGTGTTCAAACCAAATCAAACTTACTCTCAGTAGAGGACAGCCCAATAGATTGGGGTGTCTTTGGGTCAGGGGTCCTAAGGCTAGGAGCCCAGACACCAGGAGGGCAGACTGACCCTGGTAGGTGCAGCTCTGGCTCCTGGGAAGCTGGAAGCCCCAGGGAGAGACCTGTGTTTCCCGAACCCCACTCCTCAAGCCCTGAAACGTGGTCCTCAGGGAGAATGGAAGCATGGTGGGCCTGGCAGAGATCCATTCTTTTTTTTTAAAATGTTTTTATTGATTTTAGAGAGAGAGAAAGGGAGAGGGAGAGAGAGAGAAACATTGATGAGAGGGAAACATCCATCTGCCACCTCCTGCACAACTCCTATTGGGGATTGAGCCTGCAACCTGGGTATGTGCCCTGACCAGAAATCGAATGGGTGACCTCTTGGTGTGTGGGACAAAGCTCATCTGAGCCACACCTGCCAGGGACAGCGATCCATTCTTGATGCCATATCAGGGATGACCAGGAAGACTGAAGACAAGATCCTTCCTGAATATTCTACTCTGTATAGGACCCCCAAGAATAGTGCATGACTCCAGAGAGGGAAGGAGGCCTCTCTAAAACCTGACGCACATGGGATTTCTCGTCACCATGGGCGAGTGGCCTGCTTGTGGAACACTGCGTGCTCATTTATTTCTATGTAACTTGTCTTAGAAAATTTGGGAAAGATGGGAAAGTACAAAGACAAGCAACCTCACCCAGAACCCCACCACCCAAAAGGGAAACAGTACTGCCATTTTGCTATCTTTCCCTCCAGTCATACTATGTGTATTTAGATGGGAATGCCCAGTTTACAGGATGGGATTCCACTGTAGAGCCATTTTGCTGGTGACCTTTGATTTAATAATATTCCACTCAGTGCGTCTGTAGGCATATAACCATGTCCCTATTTTGGATTATTTGGATTGTTTCCAGTTTTTGGCTGTTATTAGTAACTAGAGGCCCGGTGCACAAAAATTTCTGCACTCGGGGGGTCCCTCAGCCCGGCCTATACCCTCTTGCAGTGTGGGACCCCTCGGAGGATGTCCATCCTAGTGGGGACCCTCACCCCATGGAGGTTTGGCCAGCCTGGGTGAGGGGCTGATGGCTGTTTTCAGGCTGGCCACACTCCCTCTAGGGTGGGGGGGTCCCCACTGGGGTGCCTGGCCACTCTGGGTGAGGGGTTGAGGGCCGTTTTCAGGCTGGCCAAGCACCCTGATGATGTAAGCTCCCAGCCTCTCCTTTTTTTCTTTTTTGTTTTTTATTCTGGGATTTATTTACCTTCTATAATTGAAACTTTGTTGCTTTCAGTGGAGCTCAGAGCCAGGCCGTGGCAGGCAGGGAACCTTGGCTTCCTCCATCACTGGAGCAAGCAAGCCTCCTGCTCGCTCCAGCTCCGTGGCTGCTGGCTGCCATCTTGGTTGGGTTAATTTGCATATAGTCACTCTGATTGGCTGGTGGGCATGGCTTAAGGTGTAGCAAAAGTATGGTCAATTTGCATGTTTGTCTTTTATTAGTATAGGATACTGCAGTAAATATCCTTGCACATCAATCTTTTTTTTTTTTACATTTTTCTAACATTTATTAAAATCCATTGTATTATCCATTCTTAATAGACTTATCTGCATTTTTAAGCTGAGCACATCAATCTTTATGTATGTCTCCGATAAAGTACTTTGTCAAGTGTCACCATGCAAAGACTCCACTTGTGAGTAGATGAGGTCTCCGACCCAGAGGTCAATGCCAGAGGCAAACACCTGTTTTCAGATCTCTCTCCCATTTAGTGAGGGTGGTCAGAGTGGGTGCTAACCTTGTCTTTACTTTTGTGATCTTGTCCAAATCTTCCCTGCAGCCTTTTATGGTGGACCTATTCCTGCCCCAGTTGACAGATGAGGGAACGAGACCTAGACAGGGGCCAATTAATTGCCCAAGGCCACAGAGTCAGTAAGTGGCATTCATGGAACTTAAGGACAAAACAAACAAAAGCCCGTGGCCCACTTGTCGCTGAGAGGGGGCTCCGACCTGAATGCAGATCCATCGGTATCTGGCGCGCCCATCCCAGCACCACCGTACCCACTTTCTCCACTGCCCGCAGCTCACATGCCCCGTCTTTCCAGTGGGTGTTCATCTCCTCCCAATTCAGGACTGTTGAACCTGACACGTCCTCTGCATTCATTTAGCTCAGAGCGGCTGTCTCCCTTCACCTACCCCACCTGACACCGGGACAAGGAACCGTGAAAGTGCCAGTG
>NW_006283354.1:2216372-2265810 GCF_000327345.1 Myotis davidii
TGGTTGGGCTCTGAGCCTCTGGAAACGTTCTTCTTGGCAAGGGGGTCACGGTGGCCAGTGGAGCTGTGAGCCCGGCCCCTGCCTGAGCTACCGTCAGAAGAGAGGACGCTCCGTGGGGCTCCTGGAGGCCCGCACCCCTGTGGTCTCCCAGGGCCCAGGCCCCCACAGCCTCCTCCACAGATGCTCTGAGGAGGGTGATCTCAACTTCGGGGGGCGCTCATAAGTCCTCAGTTGCCATCTTACACTTTGGGCTCGCCTCGATCCCAGGATCCTGCAAAGTTCCCAGGCCACCTTTCCAGAGCATTCTTCCTGACAGAGCTTGAGGTGCAGATGAAGAAAAAGCAGAGTGAGACCATGATGCTGGAGGGTGTGTGTATGGGGGTTGAATTGTGTCCCCTAAAAAGATATGTTCAAGTCCTAACCCTTGCTACTTCAGAATTTGATATTATTTGGAAACAATTTGCAGATGTAATTAGTTAAGATGAGGTAATGCTGGATTAGGGTGGTGTTCTTACAAGAAGGCCACATGGGGACACACGGGGCAGCTATCCATGTGACAATGGCGATAGAGATCGGAGTGATGTAGCTTCACACCAAAGAATGCCAGGGGTTGCTGGCAGCCACCAGAAGCCCAAGGGGGCAAGAGGAGTCTCCCAGGGCCTTTGGAGGGAGTACATCCCTGCTGACACTTCGATTTTGGACTCGAGCCTCCAGGACATCGAGAGAATAAATGTCTGTGGTTTTAAGACACCATTGGTGGTACTTGGCTATGGCAGCCCCAAGACACTGAAGTAGGGAGTGAATTGGGTGGTTGGCCCACCTGAGGCCTCCCACTCCTGCAGGCTGGGCAGGTGTCCACCAGAGAGGAAGGAAGTGTTTTGAGAGCAGAGTCTTCTACCCAAAAGTCCAAACAACAGAAGTCAGACTCAAAGTGTGGCCCCTGAACCTGCCTCTTGGCGTTTTCACGCTCTTTCCATGGGGTTTGCCCTGCTCTCCAGGTTCCCTGACCTGCGTGGTCCCGGCCGTGCCCAGCTGAGGTCCGAGGACTGGCCTGGCAGAGAAGTTTGAGTGCCGGCCAGGGGAGGGGAATCCGGGCCCTTTGTACTGATGAGGAAGCAAGCTGTTTCGGGTCTATGGGGTCTCAGCTGCTCCCCTCAGTGCCTCGGCCAGCGTATTAAAGCATACCGGTGGGGAACACTGCCCCTCCCCGGAGCCAGCCAGCAACCCGAGTGATGTGGCTCAGAGTAAACGTTTTCATCTCCCCGCTTTCCCTTTTGTTATTGGTCATGTTTGAAAACCCATCGATCCCCTTTAGGGTTCAGCCCTTGGTTTTGACACCATTTATTTCCTTGCTGGTTGCATGCTGATGCCCACGGCGAGGTCCAGCAGGGCTGGGCTTGTCTCCTTTTTCTCGGCCACGTCCCCAGTGCCTAGAACAGTGATGCCGAACCTATAAACTCATTTTTTTGGTTGATTTTTCTTTGTTAAATGGCATTTAAATATATAAAATTAATATCAAAAATATAAGTCTGTTTTACTATGGTTATAAAGATCAAAAAATTTCTATATGTGACACGGCACCAGAGTTAAGTTAGGGTTTTTCAAAATGCTGACACGCCGAGCTCAAAAGGTTCGCCATCACTGGCCTAGAACATGCCTAGCACATAGCAGGTGCTCAGAAAATATTTATTGAGCCAATAAGTTAGAAAAAGAGACACATTCTGACTGTGAGCCCAAGTCCCCGTGGAAGGGGACAGAGAGGGCACACACTCTTTTCCTTGAAAATGAAGAATAATCAATACCGTATGCTTGCGGTACGTTTTCCTCCACCTTCTTCAAAGCACCTTCCCAGACCACGTGACGGTGGGAACACAGCCGCATGGGGTGAAGTGACGCCCACGGTGACACAGGGCCGGGCCGGGCCGCTGTCCTGCCTGGAGTCCACGCCTTGCGGCCGGGATCAGTGAGGAGTGTAAAATAGTTCTTATTAGTTGTGACATTGAAAAGAAAGCAGCCGGCGCATCCAGCGTTTTCCAAAATGTGTTCTAGGAACTCAGGCCCTCAAGGAACTGCGACAGGTCTACCCTCGGGTGTCTCCCATAGAGGACGTGGGGAACATGTCACCATCCCCAGCAGAGTCCTGAGCAGTCCTGCAGCGAGGGCCCCCTGAGCTCCCTGGTGTTTCCCTCTGCCTCCCCTGCATTTCCAGGCCCAAATACACATCCTGCAACAGACCGCTGCTTCACCGTCAGTGCTTTGGTTTCTTCTTTACAAGCAGAGTCCTCATCCTCCATTTGCAGGTGATAACTCGGAGGGGAGGCGGGCACAGGGCAGAGTCCCATGGCTAGAGCCTCAGACAGGGTGACAGTCCTCCTGGGCTTCGTGCTCGCTGCTCCTCTGGGGAGGATGGTGGGGCTCCCTGGGAAGGGGGTGCCTCGGAGCCGGGAGCAGGTGCAGTGCTACAGGAAAGAGGGGAAAGAGCCACCTCCTGTGGCGGCAGCTCCTCCTTCCTAGAGCCGCGGGAGCAGTCTGGGCGGGTAGTTACTTGCTTCTCCTGAATAGCACTGCCTGCAGCTCGGGGCCTGACGTCATTACCCGCTCCGTGCAGACTCATTCAGACTTGTTTGACGCTTCTCCAAAGAACTCCATCTGCTTCCCGTGCCATTTCTGACAGGTGGCTGGCGCGGCTCCCCCAAGCCCCCGAATACCAGGGAGCAACTTCCACAGAACTGACTCAGCTTTTATGTCATCTTTCTGTCTCCCTGTCGTGTATTTGTCACAACGACAGACATTTGTATGAAGATGGAATCCATGTTTGCAGGGGCTCATCTGCTCAGGCTGCCTGGTGAGGAGGCACTGGGGGGCAATCTCTCCAGCCTGACACCCCCCACGTGGCTCCCGTGGGCTCCCGTGCGAGACTTTTCTGGCCTCTGAGAGACGGGGATGCCATCCGGCCTGGAATTACAGCCTCCCTGGGCCTAGGAGCATCTGCTTCAGGATGAAAACAGTGTCGTTTGGTCTCCAAGCTTAAGTCCAGGCCTCCCAGGCTGCGTGTGGTGTGCTTGGCTGGAGGCTGGGGCAGCCTGCTGGCCTGGGGAGGGCTGGTGGGGAGGCCCGAGGCCCGATGACTATAAACAGGCCAACAGGATTAGAGATGAGCGGCTGGAAAGCAGAGAGGTCAGGCCTCCGTGAGAGCCAGCAGAGGCTGAGCTGATGCAAATAAACAGTAAGCAATCTCTTAAAAAAAGAGTTTATTTATTTTATTTTTTGTTGATTTCAGAGAGGAAGGGGGAGGGAGAGAGAGAGAAAAATCAATGATGAGAATCATTGATCAGCTGCCTCCTGCACAATCCCTACTGGGATCTGAACCCGAAACCCTGGGATATGCCCTGACCGGTAACCGAACCATGACCTCCTGATCCATAGGTCGATGCTTAATCACTGAGCCACGCCGGCCGGGCTGAGCAATCTCTTTTGCTGTCCACGTGAGCCGGGAGCCTTCATCTCCACTTGGTGCTTTCAGGATGGGTGTTACGGACTGAATGTTTGTTTCTTCCTCAGATCCATGAATTGTAACCCTGTCCCTAATGTGATGGATGGCGTTTGGAGGTGGGGCCTTTGCTAGGTGATTAAGTCATGAGGGTGGGGCCCCTATGAGATTAGTGCCCTATGAGAAGAGGAAGGGACGTCAGAGCTTTCTCTCTCCACCATGTGAGGACAGTGTGAGAAGGAAGCCATTTGTAAACCAGGAAGAAAGCTCTCACCTGAACCCAGTCCTGCTGGCGCCTAGATCTCCGGCTTCCGTGAGAAAGGTCTGTCGCTAAGCACCCAGTCTATGGTATGCTGCTACAGAGCTCAACTGACCGAGACAGTGGGAACTGCGGCTTGCATCAGGAGCCGGTTTATCGGCTCCAGGTCACACAGCCCTGGTCTTGCATCTCCAAATTCCAAACTCCTTGCTTTGCACCAATGGGTGGGGATCAGGAGATTCTAAGGAAGGCCAGGCTGGCGCGGGGCACCGCCAGGGTGAGGATGGGGATGGCCCACCTTGGAGACGGGGGCCCACAGTGTGTGACTGTTGGTGGAAAAGAGGAGAGGCCGCAGCTTGTGTCCTGAGCGAGCCAACGTTAAACAGCGGGAGAGAGGACGAGGAAGTGACAAAGATTCTAAACAGAAGCCCCCGGGGAGGCGGAGGAAGACCAGGGTGTGCTTGCTGGAAGCTACGTCAGAGCTTCAGGGAGGAGGCCACCGTGATTTCAATTGCTCTGGCCACGGTGCTTGGTTCAGGTGCATGAACCGAGTCAGTCTAAGTGGAGTACATCCAAGGCTCTTATTGGCATCACACAGAACAAGAAGCCAACTCTCTTCATGGTGTTGAGGTGGGGGACGAGCCCGGGGCTGTCTGAAACCATGTTACCCACCAGAGAGAACAGCCGGCACAGAATCACAACCCCGAGGCACAAAGGGAGGCAGAGCCCAGTGACATCATTTCTGCCTGGATCCAGCCCTGCCTGGGACCCCGAGACGTTTAGCTTAGAAACCCCGTGACGTTTTTGCTTCAGTCAGTTTGAACTGGGTTTCTGTCATTTGCAACCGAAGCAGTCATGCACCCCTACTCTGATACCACCCCTGTGTAGAACACCCCCCACTGCCAATCTGGGGCCCCTCCTTCCCCCAAGTTGAACCCCCGTTCCATGTGGCACTGAGTCCTCTTTCCACAGGGACATCTTACGCAGTCCTTTATCTGAGGCTGAGCAAAGGGGGACCGAGCAGGAAACAATGTGGAAACACGGAGAGTGTTTGTTTGTTTGTTTATGGTGCTTTACTATTTGCTTTAAGATTTTATTTTAAAAAGAATTTTTATTTTAAATGTTTGTTAATTTAAAATGTTATCACTTATTATTATGACTTTCTTTCTTTATCTTTATTGTTGAAAGCATTACAGATGTCCCCTTTGTTTGTTTTTCCTGTTGACCCCCCCCTCCACCCCACACCCGCCTACTTATTTATTTTTTAAACAGGGGATGACAGGATCATACCTGCACTTTTAACCCCAACAGCCATGGTAGAGGTGAACCCCGGGAGCTGAGGCTCCGGGGAGGAGGCGGGAGGGAGGGAGAAGAGCTACTGAACTCAGGAATGGCACAGCGTGGACTCAAGGGAAGCAGGAATTTCGAGTTGTGCCATATGGACCTTCGGGTTGTGGAGAGAATGAAATCAAGGAGGACTCCTGTGTTTCTTTCTTGCTAAAGTAACGGGTGGACAGTGGAGAGCCACTGAGTCAGAGAAAGGTTGAGAGAGAACAGGCTCCCTCCCGTCTTATTAATCTCTTGCTCTATTCACATGTTTGCTTTTGAAGGACATTTTCCCTCCATGCCTTGAAGCCACTTAATTCATTAGTTCTTCATCTTTTATGTCCTATTTCATTATGTTATAATCTTCACAGTTGTTAATTTGCATTTCATTTCCTGCAGTGACAAAAAACAACAACACCCTAACCATGAAAAATGTTATTGTTGTGAATATTAATACAAGTCACAAATGATCACCATCCAGACCCCATTTCACATGGCAACGCTCCCTTTGTCTGAGTCTGGGAGGGTGGGGTAATTACCCAAATCAAGAGCTCTGCATGCCCCACGGGCTGAAGGAGGCACAGCCAATCTCAAGCCCAGAGACACTATGAAAAGAGGCAGAAAAACCAGCGCTAGAAAACAGGCACACCCACTTTTGTTCCTTGTGTCTCTCCTGACACAGATCCCCACGCTGCCTGCACTGGGTGGCTCAGAGGCCCAAGAGGGACGTGCCCCGGGGGTCCTGACGGCCTGTGTCCCGGAAGACAGACAGGAGAGAGCTGGGATGAGGGTCTCCCCAAGGAGAGCCCGGGAGGGGAGGGAAGGGGAGATGGTGGATCAACTATTGCACGTATCCCAGCCTCTAGCCCCTAAACTCCTGTCCCGTTCTCTCCCGGCCCAGAACAGGGCTCTTGCTCTGTGCCTTTAAGGAAAATTGCAATGCAGAGTCATTGCTCCGCCCTGGAGGCCAGAGAGGAATGATGCTTCTAACCCCTGCACAAGCTGCCTCAACATCTGGGCCTGAAGGAGTTCTGTGGCCGATGGAGGCAGTCAGAGCTCCCCCGCGGGGGCCACGCTGTGTTGGGAGGTGAGGCTGTGCATGCCATCCAGGCTGAGGGCCTGTGACACTGAGCAGTTTGGAGCTTTTGAAAAGGTGGGTCGTCAGAGATGAACCCGGCCCAGTGCCTAGGTCGGGCCTCCTGGTCAGGACCTCAGAAATGGGGGGAACCCAGATGAGAGCTGTCAGCTGAAACACTCCCGCTCCCCAATCCTGGGCCTTGCACAATCGTAGTCTTCAGAGTAGAGGAGCACCGGAGGAAGTGACCTTGGGCCCAGCCCTCCAGCCCCCAAAAGTGACCCTGCTGTGACCCTCCTGATCGCCGCCAATGGCCAAACAGAACCGTAAATTCCGATTAGGAAAAGAGCCAGTCGGCAATGACATACACAAAAGTTTGTGATTAGTGAACCGTAAAAGCTAACACGACACGCTCATAATTGGGATGTATTTGCTGCGTGGGAAAATGCCACGCTGCCATTTGGGCAAAGTGACTTTGAGGGAACTTTCTAAAGGAGACTGACACAACTTCCCTCTTTTGCTTACCACACAGCAATAACCGTTATTGATGGTGCTTTCAGGTGGCGGCTACAGAGAGGGAGGGGCTGCGATTTCTTGTCAGCACAGCTTTATGGTGCCGTGTTTCCCGGGTGTTTAAGAAGCCCTGCTCATTGGCGGCATTATCCTGGGTGATTTATGGACCCTCAAAAAGCTTACTTCATTTCAATGTTTTAGGCATTTTGCTTTTTTTACAACAAACCTTATTCCAATATAATCAATGGAGGTTTCTCCCTCTGGCCTGGGAGGGGAGTGCCGTGTGGGTTTATAGCAAAATCAATGTGAGGATTAATGGGCAGGAGAAAAAGTCCACTGTCAGGCTGGGAAGAGACTTGCAGTCCCTGGCCCAGCGGCAAAGCCATCGGCAAAGCCAGCGGCAAAGCTCTCCTTACCGATCAGCCTGGAGGGACGTTGGGGACAACCCACAGCCAGGCAGCGGGGAGAGGGCTCAGCCAACACTTTAATTTAATACGTGTATTTATAAGGGACCCCCTGCAAGTCTCATTAATGTTTGATGCTGTTTGAATATGTGTTTTCTAATTAAAGTAGAAAATGATCCCCAAACGCATCAGTGTTCCAGCATTTGCCTTCTGGGGGCTGAGGAAGCAGAGCAGGAGCTCACAGCTGGGTTGGTAGAATGTCCCCTGAAGGAGACCTGACAGCCCAGGGCCTCCAGGGGAACCCAGATCCCGTGCTCACCCCCGTCCCCCGGTCGATGCCAGGGAAGCCCCTGCATTTTCTCTGGAGACACGGAGGGGACCATAGCAGGTCACAGCTTCCAGGGGCCCATGGACGTGGGAGAGGATTGCGCCAGGGTGCGGTGCACTGTGAGGTAAATGAGGTCGCTTACGAGAAGCAAGAGTTTACTTTTTTAGGAGAAGAAAATTCTACTGGCCTCCTGAGGCCCCTCTGTGGGACCGGATTAGTGAGCACACGAAAGTTGGGGCTGGAAATAAAGTGCAGCTTCAGTCAGAGTGGACGCCCATAGAGGGAGAGCTCCCTCCTCCCCCACTCCCCAGTCCCATGAAGCACCCCACTGCCCTCTGGCCACGGAGAACACCGACCCTAGTGCTCGATAGATTTGGTTCCGGCTCCAGGCCTTTATTTAAGGAGCCCCCACCCCCAATAAGCCTTCAAAGGAAGGTCACTGAAACTCAGGACCACCCTCCCCACCTCCCTGCATCTCCTCCAGAGAGTTCAATCCGAATGGGCAGAGATCTAGTGAGGTCTGGTGCTATGCCAGGCCCTGTGCTGAGCATGGAGGATTCAGCCTTTAACATACAGACAGGTCTTTTCCTCAAAGAATTTACACCCTCACCTTTGTGCCAGGCAAGCGTTTGATTATCCCCTGCCTAGGGCTGGTGCCTGCTGATTTTGTGCATTAGAGTTCCAGCAGGCCTGGGGATTCCTAGAGGCTGGGGCCTCACTGCCTCCTCTGTGGTCCCTGCAGCACATCTGAGCCCAGGGCCAGACTCAGAGCTGGGGCTCCCTTTGACTTGTTCTGTCCCTCCCCTCCTCTCCCCACGGGACTCATTACCTGCTCTAAACTACGGTGACTCTGTCACTAGCCTAAGCCATGTGTAGCAGGGGTGGCCGGCTGTTCACCAAAGTCCACAATTCCCTGGCCATAGCAAGGCACAGTAGTTGAAAAACCCATCAAGGGACATTTTCCAGCCACACCCCCATCCCCTCACCTCCACCCCATGCCTCTAAGCTGGGCTGTGTGACTAGATACTTTTTGTGACCAGTTTTTGACAATAGACTATAAATGGAAGGGATGCATATTGCTTCCAAGCCCAGATTCCTCCTCCTTTCACCAGCTGCATTAAGATGACCACAGGCCATCGGAGATGGTGGAGCCACAGAATGAAAGATCCCGGGTCCCTGAATCACTGTGTGGAGGAAAGCTGTCCAGTTCCCTGGCACCATCCAATACCCTGTCGATATTCAGATTGTCCCAAACATGCCTCATGGAGTAGTTTTTTCACACTAGAAGCCAATCAAAGACCAAGCATTGCATCTGGTTGATGCCCATGACCGTTGAAGAGGCTCAGCAGCCATGGTCAATGAGTCCTCTAAGCTTGGTGGTTGGGGGAGATGTTTGGGTATGGAGTTTGGCTGTGGGTCTGAGCAGATAATTATTCATTACTGGGAACAAGCACAAGCGAAACATCATAACACTCAGGGCTCCATCCCTGGTAATTTATGGGCCCCACTCATGGAGCACTTACGTCTCTAAGTGCTTTGCATCATTAATTAGATATGCCTGGGAACCCCCGGAAGGGCGAGTCAGCTTGGCCAGGGTTACCTCTATCAGAGCGTGAGAAGCTGAGCTGCCCACTCAAGGTCACCAAGCTGGTCTGGGCTTGAGTATGGGCCTCTGCACCAAGAAAAGAGTCAGACTTCTCTCCAAGGGTAGAAGCCGAAGGCCAGCAGAGAGGGGCTGGGCACCAGCCAGCCCTGGGATGGAATTCCCAGGCTCAGGGCAGATTTAGCCTCCTTCCCTGTCGGGGAGCCTGGCAGGACAGCAGATGAGGGCACCCAGGAGCAAACATAGGTTCCCATCATGTCGAGGGCAGGACACCAAACATTGTAAATCAGATCACACTTTATTTATTTATTATTATTTTAAAAATATATTTTATTGATTTTTTACAGAGAGGAAGGGAGAGGGATAGAGAGTCAGAAACATCAATGAGAGAGAAACATCAATCAGCTGCCTCCTGCACACTCCCCACTGGGGATGTGCCTGCAACCAAGGTACATGCCCTTGACTGGAATTGAACCTGGGACCTTTCAGTCTGCAGGCCGACGCTCCATCCACTGAGCCAAACCGGTTAGGGCCAGATCACACTTTAAATGCATAAAGGAAGTATGCTCAAACTCCAGGTGAATGCTTTCCCAAAGTAAAGGATCCTTTTGTTAGGTGAATAATTTGTCCCTGAAGTACCTGGCATCTGTAAATGGAGTTTTCTGAAAATAACCAGAAAAGCACAGCAGTTAAAAGTGTGGGCCCCTGGATTCCAGACTCTGTCTCACCATAGGTGGCTTGCCTACATAAGCCTCAGTTCCTTCATCTATAAAATGGGATGGTGACAGTATTTATCACAAAGGACGATATGAGAATTATCCTATATAATAAAAGGGTAATATGCAAATCAACTGAACAGCAGAACGACCGGTTGCTATGACACACAATGACCACCAGGGGGCAGATGCTCATCGCAGGAGCTTCCCCCTGGTGGTCAGTGCGCTCCCACAGCGGGAGTGCTGCTCAGCTAGAAGCCCAGAGCCTAACTCACCGCTGGTGAGCACAGTGGTGGTGGCGGAGCCTCCCCATCCACCGCAGTTGGATATCCCCGAGCAGCACCCGGACTGTGAGAGGGCACAGGCCGGGCTGAGGGACCCGCCCCCCTCTAGTATAAGATAGTGTTTAATTTAGTAGCTTGTACTAAAACAATAAATGTTGGCTAGCTTTATCATTATCACTATATTATTATCAATTGCCCAGATAAACAAAACAGACAACGACACAAACAAAACCGTGCAGGATTTAGTTCCAAGATTTCCTATAGGTCACCCAGACTATACTAAATAAAGTCTGGAAAAAGTCCCCAAGCCCAATGACCCCACGTTTGCATTCCTAGTGGGGTAGGAGGTCAGAGCAGGACGGGGTGCTTAGAGCCTGGGGAGGGTGTCTGGGGCTGATCTAGGCACTGTCCATCACAAAGTTCCAGAAAAATCCCAAGCTTAGGTCTTGTCCAAGGTTCATTCAGGACTAGAATTTCTCAGGCTAGTACAGGACTGAGGCTTGGCCATGCTACTTAATCTCCCTTTTGCCTTAGTTTCCTTGTGTGTCAAAGATAATAATGTCCACCTCCCAGCATAGTGAGGACAGAATGGAATTCAGTGGAAAAGTGCTTTGCTCAGGGCCTGGCTCTGAAGTAGCTGCTCATGGTGCTAATTCGAGTCCTACACACTCCCCTAAGGTGGCCGCCATGAGTGAGAATGCACTAGTGTGCTAGCATCCCGCCCCAGGCCCGGGCCTGCCATGATATTCCCATCCCCAGATTTCAGGTCAGGAGTGGGGACTCCCTTTTGGAGCATCCTCTTGCTGGGGCAAGTGGCCCTCTGGCTCTAGACACGCCCAGCTGTGCAAGCCCCTTTCTGAGGAGCAGTTCTGGGTGCTTCTACTTAGATCACAGCAAGTCCCCTTTGCTCTCCCTGCCACCTTGTTTTTCAAAGCAGTGTCCCAGTGAAGCAATTATTGTTCCAATTGCGCTGAAGATCTCTGCAGCCTGTAGCCACGCATGGGCTCTGCAGCACCTGCTACTCTCTTTATTTCTTCTCAGCCTTGCCAAACACCTTCTCCATTTTCACGCTCATTGGGGGTCTACAAAGGCTCCAACAGCAAGGTCAGTGGACGCTGGGTGAATATCTTTCCTAAGAAAGGGTTTCCATGTCGTTCCAAGAGCCTTTGTGAAGAAGTCTTTAGTCCCACCCATGCTGGCCTTTTTTCTTTATTTAAATGCTTTTTTATTTTTTAGTTACAGTTGACGTACAATATTATATTAGTTTCAGGTATAAACTGCCAGTGAAGAGGCAGGGGCCATGGTACGTGGGGGAGATGGAGGCCGTGCCTGGAACTGTGGAGAATGGGGCCATCAGGCATCCCAACTGCAGGGGGAATAGTCATCACGGTTACGGGAACTTGCACATGGAAACAAGCAGTGTGGGCAGGACAATCGATGCCCAACCTTCCTCATGAGCATCTGTTCTCACTCCCAGCTCTCCCCAGGCCATCCCTCCATGGTGCTCAGCTGGCTCTGGCACAGTCCCTCTCCTCCTCCTCCTCCTCCTCCTCCTCCGAAGAAGGGAGAGTGAGAAAGAGATAGAAACAACAATGAGAGAATCATTGATCAGCTGCCTTCTGCGTGCCCCACACTGGGGATCCAGTGTGCAACCCGGGCATGTGCCCTTGACTGGAATCAAACCTGGGACCCTTCAGTCCGCAGGCAGACACTCTATCCACTGAGCCAAGCCAAACCAGCTAGGGTCACAGTCCCTTCTTGATGCCCCACATCCCCTGAGAAGCGGTCTCTGGGTAAAGAACAGGGAGCAGCATGCCTTGTGGACTACTCTGTGCAGCTGCTCCTAGAAAGTTCCGGTTCCCAAGGCTGTGTACCGGTGACTCCATAGCCCAGCCGTTGCTGTGATGAATCTGGATCGACTAGGATATGGGGCACGAGGTCCTTGTTCTCACCTGGCTGAGGTGTACGTGCAGAGTCTTGAGCCTCAGAAGAGGCTGTACATCTATGTGGCTACAGGTTGCTTAGCTGGGGAAGGGGGTCAGCAAGGGACCATTTCCGGACACAAGGCGGGACTTCCCCAGCTTCCCCACCTGAGGCCTCCCAATTGCTCACCAAGTGGATGCAATGGGCACCCAGGCTGATAGGCAAATCCAAACCTTGGAGCAAGGATCCCTAACTTCTCCCAAAGTGCCCGGCTTTAGAGCTGTCCAGACAATGATGTGTTTTTGAATACTTGTGCTGGCTGCCCCTGCAGGAGGACTCAGAACTGCGCTCTCCCGAATCAGAAGCAGCGTGACTGTCATCACATTTTGTTTCCTTCTGTCTGCATTTACATAACATTTCTGCCAAGCGCTTTATAATCATTTCATTAGTCATTCATTTACTTAATTGCATAGCCTTCCTTCAGTAAGAAAATCTAATTTTAAATTCAAGTTGCCACAGTCACAAGTTTTAATTCAGAAAAACTTTTTTTTTTTTTTTTTTAAGAAGGTGGAAATTTTGAGTCTCATCTCACCGCAGTGTCTGGTTCCGGAGCACCGTGTGACAGACGTTAAAAAGCAGCTGCAATGGTGGCCTGGTTCTAAGATCTAATTTTAAATGTCAGAGAAACCCTGCCGATTGAAACAAGAGAAGTGCAAGCTTGCTCATGGTCGTGGCAGTTAGACAGGCTCAGGGCCGAGGGAGATTCGCAGGACCCCAGATCGTGATGTTGAAGAACCTACGGTTTATTGCAGGACAAGGACACAGCATAGCAACAGCCCTCCAGACAGGACGGCATCACCGCTGAGGCTGCCTCACGCCGGCCGTCCTGAGAGGCCAGGCTTGAGCTCCGACGGTCCTCCCTGTGGAAGGGCTGGATGCACTTTTTCTCTTGGACCAGGAACCTCCCTCGTGCACATGAAGCACCTCAGACTTGGTGCCTGGGATGGAGTCTTGGCTTCTTATACCCTCCTGGACACACGGAAATATTTCTCTCTAGGGTCCCGAGCCTTTTGGAGGGCTCTATGAGACCAGATGCAAATTATCAATCTCACTGTTACTAGCAAATGATGCTGTCTAGCTGGTACAACGCTCCCGGGGACTCCTCGGACCCATGGCTGCAAAGAGATGCTATGCATGTTTCCTGGGTTGGTCAGGGGGCAGTGCTGTGTGGTGTACCTCTTATTTCAGAGCACAGCTCCAGCCAGTGCCGGGAGCGCACTGTCCCAGCCCAGCTCAGCGAGTGTATGTGACCAAGATGAGGAGGGGTAGAGCCCCTGCCCTGACAGCGTGAGCCTAGGGAGGCACCCGGCCTTAGTCTCCTATTTGTCAATTGGCTCAGCGTATAGGTGGAGAAAGGGGGATGTATTTACCGGGTCGGTCTCTGATCGTGGGCACCATGAAGTAGTTCCTGAACTGAACTGAGGTGGGAGAAGAGAGTGTGAGGAATGGAAGGCCAGGAGGGGGAGCGGTTGACCGAGGGGAAGGGCAGCAGGCTCCCCAAGGACTGTTCTCCAGGCCTCAGGAGAGCCCTGGGACAAAGGAGAAGCTACGGCAACAGTTCAGGGGGATGATCCTGGCCCAGGGGATGCCAGGTGAGAGCTCAGTGAGGTCGGGGTTAAAGCAGAAGGTGGTCTGATCAGTGCAGCTCCCACGCTGGGGTTCTCAAGATGCCCGCCAGCCCCTCCCAAAGGCCGGAGCTCTGTCCGATTAACCCGCTGCTGGGGTGGCCAGTCTGCAGAGGGCAGGTGAGGCTGTGGCTTTGGGGGCAGGCCGGCCCCTTCTGCGCCTGCTCCCTGCGCAGGCCCCGCCCCCGCACTCCCCAAGCTCCGGCCTGTGGGGCAGTTCCGAGCTCCCACACCCCGTCCCTTGAGGTTCCTGTTCTCCCCTGAAGGCAGGGCCCCGGTCCCTCTGCCCCGCTGCACTGGGCCTGCACTTGGCTGGACCCCCCGAGGCTTGGAGTCACACGGAGCCCGAGCAGGCGCCTAAGGTAAGGGCGCTCCTCTGCGGGGCGGCATGGCGCACGGAGCTGGGCACTCAGGGCCGGAGGGCCCTTCTCTCCGCCAAGTTTAGCTTCTTAGCTCGGGGGGTCTGCCCCTTGGGGCTTGGCAGGGGGCAGAATGCAGAGGCGCAGGGCCCTCTGTGGCTCAGCCAGAGCCCTCAGCCCCTCCCCCTTGCCCACTGCCCCCTCTCTGGGACCATCAGCCAACACTGAGTCAGGCTCATTGGGCACCAAGTGCCTTGCACGCAGCCTCTAACTTCATCCTCACCAGCCCTCTTTCCCCGTTAGAGCTGGGCCAACGAGGCCTGCGGTCTCTCCCTGCCCCAGAGAGCCACAGCTTCTCTGAATGCACTGTGCCAGGGCTGCTGCAGACATTTCACTTCCAGGCTGACCGCAGGTGAGTCTCCAGCCATCAGGGCAGGGCCATGCTGAGATCCAGTGCTCCCCGCTACAGTTCCCTCCCAGAAGTCAAAGTACTGTAATGACTTGGCTTTTCAAAGCAGATTCCCTGGGAATACCAGAGCAGCTGTTGCTGCTTCTCCTTTTATAGGCAATGGATCTGAGACCCGGGGAGCAGGCAGAGCCCCTGGTGGGAGCCAAGTTCCCCGAGGGCAGGGGCTCCCCGCTCTATTGGGTGAGACTGAAAGCACCACCTGGAGCCCAGGTGTGTCTGTTTGTGGGAAGTTCTGGCCAGGAAGTTCAGACTCACTTGGGCTGTGATTGGCAAACTGCAGCTCGCGAGCCACACGCGGCTCTTCGGCCCCTTGAGTGTGGCTCTTCCTAAGCCTTAGGAGTACCCTGATTAAGTTAATCAGGGTACCTACCTATATAGTTTAAGTTTAAAAAATTTGGCTCTCAAAAGAAGTTTCAATTGTTGTACTGTTGATATTTGGCTCTGTTGACTAATGAGTTTGCCGACCTCTGCACTAGGGTGCACATTGGCTGCACATTAGAATCACCTGGGAATCTTTTTAAAATCCTGATTTCTGGGCCTCATCCTCTGCAAATTCTGTTTCTTTGTTATGGGGTGGGGACACAACATTAGTAACAAAGAAACAGAATTTCCGGAGGATGAGGCCCAGAAATCAGGATTTTAAAAACATTCCCAGGTGATTCTAATGTGCAGCCAAGGTCGAGAACCCCTGCACTAGGGTCTCCATTCCTTTTCTGTGTGGCTGATGTCTGCCCCTTGCTGGGTCCCTGGCCCTTAAATTCTCACGTTGCACCTGCCCTGTAGCCTGCTGAGCTGGGAAAAGAGGCCAGTCTGAACTGGTCACAGCCCCTCTGGGGACCTGGCGTCTTCAGGAAATTCGTGACATTTCAGTGGTTTAGACCAAGAATGCTGTAGAGTTTATTACCACTCTCCCTAGTTCAGTAGGGGTGAGCCGGGTCAGGCAGCTGATTCAGTGATTCAGGGACTCAAGTCCCCTCCAAGTCATGAGTTGGCGGACTTCAGTGACCCACAGTCACTAAGTGGGCACCTACACTCCAGCCAGAATAGAAAGCAGCAGGTGACTCTCCCGTGGGAGGTTTGTATGGGCCAGGCTGGCAAGGGACACACAATTGTGCCCACATTCTATTAGTCAGGACTTGGGAGCATGGCCACACCTAGCCAGAGGGGCAGTTGGGAAATGCCACCCAGCTGAAGGCCCGGGAGGAGAGGGGATCCAGTTCTGGTGAGCACTCTGCTCTGCCGTCGGGCCTGACTTGGCCACATGGGGGCCAACTGCAGCCTCAGAATGCTGGAGTGTCTCCCTGGGGCGTCTTTCAGGCCAAGTGAACCCCTTGCTGAAAGCCTGGTGCCTCTGCAGGATCAGGAACCCTGAGAAGTGAAGGTTGGGTTTCCATCCATGACTGATGTGCAGGCGACCATGGGTGAGGCCTCACATTCTCGTGGCTCCAATATCTGATGAGCCCGGCCCGCCTCTCTGAGTTGCCACAGGAGCAGGTACAGACACCCAGAGAAGCGTGCTGAAGGGAGGAAGAGGAAGAGGAGGGAGGAGGAGGAGGGAGGTCACAGCTGGGCACGCCCCACAAAAGGGCATGGATACCCATCCCGAGGATGCCCAGGTACCCAGCATGCAGGATTCATTCTATGGCGAGGCCATCTACCTTGAATCTTTATCTGATCACTCTGCATTGTGTACTGATCCTCCCAGGGGATTTTATCATATTAGTGGTATTTGATCCAGAACTGTTCCCCTTCTGTTAAAAAGAAGGCTCATAAATTGAGGCCATGCCCTAGGGGACAGCAATGTTATCAGCTCACCACTCGATGATGTTCAAACCTAGTTATAAAAATACACAGCACCTCGGGACCAGGGAGCCAGCGACCTACTTTATACCTCATGGGCTGACACTGAATTGGTGGTGCAGAGTCCAGCCCCTTGTTCTGTTTTTAAACTCCTGACAACTCATGGTCTCTGGCTGATTGCTCTTCTTAAAGCTGGAAGCCCTTAACCAGTGTGTTTTTCTCGGGGTGATGCTGCAGCATGCGGGGCTCCAGGCTCACGCGGCCAGGCGCTCTGGAGTGAAGCTTCTCTGGGCCCCTGAGTGGAAGACCCTTTGGGTTTCTTCTCGCCCCACTCTCAGGGTGTCGGTCCCCTGGAGTGAGGAAGGAGGCTTTCCCAGGTGTTTGATCTGCTCCCTTCACTGTGCCTGGTGCTGAGGCCACAGCAGGATGGGGCTCTGTTGTCCTTGTTCTCATTACTCCTGTGTCTGTGGTCAGCTCTGAGACCTCCCGCCTCGAAGCCTCCCCTGGGTCCAGAGCCTGAGGACACAGAGAAACATCTACTAGATCTTTACTCATTCACTCAACAAGGGGTTTTTATCTATCTATCATCTATCTATCTATCTACCTATCTATCTATCTATCTATCTATCTATCTATCTATCTCTCTATCTCTATCATCCATGTCTCTATAGACAGAGGAGAATGGAGAATCAGGAAATGTGCTATGGAGCAGAGCATGTGAGGTCAGCGGAGGCAGCCTAACCTGGACCCACCTAACCGTAGCTGCATCTGGCTCCTGCCAGAGTGTATGAGGGTCTGTGACCAGGGCCATGCCTCTTCCTGATCCTCCTTTCAAACCCCAACCCTGTGTCCGGAGCCTGGGGCACACAGTGGGTGTGCAGCAGGCCCTTGCTGGGTTGAATTCAAGAGAAGTTCTTCATTGTTCTATTAACCCTCAAAGTTTATATACAGCAGGTCCTTGAATAACATTGCTTCATTTGGTGTCATCTATAATAATAAAAGTGTAATATGCTATTTAGACCAGACAGCCAAACGACCTTCCGGATGAAGCTGCGGCTCTGAGGGCTGAGGCAAGCCGCCGCAGCTTTGAGAGCAAACGGCCTTCTGGATGAAGCTGCGGCTCCGAGGGCTGAGGCAAGCCGCCGCAGCTTTGAGAGCTGAGCCCTTTGCACGAATTTCATGCACCAGGCCTCTAGTTTTGTTATAATTAGGACCTTAGCTCATGTTTGTATCAATTAGCCTATGGTAAAGTCGGTTTCATTATACATCATTATGTTTAAAGTCACAGAGCCTATCGCCTGCCTTAGTGAGGACTTAATATAGCTGAGAATCACCTGTCTGGTTGAGGTTGGCAGAAGTGGGGCACTTGCCCATACCAACCACTGTTCCTCCCATGAATTCCAAATCCAGGCATACCTTGGAGATATTACAGGTTCGGTTTCAGACCATCACAATAAAGTGAGTATTGCAGTGAAGTGAGGTCAGCTGTCAGATCCTGGTGACAGGAGATCCTCCTCAGGCCATTAGGGAAGCGCCTCATCTCCTTCCACGCTTAACTGCAGGGCTCCCGTCAGCTCTGCCCCGGCCTGGCAGGGGCCCCTCTTGTGTGCAGGTTCTCAGGGGTCCTTAGCCTCTTCGCACTGGAGCTTGCCTCGCCACTTCTCTCCTGACGTCCGAGGCTGCACTCAGCCTGTTTGTGGGAGCACCCAACCTTTCCAACTGGCCTCGGGGAGGCAGCCTCCCCGGGGGTAGAAGCTCTCCCAGCTTCTGCCAGTCCAGGACCCCCTGGGAGACCTAGGAGGGAGCTGGGAGGGGCCTCCAGATCTCTAAGGGCCAAACGCTGGCATGGGGGGTGTGGCTGCTGCTCACTGTTGCCATCATTGTTACCCTTTGTGGAAGTTGGAGTATAACTGGGTAAGTGAATGACTTGGGTAAGGCTGGTTTACCAGGGTCCATTGGTACTGCCAAAGAGCTTCTCCCATTGGGCTCTCGTTTATTTCCCTCTAAAAGGATCCTGTTTGTCATAGGACCCATGACGTACACTTCTACTAATCGCATTTGCCAGAACAGGAAACTGAGGCTGGAGAGGCTGCTTGAGTTGCGCAAGTTTTCTAGTCAGTTCATGGCAGAGCTGTGAAGCCCTAATGTACCGAACGCTCCTGCCCATGTTCTCAGCCACTTGTCTGGAGAAACCAGGTCTACCACACAGACAGGGAGGTGCTTTCTCCCCTCCTCGCCTGTCCCCCGTTATCAAAGTCTCAGAGAGAGACCGTCTGGTGGTGCCACCCTGCTCAGCAGAACCTCTTCAAGGCTCCCCCAGGAGGGTGTGGCAGTTGGGGTCTCGGGTGTTCTATAGACCCCAAGCGGGTAGCCCAGGACAAGAGAGGGATTGCCCTGCACAGCAGTGAATGCGGTGGCCTCCCAATCTGACAGGCAGTAGCTCTGAGGATCGGAAGCCTGGCCTCCGTGAAGTCTACCGGTTCTGACCAGGCAGGGCAGAGGGCTCAGAGGAGCAGGCAGAGGGCTTCTGGCCGAATGGGGAAGGCAGGCCTTGGCGAGACCTGAGGAGGGAAGCAGGGACCCTGGAGAAGCCTAAGCAGACCCACCAGAAAGAGGAAGCACGGTGTGTCTGGTGTGTCTCGGTGCAGAGCCCAGCTCTCCTTGGGGTGGCCCTCGTGGCCTATGCCGGAAGGGCCCCTGGGAGTGCTCAGTCCTCTGTGTTCCTGCTCTCCAGCCTGCCCGGCCCGATGCATTATTAATGAGGCAGCCTTCATTTCCAGTTTTGGGGTAGTTAATTTGTTCCTATAATCTTTATTTCAAATATCACATGAATAATTCAGAAAATTATTTTACTGTAGTTAGATAAGCCTGTTAGCTGTCACGCATCTGAATAAATTAGTCTCTCCATCTCACGGGGCATGGAGAGGAAGTACTAGCCAGGCAGCGGGGGTCTAGCCCAGGCCAGCAGAGCACTCGGATTTGGACTTCAAGAGGCCAGGTCTGCCTTGGGGCCAGGGGGTAATATAATAGCTTCGTAATTTGTCACGGAGGAGCTTGGTTGCAGATGAAAGTGTGTTGGTCATAAATTGCAATAAGCCCTCCCTACCCGCCGCCATCTGGATGGGAGATGTGCATGGTTACTTCACAAGCTCTGCCCCTCCAGCTCAGGAAGGCACACCAGCAGCTGTCTGTGTGTGAAGAGCTTCCTGCTCGCCACACTGGACAGTCAGATCCACCCCCTCACTCCCGCTCCCCCGTCCGTACAGGCAGGAAGGCAGGGCACATAGAAATTCACCTGATATTCTATTTTATTAACTGTGTTATATTAGGGAATTTGCTTCCCTTCTTTGAGCCTCGGTTTTTCATTTATAAATTGGGCACAATCTTCTAGGCGGCCTCACGCCACCGAATTCCTTAGGAATCCCGTAGGAATTCAGTTCTGGGTGCTTACCATGTTGTGGGCACCTGACCTTTCAGGTTGAAAAGAGCAGCTTCTGTGACCAGCCAGAGAGCCCTTGAGATGCCCACCTCCCGACAGGATCCGCTCCCCACTCAGGCATCTTAAGGTGCAGCTGTCAACAGTCGACATCCCCTGCTCCTGCAACGCCAGGGTCACCCTTTTACTTGCAGAACAAAGTCTGAATTCCTTTTTCTGGAAATCATCACCAGGACCCAGACTGGCTTTGCAACCCCCAAACCTCTGCTTGTCTCCGTGGAGCCGAAGCATGGCCCCCTGGCTCCCTGGGTGCCGATGTAGAATGCACTCAGCCCTCCCGCTGCTGCTCATGCTGCGGCCCAGGGGGAGGGCTGGGACTGCACTTACTGCATCGTTTCAAAGTTCTTTAGGGCTCACTTCCCCTTAACGGAATACAACCCCACTTTACTGTTTAGTAAATGAGCCTTGCAGAAGGTAGTCACAACAGTTACTTTTATTTCTGAGGTTTAGAGCAGGCTTTAAATGTTCATTCCAGCCTAGGGACTTCTCATCCTATAAAATATACCTGGAGGAAGAGAGTTCACTGCAGCATTGGTTTCATAAGCTTTGGCCGGTCGTAGGTTCTATCTAGGAGAGCACTTGTCTGAGGAGGGTTCACGGAGCATGTGTCCTGTGCACCTGCCTCTGGCGGGCTGGTCTCATGCTGCACCTGCTCACAGTCAACTGCATCCTTATTCTTGGCTTGTCTGTCCTCTTCTACCTGTACACGGAGTGTTCCCTGAGGGCAGCTGTAGTGTCCCATTCATCTCCATGTTCCAGCATTTAGCGTCTGTCCACCTATTCATCCATCCATCCATTCATTAAGTCAACCAATATTTATTGAGCATTTAATGAGTTTTAAGCCCTTTGCTAGGTGATGAGAATGGAGCAGCTAACAACCCAAATCAATTTCCTGCTCTCAATAAGCTCCCTGTCTAGTGATGAAGGCAGAAAGTCAAGCGAGCACGGACCATGGTCAGGCTGGTCAGGGGACTGGGAGCCAGAGGAGGCACAGACTCAGGATGGGAGGGGTTGAGGGGAGGGGTCATGGAAACCTTCCAGAACCAGTGATGTTTAGGGCAGGAAAATGCATTCCTAAGATAGGGAGCTCTGGGGCCAGGTGGCTCTGGATTTAAGCCCCAGTTGTGCAAGGGGAGGGGCTGTGGGCCCGTGAGCTCACCTCTGTGAGTGTCTCCTCATCTCTGGGATGGAGATGCTAATATCTGCCGCATCTGGTGGCTGTGAGATCTCATGAAATGACATTTGCAAAGCACTCAGCATAGTGCCTGGCACTTGGGATGTGCTCCGATTTGTAGCTGTTAAGTCGAGACCTGAAGGGTAAGAAATAACCAAAGGTCAAGAAATATCCCACTGCCTGCTCCAATAGGACTGGCAGGAGCAGACTCCAGAGACAGGAGGAGGCACGGCCATTCTCTCTCTGGTGGGCGTCTTCATGCTGTCGCCTGCCTGTGGGAGGGAGGAGAGAGATTGGTGATGACAGGAGGTGAGTCAAGTGCAGAGCCAGGCGGAGTGAATGCAGTGCTGCCGTGGTAGCTAATTGGGGGCCGAGTAGGTCCATCCCAGGAGGGACCAGCCAGCAGGGGGCGCCGTTTCAGAGAGCTGGAGTGGGTGTTCAGAGGTGGTGGCTTAGCCTCCTGGGTGACACTAGAGACGGGTAGAGAGCCAAGACCAGGCCACTTCCTTCTCTGTTTGGCACTCAGAGGGAGGTCTCCAGACCTCTGTTGACTCACAGATCTGCCCCGAGTCATTGGCCTCAGACAGGAAGGGCAGGCACCTTTCACAGACGTGATTGGACCAAAGCATCCAAATCCTCTGCCTCTGAGGGGGCCCACAGGGTCTGGGTGGGAGTTCCTGAGGGTGGGCACAGTGGCAGGCGGGTGGGATGCTGACAGAGGAAAGGGAGAGAAAGGAGATTTGAAGAATTTTTTTGCTACGCTTTATGATGGATTCTTTCTGTGGAGACAGAGGTTTAGCTTGCTTTGCAATTATATTTAATTTTTGGGCTGGTATTTTGCTGAAAGCAAAGGTTTACCCAGACTGGCCCATGAGGCAGGCCAACTCTGCATGGCTTACATGCTAGGCCACCTAGCCTAGGAGGTTGGGCATGTCTGTGATCACACACATATTGTCAGTGATCATACCTGGACCCCTAAACAGTACCGTTTCTCCTCGAGCAGTGGTTCTCAACCTTCCTAATGCCGTGGCCCTTTAATACAGTTCCTGGTGACCCCCAACCATAAAATTATTGTTGTGGCTACTTCATAACTGTAATTTTGCTACTGTTATGAATTGTAATGTCAATATCTAATATGCAGGATGCATTTTCATTGTTACAAATTGAACATAATTAAAGCATAGTGATTAATCACAAAAACATTATGTAATTATATATGTGTTTTCTGATGGTCTTAGGCGACCCCTGTGAAAGGGTCATTCGACCCCCAAAGGGGTCGCAACCCACAGGTTGAGAACCGCTGCCTAGAGCATGCTGTACTGTGGGTGAAATTGCATTTACCACTTTCCCCACCATAACTTAGAAAGGTTAGAAATAAGTCTAAAGTAATTTGAGGATATACTACTATAAGGACATTTTACAAAAATTGTCTTAAAATGCACAAATCAAGAAGAAAATCCATAACAAAGATCAGAATAATTTAAAAAATACAAAATATCAAACTATGAGATATTGCCAAAATAGTACATTTAGAAAAACTATATTATTCTAAATCTCTATGTCACTGAGAAAGATAAAAAATCCACAACACAGCCAGAACCGGTTTGGCTCAGTGGATAGAGCGTCGGCCTGCGGACTGAAAGGTCCCAGGTTCAATACCGGTCAAGGGCATGTACCTGGGTTGCGGGCACATCCCCAGTAGGAGATGTGCAGGAGGCAGTTGATCGATGTTTCTCTCTCATCGATGTTTCTAACTCTCTATCTCTCTCCCTTCCTCTCTGTAAAAAATCAATAAAATATATTAAAAAAAAATCCACAACACAGTGAACTGAATCTCTACGTTAAAGATCTTAGAGGCCAAGAAAATCAGGAAAGCAAGCAATAATAAAACTGGGTAAATAAGACAGAAAAAAAAATGAGTATTGATGGATAAAATCAATAATTCGGCCTTTGAAAACAATCCACAAAGCCATTAGTCCAAATGATCAAAGAAAGAACAAATATACAAATAAATAAAACCAGAAATGAAACATGAGAGGCAACAAATAATGTAAAAGAGGTTTGTAAGGTTTGGGAAGAATATTGATTTCATTTACGTGAATAAATTCGCAGATATGGACATATAGCTGCTAAACGTCCAACGCATGGCACCTAACGCCACTAGCACACTTGCGAAGAAAATGTGTCTTCTTGTTTTGTTGTTGAGTTTTGTTATGGTTGAATCCTGTTGCCCCCAAAAGATATGTTGAGGTCCTAACCTCTGATGGCCATGAATGTGACCTTATTTGGAGATGGGGCCTTTGCAGATCTATTCAGGTTAAGATGAAGTCCTTGGTGTTGCCCCGATCAGTGTGATTGATGGCTTAGAGGAGGAGGGGGAATTTGAACACAGACACACCGGGGAGCACAGCACGATGACAGGGCAGAGGCACACCTGGAGAACGCTGCGTGTTATAGGGCAGAGACGGGAGGAGGCTGCTGCAAGCTAAGGAACAGCACGGCGGTCAGCCACCACACAAGCCGGGAAGATGTCAGGGAGGAGTTGGCCCAGAGTGTCGGAGGGAGCATGGCTCTGCTGACACCTTGCTTTAGACTTCCGGCCTTCGGAACTCCGAGAGAATAAATTTCTGTTGTTTAAAGCCACTCAATTTGTGGCGTTTTGTTACAGTAGCCCCAGGAGCCTAGCACGGGCTCCCTCCATAGATCAGCGATTGGATCACATTTGTCACATTGCTCAGGCCTGTAATTTCACTATTAGTCTTCTTCCTCTGTCACCCCGAGAGGAGAATGTGCAGTCAAGGGCATTTCTGCCCGCCTTCCTGGCATCTATTTCTGGCCGTGGTGTTTGAGCCGCGTATTTGTGTTGGGCTGCTATTGTTGATTCATTTAAAAAAGTATCAATTCTAGAGTGATTTTGTGTATCTCATAATACTCTTTGCTACCAAGTCTATGTTATCTATGACAATATAACTTATTTAATTTTTTTTGCATAGACAATGAATATAAGGGCAACATTTTAGCTTTTACTATTAGGGTTAGGGTTTGATAAGGTTTTCAGTAGGGTTTCTATAGACAGAACTGCCCGTTTATTTTGCTTTAGCATTAATTCATGACTATTTTAAAGGATTAGTTATGCAGGTATCGTGTGTACCCACACAGGATCTGCACTGGGGACACGGGGGCCCTGCCCTCCTGGCTTCGCATTCCCACACCTCAGAGTCCAAGGAAATCCAGGCAGTGGTGGCTCGGCTCTTAGCAGGAGGCCAGCTGAATTGCATTTCATGTTAGAACTAATACAGAGATGGAGCGCTCGGCCACTGCCAGGAGGAGGGAGCGCACCGTGGAGAAAAGCAGGAGGAAAAGACGGAGAGCAGGAGAAAGGAGGAGAGGCAAGGAGGGGACAGGAGAGGGAGGCCGGGGGGTCTGTGAGGATGTTTAGAGAAGTGTTGTTGTCTTGCACCCAGAGGTGTGCCCTGTGGTATGGCTGGTCCCGTTGCTTGGATCAGGAGTAATGTAGAGCTGTGGGCGAACTCACGTCTCTCCCCAGCCTTCTCAAGCCCTCGCCCCTTCCTGTCTCTGTCCTTGGGGAGCCTGAAAGGAGCTCAGGTAGTTCTTTGTCCTCAACCCCTGAGTGAGTGGGACCCCAATTCCTCCACTCTCATCATGACTTGGAATTCCCTGGGAAACTGGGCTCCTCTGGACAAGGCACCAGACTGCCATCTCTGGGGGCAGTGCTCATGAGCTGATGGCCCTCATGCCCCTGACTTAATGAAGCTATAACCTGTAACACGAGAGAAGGCCCTCAGTCTCACCTTTAGGGATCATTCCGTTTAGCTGGCTCACAGGACAGATGAAGAGACTGGCCCAGGGTGGCAGAGACACCAGCCTGAAGGCCCACAGTGAGCTGGTGGCAGGCGGCCTGACTGGCAGGCCAGGGCTCCCTTGCCCTCTGGGCGGGCATCGGTACTGCTCTCACTGGTCACGCAACTCTCTCTACCCAAATGGTGCTCCCCTGGCCGAGCCGGTCCCTGAAGCCAGTGCCGGGAACCGGGCCCGCAGAGCCTTCTTCCAGGCACCGCACTCCGCACGCTCACTCTTCACTCTGATTTCTAGCTCCCGTCCAGCCGTTAGAGTGAGCGCATCCATCACCGCTGCAGCTTCCACCCCGGGGCCTTCACAGTTTATGAGGCCTTTGCTGAAATATGCTCCGGCAATAGCAGCTGTGGGTCCACATTCTCACCTGACCTTCTCTGGACTGGAATCTCTAACGTAGCAAATTCACTTATCCCCGTCTTCATCGGCCATGAGCAGGTGGCCCTAAAAGCCCACAGACCAAGCAGCATGCGGAAGGGTGAGCGGCTCAGAAATACTTCACAACCTGGTGGCTCTGTGCTCTGACGCGAGACCAGGCCTCAGGGTGGCGCCTCTGGCCCCGTCTTAGGAGCCTGACCTGGCCAGGTTGCTGCAGGGGGAGAAGGGGCATATTCTAGAAGGAGCACTGGGCCAGAAACATGGGCGAAGCAGCAGCCTCCACCGTATGAGACGTAGCCTTACCCCGGGCATGCCCACAGTCCACCTCCAGGGCAGTGCCAGCAAGCCCAGCAGCGTCTCCATCCCGGCCTGGGTGTGCCCCCGAGGGTGGACTCCGGAAAAGCAAAAGCTTCCTGTGCAGCATCTCCCGGAAGACTCACAGTCACCGAACAAGCCGGATACTACGATCTTTCCCAGTTTCAAGGTCACAAAGCCAGAGAGTGGAGTCGCATCTGCTGTCCTCACTCCATATTTGGGGTGGGCGTGGCCACAAGGGAGGCCGAGTCTTGGATCCCTTCTGGACCTTACATTCTTTGAGTCGCTCTCTACACCAGCCAGACAAACTCAGAGGAGAATGTCCATCAGGTTCAGCCAGCTCTGTAGGCTGACAGCTGGGAGAGTCAAAGGCCAGAGGTGGGGGCTGACTCAGTGACACTCACTATTGCTCCCGGAAAGCCTCGCATATGCCATGGGCCACTGGACCCCAGCCCCTGCCGTCCTCAGAGACCAGAGAGGTGTCCCCAAGGCCAGCCCCTAGGGCAGTGATGGCGAACCTATGACACGCGTGTCAGAGGTGACACGTGAACTCATTTTTTTGGTTGATTTTTCTTTGTTAAATGGCATTTAAACATATAAAATAAATATCAAAAATATAAGTCTTTGTTTTACTATGGTTGCAAATATCAAAACATTTCTATATGTGACACGGCACCAGAGTTAAGTTAGGGTTTTTCAAAATGCTGACAATGCCGAGCTCAAGAGGTTCGCCATCACTGCCCTAGGGTATTCATCTTGCCTTTAGCCTGGCTGCCGTGTGTCCTTACACACAGACTCAGAGGCCAGAGGGTAGGATATTTAGCTTCCCGGGCCCCTCTGAGCTGCTCCCTGGGCTCAGCCCACTGGCCCATGGCCTGGGACTCTTGTCAAAGATGATCCAAAACAGTGACTGACACTCCCCGCGTGCCCAGACCCCGAAGGGTGACTTTGGGACACTCCCAGGACCTCCACTGCTACTGTTCATAGCTGGCAAGCAGCCATATTAAGTTTGTCTTCTCTGACTCGCTGGGCATTGGTCAGGGCCAGAGGGACACAGAAACCAGAGCGTAAGCTAAATGTTCTCTCAGATAGTTCATACTTGGAGAGAAGCTGGCTGTGACAGCTCTGGAGCTTTGGGGGAACTCTGGAAAGTTTCAAACCTTACAGGGAATGAAAAGGAACCCCTGTGATTTAATCTCAGGATGCGGTGCCAGTTTCTAAATCTTCCTTATTCCTGTTTGCCATCTCTGGATCTCCCAAAGAGCAGACCATAATAGACATGGACTTGGGTTTTTTGGGCGTCTCCCATCAAGCTGTTCCTCCTGGTGGGAAACCCAGGGACTTGGAACTCCCAGGTGCACCGAGGGTCTGTCTCAGTGTCCTTAAGAGACCCGGGACCCAGGGGTGAGTGTGGAGGAGGGGAGAGGTGGGTGTAGGGAGGCTGGGCTGATTCCTGAGCTCCCCCAGGAAGGTCACCCAAGAGGTTTCTGAGTTGGGCACCTCTACTTTGTTCCTGGCCAGTAGCAGCTGAAATGCACCCCCAAGCCTGCCCCTGTCAGAGGTGATGGGTCCCACTCCACTGCTGCTCCCTCCACAGACACATCTGCAGTCTGCACCCAGCAGGGCCTGGGAGCTTTGCAGCCTTGGAAATAGAGGCGCTAAAAATGCAGTGACAACAGCGGTCTTTGAGGGATATTTTTAAGGGTGATAAGATCTGAGAATCATTAGTGCCAAACATGTGGTCTCTTCTTATTTTTAAAACTAGGTGCTGCATCTCCAGATGCTCCAGCCCATACCTCAGGCCACTTCTCAGCCTCACCCCTGGTGTCTGCTGAGTGCGGGGGACACAGTCAGAAATCGTCCTGTGGTTCGCCCACGTTGGGCCCCTAGACTTCGTATTCCCGCTCAGACAGGGATTCTAGTCTGAAAGGCAAGGCTCTCATCTTGGTCACTTCTCCTTCCAGTTTGGTACGTTTCACATGAGGCCCACTTGAGGGAATGCTGATCTTTGGGGCCCTCTTGGCCACACCTGGCAAAGGGAGCCCCACATGCAGCAGGCGTGGCTGAACCCTCTGGCCAGTGTCCAAGGCCCAGGCTGCAAGGGACCTGAGTGCCATCGGCACTCCCTGATGCCCACGCTTCCTGGCTCAGAGGAGGACCCAGCCCTCTTGTTTGCTCTGATGCCTTAGAGGCCTTTGTAAGGACTTTGGTTTTTACCCTGATCAGACTAAAGGCCACTACAGGGTCTTGTACCGACATGGACATGGTCTGACTTAGATTTCACCAGGCTGTTGGATGGGGAATTGCACTAGTTTCCTCTTGCTGCTGTAGCAAATTACCTCAAACTTGGTGGCTTACACAACATAAATTTATCATCTTCTAGTTTTGGAGGTCAGAAGGAGGACATGGTGTCACCAGGCTAAGATCACGGTGTGGGCAGGGCTGAGTGCCTGCCTGGAGGAGGCTTGGCTTCCCAGCTGACTCAGGTCTTGGCAGACTGCCTTGCTTACGGTTGTAGGACTGAGGTCCTTCTTTCTTGCTGACTCTCAGCTTGGGCTGCCCTTAGCTTCTCTAGGCCACTCTCTCATCCTTGCACAGAACCTCCTACATGTCAAGTCAGCACTGCCTGTGTTGGGGAGCCCTTGGGACAAGGCTACCTTAGGTGTTGAAACCTTCTCACACCACCTTCCCTCTGACCCTCTTCCATTGCCATGTCTCTCCTTAACCAGACCACCCTCCACCTTCAGGTGATCTCTCCCCATCCTTAACCCTAATCCCATTTGCAAAATCCCTTTTGCTATTTAAGGCAACATATCCCCAGGTTCCAGGGATTAGCGCATGGGCATCTGTGGGCCGTGGCATCGTTTTGCCTGCCACAAGGATCGACTAGATGGTGGTGGGTTGGAGGACAATGTGTGGAAGCTGGGAGACCAGGAGGAGGCTGGTATGATAATCCAACATGAGAGGGTGGTGGCTTGGCCCAGGCTTGTAGAATGGTGGTGAGCAAAGTGATCACATTCTACACGTGTTGAGAAGGAAGAACTGCCAGGATCTGCTGACAGATTGGATGCTGCGTACAAGAGAAAGGAAGGTGGCAAACAATGGTGATGGCTTGAGTGGCGGGACTGATGGGAGTGATGGGTGAGCTGGGGCCAGGGCAGGTAGGGCCTTGCAGGTTTTAATTGAGATAAAATCTTTTGCTCTGATGGTGAGGGAAGCCATTGGAGGGTCTGAGTAGAGGGGTGACATGACTCAATTTACATTCTAGGAGGATAGCTCTGGCTCCCACGTTGAATAGGCTGCAGGAGGGCAAGGACAGAAGCAGGGGCAGTGGGAGATGGATGGCATAGTCTGGGCGAGACATAGAGGTGTCTTGGGCCACCAGGGTGGTCGTGAGGGTGGTACAAAGGCTGCCTCAAGGGATCACTTGGTCCACCTTCCTTGTTCCAGATGGGACACATGAGTAGAAACCTTGTGGAGACCCCTCAAGAACAGGTGACCTGGCACAGCTCTGCCCAATGCCATTCCCCTGGGCGGCTTTTCTTCCGTGTCCTGTCTGGAGTGGACCCTTGCTTTGGAGTGGGGGTGTGGCTTGAAGGTGGAGTGTGCTCTGCCTTGTCCTCTGTGCTGTAGCCCCTCTCTAGCACCTTCTCCTCCATCAACCCCACCCGCCTTCTTCTTCCTCTTTTATCAGGCTCCTCTGCCTCATCTTCTTCCTCCCTTTCCCCCCGTTTCTGCTCCCCCTGTCCTGGCTGAAGGAGTCATTGAAGGTGACCTGGAGGTAGCCCATTGTCGGAGTCTATGTGGGTGGCACTCCGTGGGGGAACGAGGAGAAGAGGCCTGATGGTCTTTTTTTTTTTTTTAAATTTAAATCTTTATTGTTCAGATTATTACATTTGTTCCTCTTTTTTCCCCCATAACTCCCCTCCTCCCAGTTCCCGCCCCACCCCCGCCCTCACTCCCCACCCACTGTCCTCATCCATAGGTGCACGATTTTTGTCCAATCTCTTCCTGCATCTCCCACGCCCCTTTCCCCCCAAGAATAGTCAGTCCATTCCCTTTCTATGTCCCTGATTCTATTATAATCACCAGTGCATTCTGTTCATCAGATTATTTATTCACTTGATTCTTAGATTCACTTGTTGATAGATGCATATTTGTTGTTCATAATTTGTATCTTTACCATTTTCTTCCTCTTCCTCTTCTTAAAGGATACCTTTCAGCATTTCATATAATCCTGGTTTGGTGGTGATGAACTCCTTTAGCTTTTCCTTATCTGTGAAGCTCTTTATCTGACCTTCACTTCTGAATGATAGCTTTGCTGGATAAAGTAATCTTGGTTGTAGGTTCTTGGTATTCATCACTTTGAAAATTTCTTGCCATTCCCTTCTGGCCTGCAAAGTTTCTGTTGAGAAATCAGCTGACAGTCGTATGGGTATTCCCTTGTAGGTAACTGAGTTTCTTTCTCTTGCTGCTTTTAAGATTCTCTCTTTGTCTTTTGCTCTTGGCATTTTAATTATGATGTGTCTTGGTGTGGTCCTCTTTGGATTCCTTTTGTTTGGGGTTCTCCGCGCTTCTTGGACCTGTAAGTCCATTTCTTTCACCAGGTGGGGGAAGTTTTCTGTCATTATTTCTTCAAATAGGTTTTCAATTTCATGCTCTCTCTCATCTTCTGGCACCCCTATAATTCTGATGTTGGTACGCTTGACGCTGTCCCAGAGGCTCCTTACACTAGCCTCGCATTTTTGGATTCTTTTTTCATTCCGCTCCTCCGGTTGGGTGTTTTTTGCTTCCTCGGATTTCATATCATTGACTTGATTCTTGCACTCCTCTGGTCTGCTGTCGGGAGTCTGTATAATATTCTTTATTTCAGTCAGTGTATGCTTAATTTCTAGTTGGTTCTTTATCACAACATCGAGGGTCTCATTAGATTTCTCGAAGATCTCAATAGCTTTATCGGTGGCTTCTAGACAGTTCTTGAGAGACCTTAAAAGTGTGGTTCTGAACTCTATATCTTCCATTGACAATTTTGTCCTGTTTCTTTGTCTCCGCATTTTGTTATGCTTTCTTGGTGCACCCCCTAGTGGGCTTTGTGAGCAGTCTTTTAGTTAAGCCTGGTGTTGTAGCTAATACCAGGGGGGATTTGGCACAGGCCAAGTGGCTGTGAGAATCAGCTGTGTCTGCAGTGAGAGAACTTCTGTCCTCTAGGGAGGTGCTAATCTCGCCTTTGCCTGAGGCTATCGGGCAAAAGCCTCTGTGCCGGGCTTGGGCGGGGCGGGTCGCACAGGATCAACAGGGTGGGCCGGAGAGAGAGCGCAGTTATGGAGGCGCTCAGTCCTGTCCCGGGGGCTCTGCCTCTCCGAGTCCCAGCAACCGCTGCAAACCTCGGAGAGAAAGCTGCCTTCGAGTTCCGACCGAAACCAGACAGTCCTGCTTCTCCCGTTTGAGTCTGTGCCCCTAAAGACTCGCCCGGGTCTGGAGCTCAGAGTCTGCGACTCCCTCCTGATTGAAAACGCCAACCGCGCCCTCCGCCACCGCCCGCTCCGTGCACTCCGCACCTCAGAATTTGCCTTCAGCACTGCGCCTCCTCTGAGTGTCCGTATGCGTTACTCTTTCCTCCTAGTTGTAGGACTTCCACTCAGCCAGCGTTCCTGTGGGTCTGGGTGATGTCCCTTCCGTCTTTTAGTTTCACTTTTGAAATGGTTGTTCGAGGCGGCAAACTCCGGCGTTAACCTATGCCGCCATCTTGGTTCTCCCGAGAAGAGGCCTGATGGTCTTGCTGCCCCAGGTTTCTGGCTCCTAGGGATGGGGCAGGAGACCTGACTGCCTGTTGGGAAACCCTTGGGACAGGGCCACCATGGGGGGCTTCTGCAAGCTGAGGGGACCATCTGGGAGGAAAGCCTGTGCCTGTGACCTTCACGGGGCTCCCTTTCGTTTGGCTATGTGGTAAGTAACGTCATTAAGATGAATGTGTGTTTTGGTAAGGGGTGTAAATCCATGAATAGTGTCCTCTCCAGTCCCATATATCACCCTGTGTTTATGCAGTGCCTGGTGCATAAGCTAGAAGACAGGCATTGCTACTCGGGGCTGTGAGTTTTAAAGTACATTAAAGGAGTTTACTGAAAACTCTTGGCAAACAGATAAAATACAATTACTCTAATTCCCAAGGCACTGCAGACAGAATGTCCTGAAAGCCCGCAGTGTAATAATTCACAGGGAGCCGTGGCAGGCAGCCTTTGAGGCATCAGCAGCGCTGCTTTTGTAAACTTCAGAGGCAGCCAAGAACCGTCCCCTGGGAGACCCTCGTCCTGTGTTTTATTAACCTCCCTGTTCCTGGCTGAGGAGCTGCAGGGGCGTTGTCACCGGCAGGGCTGGCTCCTGCCCTCGTGAGCTCTTCCAGGGTCACCGTGCAGGGAAGGGATGAGACCTCCATTTTCTCTGGCTGCGCCCTCCCTCCCCTGTGACCTTCAGCAGGCTCAGCTCGTCTGTCACCTTGCACGAGGGCGAAGTCTCACTCCCCATGGAGCCTCCAGGACTCAGCCTTTCCTGGGAAGTGGAGGCTTTTGGTGGGACACTTGGAGGAGCAGGTTAGTGATTTCCAGAGGATTTGAGGCTGATTTCTAAGCTGTACACAGGGACACAGGACAAGTCCTGATGCAGAGGTGGAGCTGCCGTGCCATGGAGCCCACAGTCTCTGGTCTGCCTCGCTTACCTCCACTGGCCAGGGAGATGGAAAGTGCCCCAGAGCCTGCAGACTGTAGGTGCCGCTGAGTAATGGCATCCTTTGCCCCAGATGGCACCAGTGCTGTTCTCCAGAGCCAAGGGGGAGCCCGGGGACTTCTTGGGGAGGAGACTGGTAGGCACAGGTGGTCCAGCTTCTGGGCATCTACATGGTCAGAGGGGCAGAGCTTTGGGGGCCTTGGGCCCTGGGGCACAGAGAGGAAAGAAAGGATGGACTTCCTCAAGCAGGGCCCCTCCCTGGCTCTCAGCCCTCAAGTCAGGGGCTGGCCACTCCGCAAAAGCTGGGCCTGGGCCTGCTGTGCTGAAGCCCATGGTCAGGGCCAGAGCATGTGTGCAGGGTAAGCTAGGGTCTAGGGCAGTGGTGCTCAACCTTCCTAATGCCGTGACCCTTTAATACAGTTCCTCATGTTGGGGTGACCCCCAACCATAACATTATTTCCGCTGCTACTTCATCACTGTAATTTTGCTATTGTTATGAATCATAATGTAAATATCTGATATGCAGGATGTATTTTCATTGTTACAAATTGAACATAATTAAAGCATAGTGATTAATCACAAAAACAATATGTAATTATATATGTGTTTTCTGATGGTCTTAGGCGGACCCTGTGGGAGGAGGGCCTTCCATGAACATTGCACACGACATTGAGGAGACATCGCAGTGGCCAAACCCCAGTCAGCTGCATGAGCGGAAATGCTAGCGGAGCCTGAGGAAGGAGTCAGTGAGATGGAGGTTCAGAGGAGGTGATTTCTGGAACCTGCCCTCTCATTGATATTTTACTGGGAAATTGTGCTCATACTTGTGTTGCAAAAACAGAAGAGTAATAAACACATCCGCAAAGAGCAACACCTGGGGCTTACAAAGCAGCACTTCCAGGGGCTCTGCATGCTGCTGAAGGCCACATGCCAGGAGCCAGCGCTGTCTTTAGGGAGGTGGCCCCAGGGCCTCCAGCTGGAGTCTGGCTTTGATGTCTCTAAACTTAACATCAAAGCTTCAAGGTTGCACATGAAGCTCCCAGCAGCAAACATTACCCGGTCCTGTCCCTTAGCACTCCCAGCCTTGGAGTTAGGCATCCTGCTCCGAGTGCCCTGTCGGGGGGCCGTGGGGATTGGGGAAACCAGGAGGCCCACATGGACTTTAACCAGGACCTTCCTCCCGTCCCAGGCTTAGAGGGACCTGGGAGACAGACTGTGTTGGCTGAGGTTTAATTGCTCTGGAAAGACACGGTGCAAGTCTCTCGTGGGAGATGCAGAAATTTAGACCTGCTTCACCCGACTGACCCCTTCTCAGCCATCGCCGTGTTCGAAAGCGCCCGTTCCACCGCCAGCAAGACTGTAAGTGGTGTCGTTTAAAGGAGTTGTTCGATGGGGCTGCTTATTAATCTGGCATTAGTTACGGTAGTTAAGCTTTTAGAGATAATGAAATGTAAATGTATCTCCAGAACACACCACGTTCCCTGAAACTGAACATTCATGAAGAAAAATGGTTGCAGTAGATTATGGCGAATATTAAGTGCGTGGATGTCCATGCATTACAGATGGCCATGCAGATGCTGGGTGCAGTCGGGGGAGCCGCACCTCGGCCAGCGGGACAGGGCGCGGCTGACACTCTATCCACTGAGCCAAACCAGCTAGGACCATGCCAGGGCTTTCAACGGGGGAATGACAAGAGCCAATCTTTCTTTCCATAAATGATTCTTCAGTCTCCAAGGCACGTTAGCCAATTTAGAGCTGAGGTCAGCAACAGGGCAAAGAGAGATAAAAGAGTTAGACAAAACCAAGGGGAGTGATACAGAAGCATTGATCAACAAAAACAGTGGAAAATACTTTGAGGTGTGTGTGTGAAAATGGCTTTCTTAAAACAAAGAGAAAGCTTCACTGTGTTACTTGTGGAAATCCACCTAGCTATCTGCTACTCTCTTATACTATTGGGTAGCATTTATTTATTTTTCCCTTTGTATATCAGGAACAGTGTAAATGCTATCTTTTGATGTTCCTCTATCATTCATTAAACTTTCCTCAGTTATTTTTAACACTGCCTTCTCAATGTACTTCTCAGTTTTACAGTAGCTTCTTGAAATTTTCAACGAAGATGCAAATACATATCAGATGTTTTCTGATAGTACCCTTTAAAGGCTGTCTTGCCCTGGCCAGTGAGGCTCAGGTGGTTGAGCCTCTTCCCATGCACTGAGAGGTAGCTGGTTTGATTCCTGGTCCAGGCATGTGCCCGGGTTTTGGCTGGATTCCCAGTAGGGGGCATGCAGGAGGCCGGTGACCCATTTTTCTCTCCCTATCTCTTCCTCTGTCTCTAAGACCAATAAACACACACTTAAAAAAAAAGGCTGTCTTTAAGAAACATACAGACATACCTCAGAGATATTGCTGGTTCTGTTCTAGACCACTGCAGTCAAATGAATATTGCAATAAAGCATGCATGTCACATACATGTTTTGGTTTCCCAGTGCATGTAGAAGTTATGTGTACAGTATACTGTCTATTAAGTGTGCAATAGCCTTTTATCTAAAAAACAATGTGCATGCCTTAATTCAAAATTCTTTATTGCTAACAAATGCTAAACACCCTCTGTGTCTTCACTGAGTCATAATCTTTTTGCTGGTGGAGGATCTTGCCTCCATGTTGATGGCTCCTGACTGACCAGGGTGATGGCTCTTGAAGACTGGGGTGCCTGTAGCAATTTCTTAAAATAACACAACAATGAAATTTGCCACATCGATCGACCCTTCCTTTTCTCGAACGATTTCTCTGTAGCACGCAATGCTGTTTGATAGCATTTTTTCCACAGTAGAACTTCTTTCAAAATTGGAATCAATCCTTTCAAACCCTGCCACTGCTAGAAAAAAACAATTCTTCAGTGAGGGGAGAGCCAGGACATGTCACACTGAAGGTGGTGCAGGTCCCAGAGTGGCAGGTGGGATGCGAGGGTAGCCAGGGCTGGAGCTGTGTGTGTGTGTGTGTGTGTGTGTGTGTGTGTGTGTGTGTAAGTGCGTGCGCGTAAGTGTTGCCTCTGAGACAGGACAGTGGGTGAATGCATTAGGCAGGGCCATGAACATTTATCTCTGAGGGAACTGTAGGCTGGCCATGGCTTATTTGAAAGATTACGGCCCCGGGGAAGGAAGCACATTGATTAGCATTGACCTGTGGTTTATGAGTCCCAGGCCCCCTGCCCCGCAGAGGGGAATGACTCTATCTGTAGCATGGGAGGATGGGTCCCTTTGTATTAAAAAAGGAAAAGGCTACAATGCATGACTTGGTGGGGGCCATGCACTTAAAGCAGAAGGAGATGGGGATTGAGGACACATCCAGTTCTGCCCTCGGGTGGGCTCTTTGGTGGGGAGATTTCCTTTGGTGCATTATTTTATCAAGCTGAGGGAAAAGCCAGTGTCTGAGACAGTGACTAGAGTGGGTGGAGAATTGGGAATTCACCACACACTTTTCATAGGAAATAAAAATGTACCGATAGACTAGTTGAAGAGGTGAGAGGAAGTGAACTCATCAGCTGTAAGAGCGTGGAAGTCTGGGAGTACTTCCCGGAGGAGGCGGGCCGTGAGCTGGACTCTATGACTGTCAGGATGATGATCCTTCAAAGCCCTGGAAGTCCCAGCAGAGACCTGGCCTTGGGGAAAGCTCCCACTTACATGAGGTCCTCATGAAGTTCCATGAACCAAGGTGTAGATGACACCCTCGGGACCAAGTCCAGGCTTCTCATCCTGTCCACCAAGCTTTGGGGCAGCGGTTCCCCATCTGTAGGCTCTAGAGTCCCACATGGATGGAGAGGCTTAGAGGCAGGGGTCTGCGGAAGAGTGGGGCTAGAGGTGTTTGTGGTGGCACCTCTCATGAGCAGGGAAATGGTCAACTGTCTTGTCAGGAGTGGAGGCACGGGTGGATAATTTTATATGGCCTGCGAGTGATGTTATAAATATCCAAATGGCCCTTGGCAGAAAAAAGGTTCCCCAATTCTGCTCTAGACCAAGTCTGTGTCTGGTCAGGGAGCAAGTCTCACTCATTGCTATCTGTCCAGTGCATAGCATGTTGGGTGACCAACCGTCCTGGTTTGCCTGGGACTGATGAGTATCCCAGGATGTAGGACTTTTAGAGCTAAACTGGGTCACCTTGCCAACATGGTGCCTGGCACCGGGTTGGCGCCTCATAGGTGGTGGTGGTTGTGTCTTCTGTATGTGAAGAATGTACAGACTGGGGCAGCACAGGTGGTGTGTGCAGGGCTTTAAAAAACAATCCTTATCCAAGGATATTTATTTATTTATATTTTTAGGCAGGGATGGCGGGGAGGGAGAACATCGATGTAATTGAGAAACACTGATCGGTTGCCTCCTGTATGAACCAACTGGGGATCAAACCTGAAACCTAGGTATGTTCCGTGACTGGGAATCAAACCCGCAACCTTTTGGTGATGGGACGATGCTCCAACCAGCTGACCCACCCAGCCAGGCTGTGCGGGGATTTGTGCAAGAGGAACCTGGTGTTGTACAGGAGAGGCCCGAAGGAGTGGAGCCACAATGGGTAGGGAGCCATTAGGTCTCTAGGACTCCACAGAGTTTCCCCTGGGAGCCCTGGGGATTCCTGTGCTGGAATGCCTGTGGGTGGGTCCCTCTTGGCCTGCTCCTGGGAGGCCTGGCACTCCTGCTCAAGGCCTTCTCCCACAACCCCCCCAAGAGCAGCCTTGCACTTCCAGGCTGCAGCCAGCACCTGCTGGGCCCAAGGCTTATTCCTGAAACCAGTACAGAGAAAGCCTTGGCGTGCCCAGTCACCTCCCCCCATTTGAATACTCTGAATGGAGCTGATTGCTTAAATTGAAGGTATTATGCTCTAATGATTGTTATAATTAAAAATATTATCATCTGAAAGAGAGTAGAACATGGGAAACCATTGCAAAGACTTTTAAAGCATGTTTTTGAACCAGATAAAAGAGCCTTTGTGTGCAGTGTTTTAAAAAGAGGGTGTCTGAGTGGGCACCTGTAGGCTCTGAAATGCAGCTCCAGCTCCAGACAGGACGGGAGCCTGGTTCTCAGGGATGCGGGTGGCGGCCGAGGGTGGCAGCTGCCTGTTGGTTGGCCAGGACCCGAGATGCAGCCCTTGGACAATGTGGACAGAGCGGGATCTGACAGAGGAGAATTGTTCTGAATGTGGGGCTATTGAAACTGATGAATTGCATTCCCTCCATCCTGGGGGAACAGCCTCGCTGTTGGGAGAGAGGTGGGTGGTGTCTGGGCCTGCAGGTGTGGCACCTCCAGATGGTGGGCGTGGAGCTGGAAGCACAGCCTGAGAGGAGTGGGCACAGCTAGGAACAGCTCTCTAGTCATTACCTCACACTCCTCTGCTTTCCTTCCCCACATTGTACAGGAGAGGAAACTGAGGCTCGGGGGGAAGGGATTGGCTGGCTCCTGACCTCCACTCCAGGGCACTTTGGTGTCTGGTGAGGGTGGCCATGCCTGGTGGGCAGTTTCTTGGGTCGGTGCCATGTGTGCCAGCTCTTGACTTGGATGGGCACTTTGTTATAGTCTCACCTACCTTGACTTCACTTATTTTTTTCCTTTTGGTTAAAAAAAATCACATAATACATGACATTATTCTTGTTAAGGAATTAAACATTATCCTATATAATAAAGAGGTAATATGCTAATTGACCACCACACCCTCACAAAGATGGTGGCACCCACAGACACAAGATGGTGGTGCCCAGTCTCCTCAGCCCTGCCATGGGGTGCGGGGCAGCAGCAGTGTCGCCGGAGTCCCCCAGTCCCCTCAGCCCCGCTGGCAGTGAATTTTCATGCAGCCATTACCTTTTTAAAAAATCCTTACCCGAGGATATGATTATTTCTTTTAGATCATCTGTTCTTGGGGAGCAGGCCTAAGCCAGCAGGCGGGGCATCCCCCAAGGGTCCCAGACTGTGAGAGGTGCAGGCTGGGCTGAGGGACCCCCATGTGCATACGTTTTCATGCACCGGGCCCCTAGTGGACAATAAGAGATAACACATAGCATTGATCTTAGTTGTGTGTCTGTATATAGATGCATATAATACATGAAATCCGCATACAACCCTTTGAGTAAGTATTATTATCTCCATTTTATAGAAGAGAAAATGGAGAGCCTTGCCAGAGGCTACCTGTCCGGACTTAGAGCCAGGCAGGCTGGTCCAGAGCCCGTGCATTTGATTCTCATGGAGAAAGGGGAAGTCCCCTGGAAAATATCCCCTTTCCCCCACAGCCTTTCTTCCTCCCCCTCCCAAAGTAAGGACCGTAGTGACTGTTGGTGTGTCTTTTTTCAGGTCTCGTGATTTTACCCATATACAGAGTTTTGTGCGTGTTTTCAAACATAAATAGTATCATTTTGAATTTAGTGTTTGCAGATTGCTTCCTTCATTGAACAATACATCTTGGAGATATTTTCATGCCAACACCTTACTTTAAAAAAAATGTTGTCGTGTATTTCCTGGTTTTTTATTATCGAACATATACTGGTGCCATAGACTGAATGGTTGTGTTTCCCCAACATTCATATGTTGCAACCTAATCCCCATGGTGATGATATTGGGGGGGGGCCTTTAGGGAGTCATTAGGTCATGAGGACGGAGCCTCACGGGTGGGATTAGTGCCCTTGTAAAAGGGACCCCAGAGAGCTCCCTTCCCTCTCCCCCAAGCGAGGACACAGAAGTCATCTATAGATCAGGAAGGGCCCTCCTGGGCACCGCACCGGCGGGCACCCTGATCCTGACTTCCAGCCTCTAGAACTGTGAGGGATCAATGATGTTTATAAGCCACACAGTGGTAATGCTGCTATAGCAGCCCAAGCATCCCAAGACTACCTAACATGAAGATATAAATAAAAAGCAGGAGGTGCAGCTTTCCCACCAGACAGTTTGGCAGCTATTAAAAAGATCGCTACCATCACATGTCGGCAGGGATGAGGGGGGCGAGTGGGCCTAGGAAAGGTGAAGTGACCTGTACCGTTGTTCTTTGCTCCCAGCTCCCAGACATCAATTGCTTTCAATGTTTAAACTAGTGTTTCTTGTATTTCTTCTATTTTATCCATATTTCTAGACTACTTGATTAAACTGCAAGTTCTTAATTTTTTTAAAGCTTTAATATGATCCACTGACTTTTTTGTGTGTGAAAGGGAAGGGATTTTTGTTTTTTGTTACCTGCATGGCATCCTCCCCGCTGTCTACCACCAGCTTCCCTTCCCTATCTGTCTGAGAATGGCAGTCTTCATTTGGGTCAAATCAGTATTCAGTGTTTACATTAATATGACTATGTAGCTATTATTTACAGAGAGTCATGTATAGTACCATACTTACCACTTGGAATATATTCCAGGACACCCAGTGGATGCCTACAACCATGGATAGAACTGAATTCTATATATGCTGTCTTTTCCTGTACTTACATACCTCTGATGAAGTTTAATTTATGTTAGGCACAGTAAGGGCTTAACAACAACTAATAATAGAATAATTGCAATGATATACTGTAATAAATGTCATGTGGATCTCTCTCTCCCTCTCTCCCTCACTCCCTCTCTCCCTCCTTCTCTCTCTCTCTCTCATTAAAGTATTGGTTGGAAAGGCTAAACAGACCCAGGTCTCTTGCAAGCCTTGCAGCCCAGTGTCTCCTGAGATGGCTACTGAGTGACTAATTGGGGGTAGCAGGGTAGCAGCAGGCAGTGCGGATAGCGTGGCTATGCTGGACAAAGGGATGATTGACATCCTGGGTGGGATGGAGTCAGATTTCATCATGTTATTTGGAACGGTGTGCATTTAAAAACGTATGAATTGTTTATTTCTGAAATTTCCCATTTAATATTTTCAGGTTATGTTTGACCACAGGCAACTGAAACCTCAGAGTGTGAAACTGTGGATAAGGGCAGGGGGGACTACTATACTACGATTAGAGTTTCTTGTACAACTTTTAATTTTTCTCAGGAGTTAACGACTACCTCTTCTTTTCCTTTGTTTTGTTTTATATGAACCAATTACAAATTACTTCCCCAGCTCCTCCACAGACTGAAAACCTTTTGTTGGGCGATTGTGTCCTGTGTTTCCATGAATCTAGATGGAGTAGCCGCCTACTGTAACTGTGCGTGCTATACTGTTATTCCACAGGCAGCACAGGGGGTTGGCTAACACCAGCATCACCACAAACACGTGAGTGATGCCTGACTCTATGACCTTCACAACCACTAGGACGCACTAGGTGGATAGATAGGAACTCAGCTCCGTTAGCTTCTCATGGGACCACTGTTGTCTCTAAGGTCCGTCATTGACCGAAATGTCCTTATGCAGTGTAGGACGGTATTTCAACTCCATCCAGGATTGATGTGTTTGGTTTGTTTGTTTATTTTGCAGGCAGCCCCTTTGAGCCTCCAGCCTGCAGGTCCTGCCTAGACTGCTGTCCTCTGCAAATAGCACCCACATTCTTACCGGAGAGCTTTCCGTCACCTTCCACGGCAGCCCCTGTACCCGGCATCCCACTTCACCCTCTCACCTGGCTTCTCTTCTTTTGGGGGCATTAACTTCCTGAGAAAAGGTGACTGGGAGGTAAGTTTTTTTAAGATCTTGTTAATCAGAAAATGTCTTTATTCTAGCCTCACATTTGATTGATAGCGTGGCTGACTCTAGATTGGAAATCATGTTCCCTTAGCGTTTTGAAGGCATTGTTCCATTGTCTTCCAGCTCCCATTGTTGATGCATCACATACCTTTTAGATTCTGGGGGTTGTATGTGACCTGCTTTTACTTTGGAAGTTTTTAGAATTTCTCTCCATTTCTTTCTTTCTTTTCTTTTTTCATTAATCCTCACCGGAGGATATTTTTTTCATTGAATTTTAGAGAGAGTGGTAGAGAGGGAGGGGGGAAGAGAGACACATTGATTGGTTGCATCCTGCAGCCCAGGTATGTGCCCTTGATTGTAGATTGACTCACGACCCTTTGGTGCACAGGCTGATGCTCTAACCACTGAGAAACACTTGCCAGGGCTCCATTTCTTTCTTTTAAAAAATATTTTTATTGACTTTTTTTAGAGAGAGAGGAAAGGAGAGGGAGAGAGAAAAAGAAACATTGATGTGAGAGTGGATCATGGATGGCTGTCTCCAGCACGGTCCCTAATGGAGACTGAGCCTGTAACCCTGTGCCCTGACCAGGAATTAAACCAGCAACCTTTTCGTGCGTGGGATAACGCTCAACCCATTGAGGCACACTGGCCAGGGCTTCTCTCCATTTCTTTATTCGATGATGTTTCTTAGGATGGTTTAAAAAATTGAAAAGAAACGTTTAGTATTTTTTAAAAAGTTTTATTCATGGTATGTACACTTGGAAGATTGGTTAAATCTTCCAAGAGAATGGAATACATTCTCTTGAGTTCTGGAGCAGTAATTTGTATAATTTTTTGATAATTGCATCCTCTCTGTTTTCTTTATTTTCTTTGCTGTTACTCTTATCAGTTGAATGATGAACTCTTAGGTTAATCCTTGAATTTTCTTATCTTTCTTATTTTCTACTTTTCTGTTTTTAATGGAGATTTTTCTACTTGATTTTTCAAATATTCTTTTGATTTAAAAATATTTCTGCTATCATATTTTTCATTTCCAAGAGGTTTTTTTTTTCTCCTGAACATTCATTTGTATAGCTCCCTTGGTCTTATTCCATGAAATGCAGTATCTTTCAGTTTTTCTGAGGGTATTAAAATGCATACATTATGTATATATTTTTTCTCTGTTTTCTTCAATCTCTCTATTTGCTTTCAAATTCTTTTATTTCCGGTTTCCTCTGATCTTTCATTAGAGGCTGTCAGAGACTTTTCTCCAGTGTTGGTGTCTCTGGCTTCCCACGCCTCTAAGAGTGAGGCAGGAGACTCCCCCTGGGAAGCTCCGCGTGCCTGGGAGGGGCTTGTTGACCACTGGGCTCCAGTCTGGGGCGTTTGGGGTGAGGCGAGTTGGCTGTTTCCATGCTCAGCTGTGTCTGCCGTCTTTGAGTCCAGAACCTCTTTGACCCACACTTGGCAGAGTGGCCTCCCACCCTTTTCCGGGGTGAGGGTGGGTGGTCGTTTTGTTAGGAGCTGGGGGCAGCGTTCCTAGTTCTCACGTGGGCTTGCCACAAGTCCTCTGTTTTTAGCCACCCGTGCCTCTGAGGCTTTTGCTGCCTCCTCAGTGCCTGGGCCTTTCGGGGTTCTGGACAGGCTGTTCATGCAACGATGGCTTGTGTCTCAGCTTTCTGTGGTCTGCTAAGCTCGCCGACTCCTGTACATTTGCTTTCCAGCTTCCAAACTGTTGCTGATATCACTTTCCTTCTGTCATCTTCTCTTTTCTTTGTCCTGGTGGGTTTCTGTCACTTTCAGACCGTTACTGTTATTTTAGTGGAGTTTTTCTTTCTTGGGGGAGCGGAAATAATTGATTGTGTTTAGTCCTCTGTGGTACCCTGAACTCCGGTATTTTTCCCTCTTCTTTTTAAAAATATTTTTCTTGATTTAAGAGAGGAAGGAAGAGGGAGAGATAGAAACATCAATGATGAGAGAGAATCATCGATCGGCTGCCTCCTGCACGCCCCTTGCTGGGGATTGAGCCCACAACCCTGGCATGTGCCCTGACTGGGAATTGAACCGTGACCTCCTGGTTCCTAGGTTGATGCTCAACCACGGAGCCTTGCTGGCCAGGCACCCTGTGTTTCCTCTTTATGATGGAAGCGTGAGCAGAAGCACAGCTTGTCTGTTTATGTGGCCTCACAGGATGGCCTTTATCAGGCCCTGTGACCTCGCTGGCATGATACTGTGTGTGAGTAACAGAAAACCCAACCCAGATGGCTTACATAGCAAAGAGGTTTACCTCATCTAACAAGAAGGTCTTAGGGCAGCTCCGGGTTTGGTTAATTCAACAGCTGAATAATGTAGTTGACGGCACAAGTATTTTCCATTTCCCACTTCACCTCAGTGCCCTTCATGGTCACAAAGTTGCTGCTGTGGCTCCATCCAGCCTTCATGTCCCTGTATATAAATGTCCACAAGCAGAAAACACCCCTTTGTTATTTTATTCTCTCAAAATGTATAATTGTGTCAGTCCATTTGGGTGGCTATAACAAAGTACTACAGCAGTGATTCCCAAAGTGGGCGCTACCGCCCCCTGGTGGGCGCTGCAGCAATCCAGGGGGGCGGTGATGGCCACAGGTGCATTTGTTTTAACTATTTTTTGGTATTACCTTTCTATTCTGAGTTCAATAAATAGTTTCATAATTTCAAACTTCAATGTTTCTAATTTACACCTTTCTTTACTATATTTTACAAAAAAGGTAGAAACATTAATACATATATCTTTCTGTTTAATTGCTATTAAAATTTAAAAAAAATTAATTTCCAGGGGGCGCTGAGTAATATTTTTTCTGGAAAGGGGGCGGAAGGCCAAATAAGTTTGGGAACCACTGCACTACAGACTGGGTGGCTTCTGAACATTTATTTCTCACAGTTCTGGAGGCTAGAAAGACCAGAATCATGCTGCCAGTAGACTCCGTGTTTGGTGCGGGCTTTCTGGTTCATAGACTGTTTTTTTTAGATGATTCCTCACATGCCTGAGCGGGTGAGGGATCTCTCTGGGGCCTCCTTTATGAGGACACTAATCCTGTTCATGAAGGCTCTGCCCTTATATCCTAATCGCCCCCCAAAAGCTGCACTTCCTGACACCATCACCTTAGGGTTAGAATTTCAACTTAAGGATTTTTCGGGGGCACAAACATTCAGACCATATCGAATTGAATACGAGTTACATCCACAAGTTTGTTAATTTAAAATACTTAAAAGATATACAATAAAAAATTCTTATTATTGTTACTATTATTATTATCCTTTATTCTTACTAATAGGACTTTCTTGTTTATGCTTCCAGAATCTCTTTATATAAAAGGGCATATCACAAGCAAATTTGAATGTATAATTTTAGCTGCTCCACTCTCGTTTTCTCCCAATAATAGCAAGCTCTATGCATTTTTGACACTGCTTTTTTTTCACCTTGCAAAATTTTTGGTACATGAAGTGCATTCTTAATATTGTGTTATAGCTATATCATATTATATTATACAAGCATGGGCAAAAGTTGGTTTATAGTTGTGAGTACATGAAATACAGCATTTATTCTTGTATTATTAATTATTGCATTTTCCATACAAACAACTGTAAATCTACTTTTGCTCAACCCTGTAGCATGTAACCTAATTTGCTTAACCAGTCATCTTTAAAAAAAATATTTTTATTGATTTCAGAGAGGAAGGGAGAGAGAGATAGAAACATCAATGATGAGAGAAAATCATTGATCAGCTACCTCCTGCAAGCCCCACACTGGGAATCGATCCCGCAACCCTGGCATTTGCCCTGACCAGAAATCGAACCATGACCTCCTAGTTCATGGGTCGATGCTCAACCATTGATTCACACCAGCCATACTAACCAGTCATCTTTTGATGGGCATTTAGGTGTTTCTCATATTTGCAATTATAACAAATTCTGCAAACCTGTTAGTTTTCATATAGGATAAATTCCCAGAATCAGAAATGCTGGGGTAAAAGGATATGTGTGTGTGGCCTTGACAGATGTTGCAAGTTGCCCTTCCCAGGGTTGGTACTATTTTATTCTCCCATCAGCAATGTAAGAAAGGCCCACACCCACAGAGCATGTTCTCAGCTTTTTGGATTCTGGCCGATCAGAAGGTGAAAATGGCCCTTGTGTCTCTGCTTTAAGAGCTTAGAAACCACTCCCAGGAGCTCCTCCAGCAGATGTGTTCTCCTGAGCAACCTCTCCTTGTCAGAATTTTGTAATGTGGCTTTTCCTAAGCCCGTCATTGGCAAAAGGAATGAAATGACTCTAATTGGTTTAAGGTGAATCCAGATCAACATTCCGTGGTGGGTGGGCGAGCCTTCCCCCTGCACGGACTCCTGGGCAACGGGAAGGTGGGGTGGATGCTGTGGGGTAGGCGCCAGTAGTGTCTGGGCCCCCATTCCTGGTTCACGCCCCTGCTGGGTGCCTTGGCCTCTGACCCACGCCTCAAGGTTAGGCTGCTTTTGGGAGTCCCCGTTCTTATGTGGCCAACGCTGCTTGGCTGCCTGGGATGGAGGGATGGTCGGTGGTTGTTGAAAGAGCCCGATCTTCAATCAGATCCACGATACTGGCTGCATAAACCAGGTCAGAGAGGAATCTCGGCTTTGGAACCGGGCAGCCCTGGGTTCGAATGCCCACTCCACCAGGGACTAGCTACGAGACCACTTAGCCTCGCTAAGCCTGGGTTTTCTCAGCTGTAAAATTGGGCCAGGAACTCCTGCTTCAGCAGCCAGGAGGTGGAGAGGGATGTATGTCACCTGCTCAGCCAGCGCTCGGCCCCCAGGGAGTACTTGGCCGAGGACAGTCCTGACTCAGGTCTCTGGTCTCCCAGACGCAGGGAAAAATTTCCACCAGCTGTGCCCTGGACCATGAGCTCCCAGGGCCCGGCAGGGGAGCAGGGGGAGGGGGTTCGATAGTCCCTGTGTTCCGAGACCCAGCACACAGCCAGAGGTTTAAAGAAGGGGCTCAGTCTATGTTTGTTGAATGAACGAGAATAGCAATAAATTAACACAAAAGCTGCTGCTACAGTATATCCTAACAGTGTTCGGCTTCCTCGGCCCTGGCCGCATCGAGGCAGAATTTCCCTTGATACAAATCTGTATCGAATCATTTATACACGCCATGCCTCCCCATGACATGCACTGTTTATCTACGGCATCAGCTCAGTATTGATTTATCAATGCCCATTTTGCACGAGGATCAATAGCTTAATTGCATCTCCACCAACATGGGGCTATAACCTGGCTGCCATGTAGGACACAGCCCTGAGTTCAGAGCCTGCTGCGGCCTTTGTTTCCTCCTTGTGAGTGTTCTGAGGTGCTGCTGGCGTCCCGAGTGACCCATCACCGTCACCGCCCTGGCAGGGTCAGGACCTCGAGAGACCTGGTGGCCGCGTTGGGTGCATGTGGGGAGGGGGAGGGGGAGTCACCTCATGGGGAGAGCTGTTGGGAAGGTGCCCGTAGCTGGTGTGGGACTCTCTCCTGGGGTGTCACTCGGTTGTGCCTTGCCTCTTTGGTAACTTCTGTAGATTGAATACCTCAGAGCAAGGATATGCTTTATCTTCTATGTATCCAAAAGACCTGCCACACACGTAGTAGGGTCTCAGTAGGGACCAGCTGAATGCTTGAGAATAAAACACAACATTTTCTGTGTGTGTGTGTGTGTGTGTGTGTGTGTGTGTGTGTGTGTGTGTGTTTATGGTGCTTCTAATCTAGGTGGCCTGGGAGCTGATGAGATGAGGTGGCGAGGCTCGGGCAGTAGATGGCGCTCGATCAGTCTGTGATCCACTTCTGGGAGGAAAGCTGCAGAATCCACCCGGCTTTAAAATGACACAGAAAATGATGGTTAAGTATTTCTTACTTTTCAAGTCTTGAAATGCTATTGAAAAACCTTATTTTATAAATATGAAAATTGCACTCAACCAACTAACATACTATCCATTTATAAAGCACCTACTAAGTACCAGGTATGGAATTAGTATATCACTTCTGATGGAGTATTCCTCCTTATGTAACACGTCCCCTGTCTAATCTATCTATATTACTTACCTTTTAGAGGAATACATGGAGTTGCCCTATTAAAGGGGAATAAAGATATTTAAAGTCTTTAATGGGAGAGGAATCACAAAGGAGTTTTTTAAAGATGAACTTAGAATTGTGTGGAACGTTCAGCACATTATGCTAATTTTTTCAGAGACTGAACAGCTTTGAGAGGGGAAAATCAGCCTGTTCCCATCTTGTTGCAGAAGCTGGGTAATCTATGTCTCATCAATGCTAACAAATATACCTCCTAATAGCAGTTTGTGTTTGTAAGAGTGAGAAATGCTTCCCTGGAAAATATTATTAGCACTTGCATTATCTTACAGATTACACTCTCGCTCAATGGAGGGTCCCAGTAAAAATCTAATAGCAGATCGCAGCCGATGGGCCCTCTGTTTTTATGTTAGAAGCTTCATGATTTTGCAGCGTTCAGAGAAGTTCTTTGACACCACAGGCGCTGTGGCATCTAATTGCTGAAGCCCAGACTGGCAAAGGGGTATGGGGACGGGGTGGGCGGCAGTCTGCCAGGTCCCAGGCATTCTCTTTCCTGTGTTGGGGGAGTTGGGGAGCTGGCCGAGTGGCAGAGTCTGTGGGTGGATGTGGCATCACCTTCTCCAGGATGGGCAGAGTGGGGGTGGCTCTAAGGGAGCCCTTGGCCCAGCTCTGCTCAATGCCATCTTCCCTGCTACATGGTTGGCTTCATAAGGACAGGGAGCAGGGTTTCTGGTTCCTGCTGTCGCCTCAGGACCTAGCACAGTTCCTGGCACGCCTGAAGGCCTTAGCAATCCTGGATGACCCAGGGGTTAACTTTATAGGAGAAATAGCCAGAGAGGCAGGGGTAGCGAGACTCAGGCTGACCTGAGGGCAGGACTGCGGTCATAGGGAGCCTTGGGTGAGGACAGATGAGGGGACATCTGCCTGGATTGTGGGGGGCGCTGGCCATGGCTTTGGAGGAAGTGGGGCAAGACATGGAGTGGGAGGGGTAAGGCATTCAGAGCGGGAGGGAAGGCATTAGGAAGGCTCAGAAGCAGGCATGAGCTTAGGATGTCTGGAGGCCAACGGGGGAGCAGGGCAGGGAAGAACCTGGCTTGGTGTGTCCTCAGGCTTCCAGACCCCAGGGGCTCCTGGGCCCAAGTCCCCTTTCCATTCTTTTTTTCCTTGAGGAGAACTTGGGGCTTTTCTCCTCCCAGAGGCCCCCTTCCCTTTCCAAAGGGCCGTTTTCCACCTGCAAAGTGAGGGGTTGAATCAGGATGTCTTTTTAGGCTGTAATGCCAACCAGTAGCGATTCTGTGGACATGTTTCCCCTGTGGCTCACCTGGATGTCAGCAAAGCAGCCTGGACGTTTCTCCGAGGGTGGCTGTGTGTGCTCATGGGGAGGGAGCTGCCCCGAGGAGCTCAGTTCAGTGGAAGAAGCAGAATCATCATATAGGCCCTGGCCATTGTGACTCAGCGGTTGGAGAGTTGGCCTGAGCACCAAAGGGTGTGGATTCATTCCTGGTCAAGGGCACATATGCCTGGGTTTCAGATTCAACCCCCAGCACTGGCTCGGGGTGGGGGGCACATGTGGGAGGCAACCAATTGATGTGTCTCTCTCACGTCAATGTTTCTCTCTCTCCCCCTCCCTCCCTCCCTCCCTCCCTTCCTCTGTCCCTCTGTCCCTCCCTCCCTTCCACACTCTCTAAAAAAATCAATGGGAAAAATATCCTTGGGTAAGGATTAACACACCAAAGAATCATCACGTAGGAGGCTGTGGTTCACAAGCCACGCGGGCGTCTCTTCCCTAAGTCTGTGTGTCCCCAGGCCAAGTGCTGAGCCTGGGCCATGGCAAGTGCTGATCTTGGTGAACTGAAGACCATTCAGGTTGGGGGTCAGGGGATAGGTATCAGGGACCAGGAGTGGGGCTGGAGCTGAGTGACAGTTGAGTATGCGAGGCTTGATACACAGGAAGGGGAAAGGCATTCTCGGGCGGATGCCACAGCAAGGGCGGAGGCACGGAGGTAGGAAATGCGGCAGCGTTGGGGTGCCAGGCTGCCTGCGCATGGGGTACAAGATGGGAGGCCAGTGCCTGTGGGGTCAGATGACGAGGGCCCGGGATGCCGGAGCGAGGTGCCTGCACTTGCTTCTCTGCCTAGGGCCCGAGCAGGATGTGCCCGATGGGGTAGCGTCAGAAGGTAGAATTACAGAGACCCCTGAGACCGGGCTGTGCCCTGGGTGGCTGAGTGAGCTCACAAACCACTCAGAGGGGCTCCAGCCCAAAGCTCGAAGCCAGGAAGACAGCTGGCCTCTCACCCTGCAGATGGTGAAAGGGCCCCACACCTTTTTCTGGAAATAGGAGCAACACAGAGGGTTTACTCAGGGCTGCAGCCAGGCCCTGGTTGCCTATGGGATTTATTGTCTAAAAGAGGAGGTTGGGTCCCAGGAGCAGTCAGCTGGGCAGCCAGGCACCAAGAAATGCCACAGAGCCAGCCTTGGCTCCACTCAGCTGTGGGGAGACCACGGAGGAGCGGGCCAGCCCTTGGTGCCAGGGAAGGAGGCTCCCAGTGCAGCTGAGGCCGCTCTCCTCCCCGTCCCCCCCCTCCC
>NW_006283354.1:2266614-2276182 GCF_000327345.1 Myotis davidii
CTGAGTTGAGGGAACCGAGGCTTCAAGAAATTACAGCATCTGCTGGGGCCCCGCAGCCAGGGACGCAGCAGGCCCTGCGTCTCCCAGCCCCGCCCCCTCTTCTCCCCCTCCTCTCCCTCCTCCTCCTCCCCCTCTCCCTTCTTCCCCTCCTCTCCTCCTCTTCCTCCTCCTCTTTCTGCTCTTTTTCCTCCTTTCTCCTCCTTCTGTTGACTTCTCTTATCCCTCCCCTTCTCTCTCCTGGTCTGGCCAAGAGAGCCTGGAACTTTCTGGAAGGTTTCTAGGGGAAGCTGAGGAATGGGGGCCATTTTCATTGAGGCTTTCAAAGGAGGCCATAAGACCTCTCCGAGTTCGGGTTTCTATTACACGTGTAGGTAGTAGAAGCTGATGATACTCTATGAAAATTCAATCAACCGTGAAAGCAGTATCAGGGCTGATATCTGTAATTTAAAATAATGGATACTAAGAAATTGTTTCTCATTTATCTCTACTGCTGAGTTTGTGACACAAAAGAGACTTCATTAGTGTAGATTTTTTTTAAAGAAAAAAACATAGTGTCATTTATCTCAATCAATGACAGATGTGGGAGGTGGCTGATGATTGCATTTAATAACACCTGGCCAACAGAAGCCTCCATTCTTTCACAGCGTGGGACAAGGGGACAGATACACACAAACCACTCCACAGTGGGAGGGTGCAGACAGACACTTAAAGTCTCATTCTGATATCAAAGTGCCATTTTGGGTTTGTTAAGCAGCAAGCACATCTGGTTTGTGGTATTTTTCAGAAATTCTAGGTCTGTTCCTCCCAGAAGTGTGTGTATAGTATATATGTGTGCACACACAATGCATGTATAAGCATGTGTGCACACATGTGTTTGTATACACAAACATATGTACACACATGCATAAACACACATACATGTACATGCGTGCAATGCTTGTGTAATACATGCATGCACATGTGTATATAAATACATATGCATATGTATATGTGCTTGTGTGTATATACCTGTACATGCAAGCATGCGTATGTATATGTATATGTGTGTCTCTGTTTATAGATATGTATACACAGGGTGGGGAAAAGTAGGTTTACAGTTGTTCACATGGAAAATAATACAATCTATAATAATAAAAGCGTGACATGCTAATTAGACCAGACGTCTTTCCGGATGACTTTCTGGATGAGGCTGCGGCGGCAGGGCCCGAGGCAGAGGCGCGGTGGCAGTGGCAGTGGGGGTTGAGCCCCTTGCACGAATTTCGTGCACCGGACCTCTAGTAATCTATAATAATAAAAGCATAATATGCTAATTAGACCAGATATCCTTCAGGATGACCTTCCGGACGAAGCCTGGAAGGCCTAATCTTGTGCAAATTTCGTGCATTGGGCCTCTAGTTAATAAATAATAATACAAGAACAAACTGTGTTTCCCATACTCACAACTGTAAACCTACTTTGGTCACTCCCTGCACATATATGTGCATGCATGTATGTCTGCCTGCTTGTGTTCTGTCCAGGCTTCTCCCTAATGAGTCAGGAGGTAGCTTGCTTTTTGCAGGATCCCATTTCAGAAATCAAAATCCAAGGGTCCAGTTTCTGCAAGTGACACTTGGGAAGCAGAAGACAGTGTGTGTGTGGAGGTGCTTAATGAGCTCCCTTTTAGGACAGGGAACCTGTGCATACCATCCTAACTCCTCCGCAGTCCCCGTGGAGCTGCAGGTGGAGGGCAAGGCCAGCTGCCCGGTCCCCACCTGCGGGGTACGGAAGTGGGGATCCACTGAAGCCCCAAGTCGGATCACTGTTTCTTTGACCACATGCTGGTTATGTGCTGTGTGTCAGGTGTGGCGCTGCCCAAGGCCGGGTGGGGTTGGCAGTGATGCAAGATAACCAGGGACATCGTAGCGCCATGGGCACTCAGCTGGGCTGGGCGGGGAATTTTCAGGGCGAGGTCCACTCTGCTAACTTGTGAGCCCCTGCTCTCCGATCTCTTCTCTCTGCAGCACCGGCTGCCCGTGCTTCTGATGCGTTTCAGACCAAGTCATGTGTGTGGACACACACACACACACACACACACACACGAAACAGCAAGCTGGGACATCCTACTGTTAGGACATGGATCAAAGAATTCTAATTGATCAAATATTAAATGCCAGTTAAACGCCACACTGAATAATTCACCTTTTCTCATGTGAGCTACTTTGAAGCAGCTGGGATGGGAAGCAGGAATTTTCATGCTGGTAACGGTGTTAGCAGGGGAGGGGAGGAAATGTTTGTTTTCCTGAAGTGTTGCAAAATGTGTGAGAACCGAAGTCTTCACTTATTAAATTCAGTCTTGTAGGCATACAGTGTCAGGATTTTCCATCTCAACCTGCTTTTTAAAGCATCAGGTGACAGGGATCTGATTGGAGGGTGTTGCGAGGAGAGGGGAGTGAAGAAAGCCTTGGAATGACAGCTGCTGGGACTGGGGGTGCTCGTCTGGGAGGAGGAGACCCAGAGAACAAGGGGAACCCCACTGTGGGGGGCTGAACCGTGGGCTCCCAAGGTGTCCTCATCCTCGTCCCGGGAACCTGTGAGCATGCTGCCCCACGTGGCAGGGGGCAGCGGTTAGGCAGGGAGCTCGAGATGGAGAGGGCGTCCTGGAGTACCCAGGCCAGCCCATCGTCACCACAAGCGGCCCTTGAGGGAGAGGCAGGAGTGTCAGAGCCGACAGAGCTGTGGCGACAGAAGCAGAGTTTGGAGTGATGCCACCATGAGCCCAGGAGTGGGTGCAGCTCCAGGGGCTGGGACAGGCCAGGAGGGCTCTCTCGAGCCTCCGGAAGGAACATGGCTCTTTATTTTATCCTCGTGTGATGCAGTTGGGCTTCTAACTTCTGGAACTGTAAGCTAATACATTGGAACTGTTTTAAGCCACTGAGTTTGCGGTGATTTGTTACAGCAGCAACGAGACTCTAATACATGCCCGCTTGACTCTGTCTCCCTGCAGCTTGCTAGGTGCCTGAAATGACACCCTCAGACCTGCTCCTTTGCAGGCACCCGTGGAAAGCAGATATTCTTCATTATAACTAGTAACGTTGTAAGCACTTCCTACGGGCCACACTCTGTAAGAGCGCTCCCTGCACTCACCTGTTCAGTCCTCACAACGACCCGTAGTCGGGCATCATTACTATCCACACCATTAAGTTATCTACTGTGGTGTGGCAAGTTGCAGATTAAAACAACAGACATTTATTATCTCACAGCTTCTGTGGGTCCAGAATCCGGGAGAAGCGTAGCCGGGTAGTTCTGGCTCAGGATCGCTCATGAGACTGTCTCAGGGGGTCGGCTGGGCTTAGGTTACCTATGGGCTTCGCTGGGGGCTGGTCCATTTCCAGCTCACTCACATGCCAGTTGGCAGCCTCCAGGTTTCCTCGCTGTTGGCTGGAGGCCTCAGTGTCTTATGCATAGGGTGGCTGTCTCTCCTAGAATAAGGGATATCTATCTATCTATCTATCTATCTATCTATCTATCTATCTACCTAATCAATCACCTATCTGAGAGAGAGAACCCAAGATGGAAGCCACAGTCCTTTGATTACTTAATTTCAGAAGTGATGTCCTATCAGTTCTGCCATAGTTTCTATTCATTAGAAGCTGGTGACTAGATGCAGCCACACTCAAGAGGAGGGGGATAGAAAGGCTGTGAATACAGGAGGTGGAGACCATTGGAGACCATCTTAGAAACTGCCTACCACACCCATTAGACAGAGGGGCTAACCGAAATCCAGAGCGTTTAAGCTAGAAAAAGAGCCAGGATTGGATCCAGCTCCGTGTGAGCTCACAGCCCACAGCCTTAACCATCGTGTCCTCTGGCTTTCAGGAAGCCTACGCTATTTGAACTCTTGTGCCGCCCTCACATTTTATTTTGATGTCTTCCTTGATGTGTGCATGGCCCTCAGACCCAGCATGGGATGCTCTGCACTGCTGGGTCTGGTTTATTGTGTGTCTGTCCTGCTGGATGGGGTGGTGAACCGAGCAGAGGGCAGATACCGTTTTGAATGAATGAAGTGAGAAATGGAAGGATGGGCTCAGAGACAGAAGCGTGGTCCTGGCAACAGGGGGCCATTGGGCACATCGGCCTTCTGTGACAGGGAGGGCTGCCTGGATGTCTGCTTTCTGTTCGGTGTCTCGGTGAGGGGCTTCCTTGAGGCCTTGTCTCTCTGGCACATCTCTGTGGGCCCCACAGCACAGTGGGAGGAAGGGCAGTGTCCCAGAGGCCGGGGTTAGTGGGCCTTTCTGGGTAAGGAGAGGATACAGTCAGTGGAGGCATGTCCATGTGCATCTCAGGTGCTTCCTTCTCCTGTCCTTTGAGGGAGCCTGTGGGAGTGGGACACCACTCAGGGGTCCCTAGGATGTCAGCGCCTTCCCTTAGTAGAGAGGGGTCTGTCCCTCATGGCTTCAGCACACCAAAGCCTCGGTGGCCTTCTTCCTTAATGCCAGCTATTGGGACCGTCTAGACCAGTGGTCGGCAAACTCAGTCAACAGAACCAAATATCGACAGTACGACGATTGAAATTTCTTTTCAGAGCCCATTTTTTTAAACTTAAACTATGTAGGTAGGTACATTGTTATTAACTTAATGAGGGTACTCCTAAGGCTTAGGAAGAGCCACACTCAAGGGGCCAAAGAGCCGCATTGTGGCTCGTGAGCCGCAGTTTGCTGACCACTGGTCTAGGCCACTGTTCTCAACGTGTGGTCCCTGGACAGGCAGCATCACCTGGGACTTGTTAGAAATGCAAATTCCAGCCCTTCCCTGGCAGATCTACTGAATCAGAAACTCTAGGGGTGGGGCCCAGCAATCTGTTTGAGAATCACTGCTTTAGGCCTTTAAAAAAAAATCCTCTCAATGCATTTACATTTATTAAAAATATGCAAAAGTAAACATCTTCAATATATGAATATGTTGGAAAGTCAGGAAAGGAGTTCTTAGAAGGAGATGTAAATTACCTGGATATCAGTATTAACTTATGGGTGCATTTACTCCATTGTTCTAGTTACATGTGTATTTAATCATACATATAATGTCTAATAAAGTTGAGAGTTTACTGGGAATATTGCTTTGCACATGGCTTTTTAAACATTTTCCCATGTCTTAAATACTCTCCCATGGCACCACTTGTTCATGGCTGCATAGTATTCCACGGTTGGACTGTACCATAATTTAACCAGATCTCTGGGACTGATGTTGGCCGTAACTCTGCTCAGATATCTTCATAGTGTAAACACGTACACAGATGGTTGGCAAAACCAATGAGCCTTCTTCTCTCTCTCTAGGCTTGAGGGGCAGGGCCAGTGCGGAGAGTCCAACCTCAAGGGTGAAGGCCTGGACACCCCCATGGGAATGCAGAGGAAGGGACAGATGAAGGAGGTGCCATGAGTTCAGTGAGTACACAGAGCGGGTTTTGGGGGAGAGGGGAGCCAGAGATTCAGATCTGTGTGATTGAGACTGCACCGTGATAGGGACACATGTGTTCCCATTTTTGCTTCAGGAAAAACCCCACAACAACAAAAACCTGTCTTTATATGCACAGAAAAATGCACGGAAGGCTATAAACCAAAATGCTAATGTGATTTCTGAGTGGTGATGTTATGAGGTATTTTCATTATCTTCTTATTGCTTATCTATATTTTCTGAATTTTCTGTAATGAACATCCATTACTTTTGTAATAAAAAACATTGAAAAGAAGACTGGGGAAGTGGAGGGGAGCAGTGCTTCTGGGCAGATGAGGCTGGAAGCTTCTGGTTAGTTGTGCTGAGGTGATGGCCACACAATGCTTTGAAGAAGAAGAGGGTCAGAGTTCAGGGAATGAATTTGTGAGTCTCGTCAAAATGCCTGTGTCATGGTCTGGACTGTTGGTTCTGAGGCTGGGAGAGGACCTGTCTTTTGATTAAAGACCTTTGCTGACAAGGAGGAGCTCTCTGGACTGCGAGCTGACCTCCTCAAGCCTGGGGGTGGGGTGTGTGTGTGTGTGCACGTGTGTGTGTGTGTGCACGTGTGCATGCATTGACTGCTTTCCCAGTGAGAGGACAGAGGCCGAGCCCTGATTTGGGCTCAGCAGATCCCGGGAGGGCCTTGGTGAGCACAAAGGCATCCAGTTCCAGAATCTTCTTCAGATGAGGCTGATTAGGATGGAGTCAGGACTATTAACCTCTCCAGGACTATTCACTTCTTGCAATGCCCTGCGGAGAGGGAACCTTGAAAGACAGCGCTCAAATGAGTTTCATTGACATCAAATCCGATGCTGAAGGGGCTGTGCTGGGTTTTTTTTTATTAAAGTTCATTACTTTCAATTACGAAAGAGGGGGTTTGGGGGGCTTACGGCTTCAAACTAATTGAACCATTTCCCCCACTCCAGTCCCCAGTGTAAAACATTCCCGCCCTTTGGTGCAGAAACAGCAGAGAAAACATTTCTTCATTTTAAGGGAACATATTTATCCTTGAAGGGCATTGAGAATGGAGAAAAACAGACCTGGCTTGGTTTGGAAGTGAGGGAGGAAGCGGCTGCTGCAGGGAGAGCCAGCAATCCTGGGGCCCCTAGAAAGTGGGGTCCCTAATGCTAGCTCCTAGGGTTCCTGGCTGGCATGCTTGCCGGGGCCAGGAGGCTGTGTCACTGGGAAAACTCTGTAAGGCTGACAGAGGCCATTGGCTGGAGGACAACAGACTCGCTCTGAGATGAGCAGATCGCTCTATGTCTGGATTGGACAAAAGTGGTGAAAGCTGGAACTCGCCCTGGCAGGGAGCGGAGCCAGGGGGTTTGACCTGCAGAGCCTCGCAGGGGTTTCATGGTGTGTGGCTGAGGGGCTGGGCCGGTGGGCAGGGTGCTTGGAGCCTGGACTGACTTGTTAACACACGAATCTCAGCTCTGCACGTGCGGCCACTGATTTGCTTTGTTATATTTTAAAGCGTTTCTGCAGAAGTCCTATTTTAGGCGCCACACAATCCAGTGAGTGGTGAGGGGTGGGTTTGGGGGTGTAGAACCAGGCCCTCGAGGCTGTGGCTGTGTGACGGGAGGCCACCGTTAGCTCCCTGCGTAGGGGCCTCCTTGCTCCCTCCTCTGCCGGAAAGGGCTGTGGTGGGACAAGCATGGCCGTCTGCCATCTCCCCAGACCAGAGCCCAGGTGGGCGGCAAAGTTAGGAGAGGTGAGGCCTGGACCAGTGTTTTGACCAGGTGGGTCCCCAGCCTTTTATTAATTTAATTTATTTTTTGAGATAGCTTTATTGAGATATAAATTCACATACCTCACAATTAACCCATGTAAAGTGTACAATTAACGGCTTTCAGCGATTTACAGAATTGTGCAACTCTCACACCATCCAGTTTAGAACATTTTCGTAATCCCCAAAAGAAACCTCACACCAGCTGGCCATAATCCTCCACTTCACCCCACTCCCGCACACCAGGCGACCGCTAATCTCCTTAGCCCCTCCAGACGTTTATTTGGATGTGAAGGTAGAAGGGGAGAAGGGCACGGGGCAGGGTCTGCATGTTGTTGCAGCCGATGGGAGAAGGGCGGGGATTGCTGTGGGGTGCTGTCCGCCTGTCCGTCTGCCTCTCGGAGGCAGCTCGCGGGCCTGCTCATGAATCTGACCTTGGCTCCCGATGAGCTGTCCTCCCCTCACTCCTCAAGGCGGTTGTCTCTGATGCCTTCTACTGCCAGGCACTGTGAGATTGGCAGGGTTGTTGCAAAGTGATGAAGAGACTGTCCCTAATGGCCTGGAGCTTGCTGGTTAGCAAAGAAGCTGCCACATGTCTGTAACTGACTACGGTCCCAGTGGAGGGTGGAGAGCAGCTCAGGAGAGGGGCTTTCCGGGCGTTCAGGGGGCGGTGGGAACTCAGTCGGGGAAGGCTGTAGCGGGGAGAGGCTCTTCTCCTGGAGTCTGTAGGGTTTGAGAGGGGATCTTTGAAAGGATATTCCTGGCTGGAGGGCCAGCCAGGGAGAAGCCTGGAGGTGGGTGAAGGGGAGTGGGACTGGGGAGAGGCTCAGTGCTGGAGCAAGAGTGTGAGGGCGGAGAGGAAGTGAGATGGGAGGGGTAAAATGGGGACTAATCATGGGAGCCCTGAGTGCCATTCTAGGAGCTGGGTCATGGGACAGGGAGAGGGGGTTAGCTTCAAGGAAGCGCATTTGGTAGCCTGGCTGCTGGGTTTGGGGCTGACGGTGGGAGAGGAGGGGTGGATGGGGCTGTGTTGGAAGCTGACATCACCACGGAAGGCATGCTAACTGGGGAACCAGCCGCATAGTCCCTGGTGCCCTGACTCTCGTCTGGGGCCTTGGCTGGGGAATTGGCCCAGCTCTTAACTCCACTGTTTAAATCTGGCCCCTGAGGGACTGGAGCCTCACCCCAACCAGAGCACAATGCCAGCTCTCTCTCCTGTCTGGAGGACTGGAAACTTCTTGTATTGGTTGCCTGGATTGTGCCCAGCCGACATACCCGCCTGGGTCTGAATCTGCTGAAAGTGCCCTCCTCCCCTTCCCCCTCACCCAGCCCCTTGCTTCTGCTGCCCCTGCCAGGGCCCTGAGTGTCCAATGCCAACACCCCAAGAAAGCCTTGGGTGCTCTAAAGACCCTGCTAGTGAGAGGGTCCTTGGTGAGCCTGAGGAGGGTGGGGTGGTAGGGATGGGGGAGAGCAGGGATGGCACTTGAAACGTGTCATTGTTTTATTAAAGTTTAAAATTTAATAAAACAAAATTTATAGGAAATGTTCCAGCTCACATACATCATTCGGCTGCTTGCTGACGCAGCATGTTGGGCACACAGCCGTGTCTCCCTGTCTCTGAGTGTCAAAAATGCTTGCTGGTGGTTCAGGACTCCTGGGTGTGGGGGCAGGCTGGTGGCATGGTCCACACTCGCTGCGGCCGGGGTTGGCACAGAGCTGGGCCAAGGTCAAGCTAGGCCAGGGTCATGTTTTGGGTGCTGTGCTGAAGACCCCAGACCTCTTCACAGCCCACCAAACATTTCTGCCTTCATTTTAGCAGCTTGTCCTAGACCCGTTGTTGAGGGTACACTGGTGCCCACGTGGGGAGGGGGAAACAGAGGGATAAAGGAACGGGCTGCAGAGCCAAACAGCTGGGATCCCAGCTCCGCTGCTGTTCCCTGTGCTAATTCACGAACTCTTCATCTGGAGAAGGGCAATAACAAGAGGTCCTCCCCCATCGGATTATAGTCAGATAGTACTTGAGAGGTGCTTAGCATGGAGCTGTCAATCGCTGAGTACAAAATCAGTGGTCACTTTTTATTTATTTATTTTATTTTTTAAAATATATTTTATTGATTTTTTACAGAGAGGAAGGGAGAGGGATAGAGAGTTAGAAACATCGATGAGAGAGAAACATCGATTAGCTGCCTCCTGCACATCTCCCACTGGGGATGTGCCCACAACCCAGGCTCATGCCCCTGACCGGAATCGAACCTGAGACCTTTCAGTCCACAGGCCGACGCTCTATCCACTGAGCCAAACTGGTTTCGGCCAGTGGTCACTTTTTTTTTTGGCTTTTTGAAGTTTATTTATTTATTTTTTAATTGCTTAAAGTAT
>NW_006283354.1:2278002-2282368 GCF_000327345.1 Myotis davidii
GGATTTTTTTATGTTCAGGTATGATCCTTCTACTTCTGCCTTACTGAGAGTTTTTATCAAAAATGGGTGTTGAATTTTGTCAAATGCTTTTTCTGCATCAATTGATATGACCATGTGGTTTTTTTCTTTCAATTTGTTTATGTGATGTATCACGTTTATTGATTTGCGGATATTGTACCAACCTTGCATCCCTGGGATAAATCCTACTTGGTCATGGTGTATGATCTTTCAGTGGTCACTTTTTAATGTGGGCTAGATGCTGCTGGACATTAGGTCACTGCCCTCACAGAGCCTGCAGCCAACATAAGGAGGCAAGTTCATGGACACCTACAATACTTGGAGCTCTGCTAAGTCTTGAGAGGAACCCATAGTGTGTGTGTAAAATCTGGGGAGGCTTCTGGGAAGAGGTGATTTTTGACCTAGTTTTTTAGAAGGGGGAAGGATTTCAACAAAAGATCTAAAGAAACCTGACAAACACGGCCTTGACCAGGTGCCAGGGCAACACCAGCAGTGACATATCATGTTGATACTGTGTACTATGGGATGATATGATGAAAATGGCCCTTTGATCTTGTGGTCTTCCTCCCTCAAAACCATAACCCCCGTCTAAGCATGAGAAAAGCATCAGATACATTCCAGGAGAGTGGCACCCTTCAAAACACCTGACCAGTGCCCCACAAAACCGTCAAGGTCATCAAAACCCAGAAAAGTCAGGAACTCTCACAGCCAAGAGGAGCTGACTAAATGTAATGTGATCTTCTGGAGGAGGAGAAGGATCGTAGGTGAAAACTAATCCAATCTGAATAAAGTATAGACTTTAGTTAAAAAACAGAAGGGTGTAAGCTCATCTTCTCTGAGAAAAGTGGAGGATATGATTGTTCCAGGGGCGGTTTTCATGGCGATGAAAGTCTTTAGCTGAAGGCTGGAATTCCAACCATCACTGATGCCGATGATGATGATGATGATGATGACGACGACAACGACGACGATGACGGTGATAGCAACAGTAAAATAGCTAGCCAGACAAGTTTAGGTTGACTAAGACAGGTGTCTGTTAGTCCAGGCATTGCCTTCCTTCCTTCATACCTCTTAGAGTGTGTTTGTCTGGCCAGATGGGCTGTCAGTGAAATCTTACAGGCAGCTCCCCAGCATAAGGCCGAGTTCCGGAGCCCTGGAGAGCACGGTCTGTCTGGTGGGGAGACTGATGAGGAAACAGGTCTTGACACACAGTATGATGGTCGTGCAAAGGGGACAGTGACTTAGCTGGGGCGATGGGTGAGGGAGCTGCTGAGGTGGAGGATGCGAGGCGAGCATGCGCACAGGCCTCCACGGGGCCTCCCCTCCTTAGACGCTGTCACTCCGCCTGGAACACAGCATAGCTCCTCAAATCAGCTGGGTGGCAACATTTTTTAAAAATCAGAGAAATGATTACAGTTTGGCCCAGATTTCTGGCGCTGAGAGAGCAGTGAGATATTTGCATGAAAGCCTTGGAGGGTCTGAAGCTCTCCGCTGTCACTTATGGATTTCCTTTAATCACTATTTATTTTTAAATATCTGTCTGCTGTATAATACAGGCTTAGGCTCTTGAGGCCTTCGCTTCCCCTTTCAGCTCTGTTTCTGAAATCCCATTTACGGAGGACAAATAGCTTTTGGGTACAAGAGTCTTTGCCCCTTCAAGGAAGCAGTTAGCAGGCTGCTTTCTCCTGATAGTGTCTGTCTGTGGTTGGGGCAGCAAAGTGATATTATTTTAATTCCATCAAACTCTCCAGGAGTCTGGCTATCAAGGGAGGCAGCTGCTATCTTTGTGGGCTTCTTTTCCTCGTAAAATTGCTGTGTAGATTTCTTGGGGTGGAGGTCGGGGAGGAAAAGGTGATGGCATTGGCAGGGTCTGTCTCTGCCCACGGGCCCCGTCGGGCCTGAGGACTGGGCCCAGTATTTCTCTGAACGTGGGAGGCTCTCCCAGTAGGACTTTTACGGTAATGACCCAGGAGGGTGTGTTTGCCGAATTTGTGGGTGTGAGTGCCCTGGGCCATATGGTTGGTTGGATTTGTTGAGAGGCACACTGGTTCTATGAGACAGAATTTATGGAGCACCAACTGTGTACCTCAATCCTGGGAAGGGGGAAGTATGGGGGCTGGGAGAGCCCGAGGAGAAGCTCAGTTGGGGAAGGCTTCCTGAAGGAGGTGGTATCTGGATTGAGCTCTGAAAGGGGAGCAGAGGTCACCCTGTTGGTGGGGAACTACATCTGCCATGCACAAGTGTGGCATCTTGAGAGGAACATTGTGAGATGGGGATGTGCCCAGGCACACTGTGGAGGTGACAGCGAGGGGCAGCTGGCACCAATCTGCCTGGAATGATGTGTTGTCTCAAGCGGGGGAGGGGAGAGTGGGAGTGTCCTTACCCTCAGGCGTTTGGACTCACTGGAGGACAACATAGTTTGGGAATAAATAGTAGGTGTCATATCCCCCATCAAGGAGGACTCAGCTTACATTGTGTAAGACTTCAGTGTAGCAGACTGGAGAGAGTCTCTCACTGGTCTGAAGGAGTAAGCTGCCATATAGTGGAGGGGGCCATGTGGCTGGGCCCTGAGGGCAGCCATAAGACTTCGATGTAGCAGACTGGAGAGAGAGTCTCTCGCTGTCTGAAGGAGTAAGCTGCCATATAGTAGAGGGGGCCATGTGGCTGGGCCCTGAGGGCAGCCCCCAGGTTAGCAGGAAAATGGGCACCTCAGTCCTGCAACTGCAAGGAACTGCATTCTGCCAACAACCTGAATAAACTTGGAAATGGATTCCTCCCAGTCAAGCCCCCAGCAAGAATGCAGTCCAGCTGTCCCCCTGACTTCTGCCTGCTGAGACCCTGAGCAGAGAATGCAGCCAAGCTGTGCCTGGGCCTTTCACCTCCAGAACTGAAGGGTAGCTAATGAGTGTTGTTTCAAGCTGCTAAGTGGTATTTTGTTATGTGGAAATAGGGAACTGACACAGCAGGGAACATGGCTGGCACCTGGGTCTGCAGGGGCTGTAGCTTGCATTGTGGCCATGATGGCTCAGTTCCTGGTGCCCAGTTTAGACCCCTGGGCCTCATGGCTCACCTTCCAGAGAGCCCCCAGTCACATGATGGCCCTCTTTTTATGGCCTGGCCCAGCCATGGTTTATTGTTGAATTAGTAGGAATAACAGCAGCATTTTAGTGGCTGATTGGGAACCATATATTAGCGATCGTATTAATAAGTGCACAGTGACAGGAGACCAGTGAGAGTGAGAAAATGAGACATGGTATTTATCCCCAGTGCAAAGTCTTTTTTATTATTAAAGACACTGGGTTAACCGAGGATAGATTTAATGCCTGCTGGTAATGTTATTGGATAATCAGCAGCCCAGGTCTCACTGCAGCCTGAGCTCTGGGCCACCGAATCCTTTGGAGAAGACACAGGGCTGGGAAGTTGCAAATGTGGGCACTTCCTAGGGACTTCCCTCCTGGCCTGCAGTTATGCAGATAGGACCCAGGCCTGCTGCTCCCAGTGGGCAGCTGCTGGGCAGTTGATACAAGACAGGGCGAGTCCTTCACCCATTTGGAGATGAGCAACATGAGGTCATTGCAAGTTCTGAGGCATCTGACGAGAAGGGATTGCAGGCAGAGGATCAGAACGGGTGCAGGCCAACCCCTACTCGAAGAAGACCCCCCAGCAGAGGGCCGCACACTGGAGGGTCTTGGTGTCCTGGGCACAGCCAGCCTCTGCCCTTCACCTGGGCTCTCTGGCCTACCTAGTGCCTCACTGGGTCTGCTGCCGTGGCCCAGCCTTGGAGAAGCCTGGCCCTGTCTGGAGGAGCCCCAGGACTTTTGAAGGGGAGGAGCTTGGGCTTTTGCTGCCTTAGTGGCCATCTGCAGTGGAGAAGGCATCTTGCAAGGGGACTACACTGAAGACCCTCGCAAGCTCTTATAGGCCTCTGAACATTTTAGAGGAGGGCTAGAGGACAGAATATGAGACAGGAGAGAAAGTCACAGAATTCAAAATGCTGCAGCCAGGCCTGCTTCCTATGGACATGTAAGCCCCTCTAGTCTGCTTATCCTTAGCCCAAGTCTAGCAGCCTTCACTGCTTCACTGTGCCTCTCCTCTGAAGGCCAGCCCTTCCTGCCTCTAGGCCAGCGGTTCTCAACCTGTGGGTCACGACCCCTTTGGGGGTCGAACGACCCTATCACAGGGGCCGCCTAAGACCATCAGAAAAAACACATATATAATTACATATTGTTTTTCTGATTAAGCATTAAATTGTGATTTAATGCTTTAATTACATTCACTTTGTAACAATGAAAATACATCCTGCATATCAGATATTTACATTACAATTCATAACAGTAGCAAAATTATA
>NW_006283354.1:2282537-2287459 GCF_000327345.1 Myotis davidii
GTTATGAAGTAGCCATGAAAATAATTATGGTTGGGGGTCACCACAACATGAGGAACTGTATTAAAGGGCCGCGGCATTAGGAAGGTTGAGAACCACTGCTCTAGGCCTTTCAAGGACCCTCATTTGACCTCCTCCTTCCCTGACCAGCAGCACCCCATGGGATAGATGTGTGAGGGCAGGCGAGGGGCTCGTGTGCAGAGAGGGTGGGGAGAAGGGCATAAGAGAAGAACTTGGACTTCGGAGCATAACTGACCTGGGTTTATACCCTGACCCTGCACTGTGCTGGTTGGGCGACATCCATCCTGGGTGGGTGCTTACACCCTCAGCTGCCAAAGACGACCACCATCTCTACCTCACAGGGGAATGGGTGTAAGGACCAACATATAGAAAGAATATCTGTACAGGGCTTTGTATAATGTCTGGCACACAGTAGGTGCTCAGTATAGGGTACATGATTATGTCCAGAAGGACTCAGACTCTTGTGTTCTCAGAGAAACCCCTTGGCTGATAAGGAGGTTAGTTTGCTCACTTGTTTGTTCTTTCTGCAAGTGATGGTGCTGGGTTTTGGTGACACCGGTGTGGCACATAGCATTGCTCAGTGAATGCTTATTGAGTGGATGACTGTAGAGATTTAGACCAAGTTTCTTCTCTCGGGTAACTTAGCCTGGTGTAGGGGGTGGTGCTGGTAAGTGGAGATATTTTCTGTGTTTCCTCAGGCCTGGTGCCAAGGAAGCCTTGAAGATGCCCTTGTCCCTGTGGGGCTAAAGAGATTGTCTCCTTCCTCCGTAGCCTCACCTTCATTTTTGTTTTAAGATTAAAACAAAGAGAGAGATGTTTTTAGAGAGAGAGGGAGAGGGAGAGAGACATAGAAACATCAGTGTGAGAGCAAAACATTGATTGCCTGCCTCCTGCACATCCCTTACTGGGGATCAAGCCTGCGACCCGGGCAGGTACCTTGAATCAAAATGGCAACCCTTCGGTGCATGGGATGACACCCAACCCACTGAGCAACACCAGCCAGGGTGCCTGACATTCTTTGGGTAAGATCACAGGGAGAGAAGGTGACTAGGATTTCATCCTCCTTGGAAAAGAGTGCAGATCTCCTTAGCCCGGTGGTGGTGGTGGTGGTGGTGGTGATGGTATTGGAGGTACCTTGTGGACACAGCCAGCATGCTTAGCCTCCTGTGGGCCCCAGTAGCATCCATTTCCCCTCATCTCCCAACCACGCAGTTCATATGCCTCTATCAAGCCTGGAACAGGCACAAACTGCAAAGCAAGTGCTCAGTTGAGACAAGCAGTCATGTTGGGGGGATCTTCACGAGCTGCTCTGGAGAATGAGAGGGCTTCCTGCCAGGAAGCTCGACAGGAAGCGATTCCCTTCTCCTTTGCTTCCGTTCTCTTTGGAGTGCACATCCTTGCCTCTAGGTTGTACTCCCCAACCTAAACCCTACGTGGACTGCTGGCCTGGCAGGGTTCCGGCTCGAATAGCCAGCCTTGGAAGCAATCAATAAAACAAAGGTTGGCGCCGCTGCCTGCTGCCCTGAAGTTGAGAGCAGATCGAAAAGTGAGTGACTGTGGTTTATTGGGCCGGTGCCCATGGAGAGGATGTCTCAGGGGTCCTGGAGCTGGCAGCCTTTGGGGCCACCGGACCTGCACTTTTAGAGGCTAATTGTGCCGAGACCAGCAAGTGTCCAGGACCCTTGGCCGTCTGGCTGTTCTAGGGCTGAGGACTGGAAAATTGGTGTGATTGTTTATTGCCTCCATTTTTTTTATTATCAGCAAAACCTTAATTACAGCTCTCACTAAACCTACCTTCTGCCAGCATTTACAAGGCAATAAATTTCCCTTTCTCTCCTAACACAATCTGAACCTCCATAGGGCAGTGTATATGCACTGGAAGATATTGATTCCCCAAAGAAATTATAACAGCATTTGCTCTCAAGTAAACACACAGAAGAGGCTATTATAACACTGACGAAGAGTCGATTGTCTTTGCTTTATTAAACAACACAGCTCTCAATTGGAAGCACATCTAAATTATCAAGAGATTGATAGAACAGACAGGCAGCGATGCCTCAAATGAGGCTTTGAGTGGCAGAACTAGAAGGAAGGCTTTGTCCCTTTCTCCTTGTTTCTCACTCCCTCATCAAAACAACCTGCTCCCCCACACTTCACCCCGGTAGTCCTTTAGCACCGAAGGGGCATTGATCGCGCTCGCAGTGAGGGAGTCGGCACACTGCAAGCTGGCAGACAGGAAGCTTGCACCAGGCCAACTGGCTAATGGCCCCATGTGTATTGGTAGACAGTAAACACAAGCCTTTTAAAACTTCTTGCTGTATTACTGCCAGGTGGAAAAGTTTGATGCATTCATTAACCTGATTTGGAAAATGGTACATGACCCATCGTTGCTTTGGAACACCCAGAAATGCATCCCACTGAGCAAAGGAGTGATCAGCCATGACCTCGCTCCCACTAGGCAATTTGAGATAGAATATTTTATTACGAACAAATTGGTTTTATTGTTGCACAAGAACAGCAATGGAATCAGAAGTCTAAGATGTTCTATTCAAAGTTGGTGTGTTCTATACAATGTTTGTGGGTGTTAATAGATACCCTGTTAATAAAAAGAAAAATCCCCTCAAATCCACTTTCCATGATTAAATAAATTCATACAACATGGGGGTGAAACAAAGTTCATTGGGTTTCTTTGTTGCAAGACTTTTCAGAGGTTGCATGTGAATATGCATCATGAATCTGGAAGAGGGGGACATAATACGTAAAGTTTTCTAAAAACAGAATTTACATCTTGTAGGACCAGAGCTTTTACAGAACAGCCTTTGGGAATTACTGGTCCGGGGGACTAAGGCAAAAGGAGACTAGATCATGAGAAGTGGCCTGGGTTTTCTTTGCTGTGCTGGGCATGGGGAATCCAGCCTTTGCAGCAAGTTTGAGTTGTAGCAGGAGAGTCAGGCTATGTTAGAGTGGCCGCAGCCTGGCCACATGGTGCCTGGGCTCTCTCACTGAGCCTCTGAGATTTGTCCAATACCAACACGACCAGTACTGCCTTCCTGGAAGTGAAGCAAGCTGAAGCAAGAGCTCCAAAACAGAGCTGTCCCTCACCACAGCACATCATGGCAGTCTTACCTCAGTTACAGAAAGCCTCAAGTCAGTGGAGACGGGCAGTTCTATTCTTGGAAATGGCGTTCTGGTTTATTTTAGACCAACCTGCTATCAAAACAACCAGAAAAGTCGTGGCAGACTGTGTTTTCCAGATGGCCGCGCCACTCTCTCTCTTCCCACGTGCCCATGGGTGTCATGTCTCCTTGCAACATCACACTGACATGCCTGCGTCGAGATATAGGTTTTATATTCCTTCCTCTGGAACATACACAGATTTTTGCAATAATCTTGACCAATAGAATGCCACGGAAATGAAGATTTCTGAGACTAAGTCAAAGATTTCCACCCCCGTCTCCTTTAGTGTCCTGGGATACGTGCCTTGGGAGCCCTGAACCAATTTGTAAGAAATCAGGCTAACCTACAGCCTGCACGTTGTAGCGGTCACATGGAGAGGTTACATAGAGGTCGTGAGAGGTGCCTGAGGAGCCCAGGTCCCAGCGACTCAAGTCTTCCCAGACCAGGTATGGACCTGAGAGGGCGTCAGCCAAAGCCACCATCTTATTGCAACCTCACGAGAGACCCCAAGCTGGAATCGCCCAGGTGAGTTGCACCTGAATTCCCGATACCACTGTGAGAGATAATAAGTGATTGATGATATTTGAATGTGTTGAGGAATTGGTTTGCAGCCATAATAACTGGAACGCAGCTTCACAAAATGAATCAAACATGTTGAAGGCTTTGGAAAGCTCTCAGAGCATCAAAGGCTTGTCTCAAGGGGCCAGGTTTCTTGCTAGAAGGGAAACCCCAAGAGGAGAGCCAGCAATTTGGTGTCACTTTTATACTCGAGTTAATTGTGGATTCAGATGCAACAGTGGAGAGGCGGAGGCTGAGTAGAAAATGGCTGCTGGATGGCCGAGGACAGCTTTCGGCATTTCCATGGGGCTGTGGGGGAAAAATGGGTTTCAAGTTCTTTTTATTTTATTATTATTTTTAAATGTAAATTCTTTATTGATTAAAATACTAGTATTACATATGTATCCTTTTCCCCCCATTGACCTCTCCCCGGCCTCTCCCACCTCCTAGCATATGCCCTCACTCCCCTACTGTCTGTGTACATTGGTTATGCTTATATGCATGCACACAAGTCCTTTGGTTTATCTCTAACTCCCAACCCCCCATCCACCCTTCCCTCTGAGGTTTGATGGTCTGTTCAATGCTTCTATGTCTCTGGATCTATTTTTGTTCATCACACATGAGTGAGACCATGTGATATTTATCTTTTCCAACTGACTTATTTCGCTTAGCATAATGCTCTCCGGGTCCATCCATGCTGTTTCAAATGGTAAGAGTTCCTTCTTCTTCTTCTTTTTTTTTTTTTTACAACAGTGTAGTATCCCATTGTATACACAGATTTTTGATAGATGTTTTCTCTAGAAGTCATTGCTAATGCCTGTCTTATTCCCCCTTGTGCAACCATGGTGGACAGTTCTTATACACATTGATCATTGACTGCTCTTCCCAGCAGGACAGAAGCTGCCCATATTTCATGTGAGCAATGGCACCTATGAGGATGCGAGTCAGTGTTCTTCATTAGGAGAATTAAGTAATGAGACGTGGGTGATACCTCAGTGGATGCTGGAACATTGAGCCTCAGTTTCTGGAAGCTGCAATCCACTCATTTATATAACCTTCACTGGGGTTTTTCTCTTGATGATTAGATAAAACAATAGAGATAACACAATGCCTGATTCAGGCCTTTGGTATGTTTCTAAACGACATTCTTGTAAATATCTCTTACCCAA
>NW_006283354.1:2305609-2307163 GCF_000327345.1 Myotis davidii
CTCACTGAGCCTCTGAGATTTGTCCAGTACCAACACGACCAGTACTGCCTTCCTGGAAGTGGGTTCCGCTGAGCTGAAGCAAGAGCTCCAAAACAGAGCTGTCCCTCACCACAGCACATCATGGCAGTCTTACCTCAGTTACAGAAAGCCTCAAGTCAGTGGAGACGGGCAGTTCTATTCTTGGAAATGGCGTTCTGGTTTATTTTAGACCAACCTGCTATCAAAACAACCAGAAAAGTCGTGGCAGACTGTGTTTTCCAGATGGCCGCGCCACTCTCTCTCTTCCCACGTGCCCATGGGTGTCATGTCTCCTTGCAACATCACACTGACATGCCTGCGTCGAGATATAGGTTTTATATTCCTTCCTCTGGAACATACACAGATTTTTGCAATAATCTTGACCAATAGAATGCCACGGAAATGAAGATTTCTGAGACTAAGTCAAAGGTTTCCACCCCCGTCTCCTTTCGTGTCCTGGGATACGTGCCTTGGGAGCCCTGAACCAATTTGTAAGAAATCAGGCTAACCTACAGCCTGCACGTTGTAGCGGTCACATGGAGAGGTTACATAGAGGTCGTGAGAGGTGCCTGAGGAGCCCAGGTCCCAGCGACTCAAGTCTTCCCAGACCAGGTATGGACCTGAGAGGGCGTCAGCCAAAGCCACCATCTTATTGCAACCTCACGAGAGACCCCAAGCTGGAATCGCCCAGGTGAGTTGCACCTGAATTCCCGATACCACTGTGAGAGATAATAAGTGATTGATGATATTTGAATGTGTTGAGGAATTGGTTTGCAGCCATAATAACTGGAACGCAGCTTCACAAAATGAATCAAACATGTTGAAGGCTTTGGAAAGCTCTCAGAGCATCAAAGGCTTGTCTCAAGGGGCCAGGTTTCTTGCTAGAAGGGAAACCCCAAGAGGAGAGCCAGCAATTTGGTGTCACTTTTATACTCGAGTTAATTGTGGATTCAGATGCAACAGTGGAGAGGCGGAGGCTGAGTAGAAAATGGCTGCTAGATGGCCGAGGACAGCTTTCGGCATTTCCATGGGGCTGTGGGGTAAAACTGGGTTTCAAGTTCTTCTCTACAATTAGAGGGTCCCCGGTGAACACCCCAGATTGTCAGTGGTAACTCCTGACTGAGGGTAAAATTGAAGTTGAAATAGGCCAGCCCTCACAAAAACTGAAGCCTGCCTCTAAATTGGCTCAACTACGGACTAGGTTAAGGTCATCTGTCCCTATGCTATCTGCCACCGGAAACAAAAATGAATCCTCTTGTGAGCAAGGCACCATTATTCAGAAGCTCAAGTTATTGTTACAATATCTGGATTTTTTAATTTTTGTAGGCTGGGACTCATCCCTAGGGGGCATTGTGCAGTATCCGGTTTATTATTTTTATTTTATTTTATTATTATTTTTAAATTTAAATTCTTTATTGATTAAAATACTAGTATTACATATGTATCCTTTTCCCCCCATTGACCTCTCCCCGGCCTCTCCCACCTCCTAGCATATGCCCTCACTCCCCTACTGTCTGTGTACATTGGTTATGCTTA
>NW_006283354.1:2307290-2313414 GCF_000327345.1 Myotis davidii
CTGTTTCCAAATCTTAGCTATTGTAAATTGTGCTGCTATGAACATAGGGGTGCATATATCCTTTCTGATTGGTGTTTCTGATTTCTTGGGATATATTCCTAGAAGTGGGATCACTGGGTCAAATGGGAGTTCCATTTTTAATTCTTTGAGGAATCTCCATACTGTCTTCCATAGTGGCTGCATCAGTCTGCATTCCCACCAGCAGTGCATGAGAGTACCTTTTTCTCCACATCCTTGCCAAGTACTTGTCATTTGTTGATGATAGCCATTCTGCCAGGTGTGAGATGGTACCTCATTGTCGTTTTGATTGAAATTCCTTAAAAAATAACTATGTGTTGCCTGGCTGGTGTGGCTCAGTTGTTGAACGTTGACCCATGAACCAGGAGTTCCTCCCCCACCCTGGGTTGTGGGCTCGATCCCCAGTAGGTGGCGAGAAAGAGGCAGCTGATTGCTATTGATGTTTCTCTCTCATCACTGATATTTCTGTCTCTCTCTTCTCTCTTCCACCCTCCCTAAAAAATCAATGGAAAAATATCCTCAGGTGAGGATTAAAAAAAATAAAAAATAAATAAAAAATAACTAGGTGTACACAAAGGGAAGAATAAACCGAAAACCAATATATTTAATAGAATAGATTTAAAGGAAGTCTGGCAATAGGAATTATGAGACATGGACTCTAAACCAATTGTGACTAATATGTATAATGATTTGAATGACACAGAGAATTTCTGTGGGGAGTTTGAAACGATAAAATAATCAAATGGAAATTTGAGAACTGAGACGTCAATAACTGAGACTTCAACCAAGGGATTTAACTGCATATTATACACAGTCAAGGAAAAGATTGATGACCTGGAGGAAAGATGAGTAAAAAATTTTCAGTTTGAAGAAAAGAGAAAAACAATGATAAACAATACAGAAAAGAGCCGAAGAGAAACATGGCACATGATAAAATGGTCTAATGTGTGTATGAAGTCCCAGAAAGAGGAGAAGGAAGGGTGGAAGGAATATTTGAAAAGATAGGCCAAGAATTTTTTAAAACAGATAAAATATGTATAACAACTCTACTTAAGAGTCATAATAATTACTATGAACCCCAAGTAGAAAAAAAACCAAATATATATATATATAAAGGTAAAACTACTGAAAATAAAAAAGGTAATCTTAAAGGAGTGAGAGGAAAGGACAAATTACATTTTAAGAGCAACAATGAGCATGACACTGACTTCCAAGGGAACAATAAAAACGTGAAGGCAATGGAATGACATTACTCATGGTGAAAGAAAATAGCCTCTGTGTTAGCTCAGACCACTATAACAAAATACCATAATGGTATAACAGAATACCCTTATGGAGGCTGGGAAGTCCAAGATTAAGATGCCAGCAGATTTGGTTCCTGGTGAGGACCCTTTACCTGGCTTGTAGACATCTGCCTTCCTATTGTATCGTCACATGTTGGGAGAGAGAGCCCTGGTCTCCCTTCTTCTTTTTATAAGGACGCTAATCCCATCATGGGAGCCCCACCTTCTTAACTTTATCTAAACATAGTTGTCTCCCAAAGACCACCTTCAAATACCTTCACAATGGGAAGAAGGGCTTCAACGTATGATATTTTTTGGGAGACACACATATTTACTCCATAGTAACCTCTAACTTAGAATTCTATATCCAGTGAAAGTAAACTTCAGAAACACATTTTCAGACAAAAACATTGTGAAGAATTATCAGCAGATCCATTCTAAATTAAGTAATAGGGGAATTCTTAAGACAGAAACATATTGATCCTGCATGGAAACATGAAAATGGAGAAATGATGAAGAGCAATAAAAATGGTATATATACATATATATGGGTACAAAAAAATCTAAATATGTCTCCTGGGGTTAAAAAAATATAGAATTGAAATACACAACAAAGAAGCACAAAGGCAGTGAGCTGAGGTTAAATGAAATCAGTGTGTTCTAAATTTCTTGCATTGTCTAGGAAGTAATATAAAATATTTTATTTCAGGCTTTTAAAAGTCAAGAATGCACTCAGTTTAAGATGTGTGCTGTAAAATTTGTAAAGTAATGTATAACTCACAAGCTAAGAGAGGAGAAAAATAAATAAAATAATAACAATACTTGATAAATCCAAAAGATAAAAAATAAAAGAAAAAGGAAAAAAAATAGGCAGGACAAATAGAAATGAAATAATAAGATTGTAGATTTAAACTCCAATATATAAGTACAGACAATGTAAACAGACTATATACTCTACTAGAGGAAGATTGTTAGACTGGGTAAAAACAAAACTCAACTCTGTGCTGTTTAGAGATATATTTTGAATGTAAGGACTTAGAAAGATTAAGAGAAAAGGAAATAAAATGATATGCCATACAAACAATCATAAGAGAGATAGTATAGCTATACTAATAGTAGCAATGTAGAGTTTAAGGCAATAATCATTATCAGAGATAATCAGTTCATGATGATAAGGGTCAGTGTACCAGGAAGCTATAACATATCCAAATGTAAACACATCTAATCACATAGCTTCACCATATATAAATTTTTTTCTTAGACCTAAAAGAAGAAATATATGAATTTACAATCATGATGGGTGATTTTACCTCCAACTTAATGGAAAGAATTTTCTCAATTTTTAGTTTTTCTCACAATTAAAATAGAAATCAGTGGGACCTGATACCTTTTATCTGATGACAAGCTCTAGCAGATAACAAAAGATGAATGAAAACAACTATTAATGGGAAAGAAGCACAGTGGGTAGGCTTTCTGTAAGAGCTGTGTGTTTGTGGTATTAAGTGCTCATGGAGATTTCTGTGTTACATTAAAAGAAAATTTTTTGGTTCATATGATAGATCAAATACATTGCTAAATCCAAATGTTATAGAGTGAGTACCCTGCTTCCTGATGTCTAGCTACCTGAACACATGTCAGGACCACAACGGCACTTTGCAGACTGTCAAACACCTGTTTGGGGGAATTCTAGACCCACATGCTCCTGACTACCTAATCTTTCATATCAGAGTCAGCATGATTGAGGCTCACACACTGAGCAGGCGTGGGCTGATGGATATTGGCTGTGAGATGCCCACTAGTAGAGAGACAGAAGCATCAGAATCACCGCCCTTATGAGCGAGTAGCAAGAGCCAAAGGTGTGTCCCTGGCCTCATGGAGTCCTGGGCTCCACCTGCCTCTCCCTGGCAGTCTGTTCTGCAGGCAGCGAGGACACGGACCATCAAGGTGGTAATCTTCCTTTGGAAAGGGACATCTGGCCCAGACGACTTCAGTTTAGTAGAACAAACCTGTCTGAACCATTTGGATCCTTCTCAGTTCATATTTATAAAAGCTGCTTTCTTTTTATATTTTTACACAAATAATTTATGCTCAGTGTAGAATAATCAGAACAAAGAGACAATCAAGAAGAAAAATAACTACTCAATCCTATCCCTAGAGACTACTGTTACTCATTTTCTTTCAGCCTTTTCCATTCTCCAAATAGGCTCTAACTGCATATTATTTGACAACTTACTTTTAAAAACTTTTCAAGAACACCTTTTAAAGTCAATAAATATAGATTTATACTTTATTATTTTTAGTACCAATTACTGTTTTATCTAATTCTATAATGATATAGAAAGCACAAAGAAAGGAGAATTAAGAAAATTAACATCTCTAGAAATTACTACAATGTTTCTATTTTTTGGTGAAATTGTTCCAGTCTTTTTTCCAAATATATGTAATTTTTGCTTTTTCTCCTCCAAAACAAAATTAGGCTCATATTATTCATGGCAACATTACTTTTAATGACTGAATTGCATTCCACTATATCAATGTGCCATCTTTTATCTATGCAGTTTCTTATCTTGGTCATTTATATGTTTCTCATTTTTTTTAATGTTGCATTCATTATTTGGGTAATCTATGTCTTGTGACACTTAACCAGCTGTTTTCTAGAAAAAAATTCATGAAATTTAATTGGTTGGTCCAAGGCTGTGCCCATGTTTATGGCTTTCAATTCATATTGCCACATTGCCTTCTAGAAAAGAAGGCAACTTCTAGAAGGCACTGCTAACCTAACCTTCCCATCAGCTCGTGGCCTCCTTACTCCCTGCTGTTACCAATATGGGACCTGATCCTCTTATGAATCTTTGCGAAGCCAGTAGGTGACCTTAAACTGCATTACTGTGATCTCATATTTTCTCATAGTTCATTTGTATTTTTAAAATTTCCTGGCAATTCTAGATGGATTCTTTGGACTCAAAATAGGGACATATTTAACTTTTTTTAGATGATGGCTCTTGCCCAAGTTTTTGATTGAGCTATGAACAAAGTCCACTTCTATTTTGCTTGTTTATCATATGTAAAAGGGTTTACTTTAAATTGTCTGTTTGAAATTATATCTAGTCTTAGACTATCTGAGCTGCAAGAACTCATAGAGGATATTTATTACATCTCCCCATTTTATGGATGGGAAAACTGAGATCAAGAGAGAACAAGGGGTATGCTCAAAGTCACATGGCATATCTCTCTGCCTTTCTCTATCTGCCTCTTTCTTTTTTATACATGTATTATTAAAATGTGATTTTGGGAATGGTTCATTCTGACTGGAAACATCTGCTATTCCTTACCCATCTCTTGAGCGAAAGACAGAAATATTGGTTGTGAGGTTGAGATTCCCAAACTGTCAATATCACTGAACAGGACACATTAAGAGAAAGCCCAGTCTGAATGTGAATATCCTTGAAAAGGAAATGACTCTAAAAATCCGCTATGATTCTAAATAGAAGATGTAAAATTTCAGCATGTTCTTGATTTGCTTTAATGAACAGATTAAAACCATTTATACATAATTTATGATTTTAATGAAAATGGGTACTATAACAGATGTTTGAAGTGCATTTGAAAGATCATTTCCTTTCTTAATAAAACTTTTATACTGCAATTCTGTCTGTTCCATTAGTTCACTTAGAAAGTCCTTCATAGATTGTTTCAGACAGGATATGCTAAGTTTGCTGCAGCAACAAATAACTTCCAAAATCTCAGTGATGTAAACAGTGTATTTCTCGCTCACTCTGCATGTCCAGTGGGAACTGACGCAGGCTCTGCTCGGTAGAGCACTCGTGGCCTTGGGCTGCCGGAGATTTGTCTCCACACGTGCTTCTGTGGCCAGCTCAGCTGGGGAAGGGGTTATAGCAAATCACCCACTAATTCTTTTAAGGCAGGGGTTGACCAACTTTGCCTTTGGGCCAAATCCGACCTGTCACCTGTTTTTTGTATATTCTGCAAGGTAATCACATTTTTATACTTTTGGATGGTTAAAAAAAATAGTATTCTGTGACAAGTAGCAATGATATGAAATTAAAATGTCAGTGTCCATAAATAAAGTTTTATTGGAACAGAATCACATCCATTTGGTTACACACGGTCTGTGGCTGCTTTCATGTTACAGTGGCAGAGGTGAGGTGCTGTGACAGTGACCACCTGGTCCACAAAGTCTAAAATACGTATTATCTGGTCTTTTATGAAAAAGTTTGCCAGCCCCTGTTTTATTTATTTTTTTGTTAATCCTCATCTGAGGATATTTTTCCATTGATTTTTTTTACGGAGAGTGGACGAGAGAGGGAAAGACAGCGAGAAACATCAATGTGAGAGAAACACATTGACTGGTTGCCTCCTGCATGCGCCCTGACCAGGTTTAAAGAACCTCCCTAGAACTAATACATGATACTCATGCTCCCATTTCAGTGGCCAAAACAAGTCCCTTGGCCTTGCCTAACTTCAGAAGAGACAGAGAAATGTACGTAAAGAGGAGAACTGGGAATATTTAATGAAAAGCACGAATGACTACCCCATAGACCTGTTATTTTCAACATTTTTCATCTCATGGCACACATAAACTAATTATTAAAATTCTGCAGCATACCAAAAATACATTTTTTGTTGATCTGACAAAAAAATAGGTATAATTTTGATTCATTCACACCAGGCAGCTATTGTTGTGTTGGCATTTGCCATTAAAATATATATATATATACACACACACACTGAGTGGTCAAATTATTATGACCACCTGATGTTTGTAGGCAAATTAGCTATAATTTCCCACTGAACTACACACT
>NW_006283354.1:2313476-2414157 GCF_000327345.1 Myotis davidii
AGTACTGATGGGGTGGTCATAATAATCTGGCCACTCAGTGTGTGTGTGTGTGTGTGTGTGTGTGTGTGTGTGTGTGTGTGGTGTGTATTTCAGAGAGGAAGGAAGAGGGAGAGAGAGATAGAAACATCAATGATGAGAGAGAATCATTGATCAACTGCTTTCTGCACCCCCTACTGGGGGGATCGAGTCCACAACCCGGGCATGTACCCTTAACCAGAATCGAACCCAAGACCCTTCAGTCTGCAGGCCTACACTCTATCCACTGAGCCCAACCGGCTAGGGCAGCATTTGCTTTTTTAATATGACAAGGTAAGGGAAGAGGTCAGTGCCCCTAAATAGTTAGGTATTGCATGTTTTAAAAATTCTTGAGGCTCACTGACTGAAAATTCCGGCCATAGACAGAGGGAAGGCAAACTTTTCCCTAGTCTCTGGCTGAGATCTCACTAGTTCTCAATTAATTGAATCTGAACTAGAGATAATTTACTATAAACATTTGTCAAAGGCCTGGGTTGCCTGTGTTCCTGCAGACCGGGCCCTCCCTCAGAATGACTGCAATCGATCTGTGATTATTCTCATAGCTGCGAGTTACAACTTGGTAACAACAGCTAGAGAAATTTATAAGCAATCCAATGAGCAATTTTAAGAAAAAAATCAATTCCAGTGCCCCAGAGTACAAGGGGACATTTAATACTGTAAATTGTCCGAGCTTAGCCACAAAGAGAAAAGGGAAAACATTTCCTTATTCCTACCTCCTTAGAGTGCTTTTGACCCTCATCTGGGAGCGACGTTCCCCAAACAATGCAGGAGGGGCCTGCGGAGGCTGGCCCTGCTTCCTCGGACAGGGTACACCCTGCACTAGCTTCAGACAAGCTCCCGCGAAGCCCACAAATGCCAAGGGAACCATTAAGTAAATAAGAAAGGTGATTAATTTCAAAGAGTGATCTCAGGGCTACTGGATTTGGATTCCCCTCATGAGACAGAGATTCAGGCTTAGCTTTCCTTCCTCAAGCTCCCAGGCACCGACGCCAGTGTATTCACACCACCAAGGGGCCGCTTGGACATGCCCTACCCAGGCCACTCCTGCCCCCTGGACACATGGACCCAGGAGAGGTAGCTCGGCCTCCTGCCCAGTGCTTCAGAGCAGCTAAGGCCCCGAGTCGGCCTCCCTCACTCTAGCTGCCTGAGCTGTTTCCTCTCTGCTACAAATTACAGTCCCTTCCTTAAAAAAAAAAAAAAAAAATCTCTTGAAAGCTCTTGTGTTTTTGCAAACCACAGTTATTCCTAATGAATCATCCCCAGGGGGCACGTCTTGGTGAGGTCTTGCCTGCTTCCTTATGGTTCTGGCAACTGGGTAATCAGGATGGAAGAGCCTTTGTTCCGGCCATAAAATAAGTTTATAGAGATATAATTAGCAATCGTATTATCTTCATTTGGACTTAGCCATGCTAAATGTCCTATAAGAGTTGTTTACGAGGTGATATGAATGGTAATGGTATTAATAATGCGATTAGCCAGAAGTATCAATATTTCCCACTACTTACTGCCTCTTAATGAGGTTGCGTGCGGAGTTCTGGGACAGGGATGAGCTGGTGGATTTATAGAAAGTTGTAAGGAGGCTCTTAAGAGTCCTTAAAAGGAATTTGGAAACCTCAGAATGTAGGGCCCTTGTCCTTCCTTGAGTTAGTAGCTCAGGGCAGGTTTCTGCACACAGATCCCAGTGGCCCCGGGGCCCATGGTGCTCTTCGCTGTGTCCAGGCCTCTGCTGATGTCCCTCCCCTTCCTGAGATGCCCAACCACAGCCGGTCCAGACACACCCTTCCATTCAGAGCACTCTAGGGGGCTTAGGATCATTGCACTCACTATTATGGACAGCCTCGGCTTAGGGCTGTCTTGTCTTCCAACAAGAATGTGGGGTCCTTGAGATGAAACCATGTTTCCCATTCCACATCTCCTCCAGCACTGGGAAGAAATAGGTGTGGGTCCCCGCTGTCTGAGGGTTGCAGCCCGGGGTCTTTCAGCACTCCGATCGGTGCTTCCCCTTCTGGGGCCTCTAGAGTTGTAGGGACAGAGGTGGGAGGCCTCAGGGGCTATTTCGTCTAGTGGTCACCTTACAGATGGGGAACACGGTCTGTTTTGCCCATGTGGTACTGGCAGAGCAGGGAACAGAGCTCCTCTCTCCCAGTTTCCAGGCCTGGCTTTTGATTGGATGTGTGGGAAGGGAGAGGAGAGAGGCTGTCTACTGCCTGCCTGGGTGGTTCGGGCCGTGCCCCAGAGCCCCACGTGTTCTCCTAACTGAGGGAGACTCCTGTAGAGGTGCCAGAGCACCGTGGGGGACAGAGCTCTGGGGCTGCTGTTAGAGGCCGATTCTGTCCTTTTCAAGCCTGGCCGTGGCTGAGCCTCAGTTTCCTCGTCTGGAATTGATGAGGCCTCTGTGTGCCTGTGAGGACACATGGGAGGCATGCTGAGGAAGTGCTGTGGTCCCTTCCTGGCCCAGGAGAGACTGGGTGGGAATGGGGGGGGGGTGAGAGTGATTACAGAGAGCAGGTCCCCTTCCAAGGCTCTGTCCATTCAGTTGGCAGTGCTGGCCCCCACTTCCTCAGATAGGCAGCGCTCCCAGTCCAGATTCCTAGTCTGCCTCTGGGAGCTGCTTCCACCCATGGTAGGTGGGCATCTGAGGAGCAGGAGGCCATGTGGCCGGCTCGTCTCACACTGGCTCTGACACGTCCTCCTGGTTTATGGCCAGGAAGCCTGCTCAGTCAGGGATTAGCTCATCCCCAGGCAGCTCCAACTCCCCCTGCCCCCCTTGAGTTTTGACCTTGGCCTGGGCACAAAATGAAGACTATTGGTTGCTGGATTAGGGCTCTGACAATCTCATTAACCCCTTTGTCTTACAGAAGTGGGCACATGCTTGTTGAATCTTGTCACTGGAGCCCGTTTTTGGGGGTTGTGTCAGGGCTGGCCCCTAGTCTCTGTCCCTCTGGCCCCCCAGACACCTCCACTACTACCGCATCAGCTGCAGCCACAGTGGGCACGGAACTGTGTCTGCAGCCCCTACTCTGTCCTTCCCCGTCTCGCCTCTCCTGCTTGCTCTGAAACACCCACCTTGAGGTGTCTTGATGGGTGGATCTCTCAGATGTGTTTGTGTGTTGCGCAGAATCCTTTGCTGAGTTATAGTTGTCCAACCTGTTGTAACTTTAAGGGGTCTTCTGACTCCTCCATGATGCTGAGGTCACTCAGGGCTGACTCCTAGTCTCCATCCAGGCCAACCCTGGTTATCACAGTGGGCACTCTGCCTCTCAGAGGGTGAAGACTTGAACCAGGGTGGGCACTGGCTCTCCAGACCCAGAGGGTCATCTCATCCCAGTTGAGCTTTGCTGAGTGCCCAGGGATCATGGCTGTGAAGGCGGAGGGAAGGTGACAGGCTGCCTGGGAGGAAACCCCAGGTCAGGGTCGCTGGGAACGCCTTCCTCCTCAGGCCTGGCAGGGGAGCTCTAGAAACAGCCTCTTTAAGGAGATCAGACTGTGTATAAAGAATAGGCATGAAGTCCTTCCATCATTTCCTGGGCTGGGGTCTTTGGGAGCCATTTTGGCTCTGTTCTATCACTCGGGGCACCAGGGACAGTGGAACCACTGACCCTTTTTTCTTGTCCTTCGACAACACCAGGGAGGTATCCATCAGCTTGTGAGCTCCTGAGTGTTGCGACCGTGTCAGATTCCTCTGCATACTCACTTTGGTGGACACCCTCGGTGCTCAGTACACAGTAGGTGTCGAATAAATGACTGAGTGAGGAGGTCACATGGAAGACAGGCTTGTTGTATTTAGTCGTTGGTACCAGAAACAACCAGGAAATGTTTCTGCTTCTTTTCTTGGAGGAAAGTGCAAAATCCCTCTGAGTCTCACCTGAGGGGACAGCGCCAGTCTGAGGTCCCAGGTGAGTGGTTTGGGGGTGAAACGGGCAGCCGGAAGCTCTACTGTGCTCCATTCTCCTCTGCCTTCACGGCTGCCGTGTTGTATATGGCTCTGCTTAGCCTCTCAGATCCTATTATGCCAACGCAAATTGAGTTATAGCATCAAAAGCTCTTTGTTTAGTGAACCAAGCACTTTGTATTAGTTACTACATCTGTCTTGTTATTTTGCGCCATCTTTGCTAGAAGCCTGTATGCGTGTCCTCGAGGAGTAAGCTGTAAAGACTAAGTGATTTATGAAATCAATTTGGTTCCTTTGGTTATTCTTAAATGGGATAGACAGTGGCGCTGGTGCTTCAGCATTAGCAGGGGAAGAGAAGTGAGGGTCCAGTGTCCCCATTGGTCCGGGAGGGTCATGGTGCCCCTGGTACCCCAAACACGATCGCTTCAGGGTGGGGCTGGGTTTTCTCTGTCATCTAATTAGGCACAGTCGGTTACAAACAGTTCTTACAGAGTAAATGCAGGGATATGAAAATTATTAAGATTCCCAATTCTTTGCATTTGTACAGTTTATAAAATAGCAGTTTTCCACATTACACAAGTAATATGGTGTATATTGTAGAACATTTGGAAAACAGAGACAAAGCATAATGAAAAGCAACTCCCAAATCCCACCACTGAGGATGAGACGTGGTTAGCACTTTAGTGTGCTGCCTTCTAGAGACTTCCGTACGCATGTCTGTACCTCTACATATGTACTTAGGATTTTTGCAAAGAAGGGATAAAAAATATATCTGTCTTTTATCCTCAAGGCCGTGGTGCCTCTGGTTGCCCTGGAAGTGGACTGACCCGCCAGCGCACACAAAGCCCGGCTGTCACCGTCCCCTCGGGAATCTGTCCCAGTCAACACATAGCAGGGTGACTACACCCGGACCACTGTCACCTACACCCGAAGCTCTGTGCCCTCTGGGGTGCCACATGGGACACTGACAGCCTCTGGCTTCCCTCAGCAGCTCTGTCACCTGGGAAACACCAAGCTGTTCTGAGCCTTTTGGCGGCTCTTCCCTGGGCAGGGCCTGGGGTGGACATAGATTTGCCCTGTGTGGCTGACCTCACAGGCTTTGAGGTGAATCCCGATCCTTGAGCCCTGCAGGACCCCCCGTTGTGCCCACGCGTCCTGTTCTGCCCTTTGACACCCCCTGAGTCATTGAAGATGATCTTCTCTTATTTGACGATGGCTCCAGCCTTGATGTGTGTGACCAGCCTTGCACGCAGGGTGCGGGATTTGGGGTGGGGTGGTGTGAAAGAAACCATGGCTTTGCAGGTCTTTTCAGCTGATGGAGGAAAACAATGCTAGAGGAGTCTACGTCTTCACCTTGGCCTTAAGACAAACTTGACTTTTCTTCTTTTAGTCACTCACAAGTGACGTTAAGGATCTCTGTCTCGGTGCCGATAGACAAGAGAGTGTTTGCTCAGTGTCCACTTCCCCAGAGAAATCAATGCTCCTGTTAGAAGCATGTAGTCCGAGACTGGCTGCATCAATACCTGCTGGGCCCAGGGCGGTGTGAGGGAGGCAGGGCGCCCGCGGCCCGGGCACCACGCTCCTTCTTCAATATTCTTTGACCTCCTAGGTCACTCTGACTTTGTTCAGTCGATTGAATCCCCCTGCCCCTGCCGCCAGGAAGACCTGCCCTTGAGCATGGCTGAGCGACTCATTACCTGTGGGAGGCAGCCAGGTGTGTCTGCACACGGTCGTGCTGGGGGCTCATTTAGTTGGCTCAGTAATTGAAAGCAAACAAAGCCTGGATGGAGACCTACGGGTGTTGCTGGGGGCACTGAGGCAGAAACGAGCGGGAAGGCAGCCAGGTTCCAGAGTCTGGGAAGACACGGATGGTGAGAGGTGACAGAGTGCTGAATTCCTGGAGTGGGGGCAGCAAATGGCTGCACCGCAGGCCATATTGCAGGACCCATGAAATCCTCGCTCCCATCTGGGCCTGGGGAGGACGGTCGCTGAGTGTGCAGGTGGCCTTCTGTGGTGAGAGAGGAGGAGGGCGAGGCCTGTTTGCGGATCACTGCCCGGAGGGGCCCTTTACCGGAGTCATACTAGGTGTTGGTGACATTCTAAGAAAGGACTGACTTTTAGTTATTAAGTAAGTGGCAGAGGTGGGATTCAAACCGAGAGCTTCCTGATCCCAAAGCCACGCTCCTCCTGTTTTTTTTCATAGGGGGCTGTGAAATGGGTTGAATGGGTGGCCCCCCAAAAGGTATGTCCATGTCCCTGGAACCTGTGAATGTGGCCTTTTTGGAGAAAGTGTTTTTGCAGATGTAATTAAGTAAGGGATCTGGCATTATCCCAGTGAACCCTAAATCCAACGTCAAGCACCCTAACAAGAGAAAGGCAGAGGGAGATTGAGACAGACAGAGAGGAGAAGACACAGACAGGAGGAGAGGAGGGATGTGGCCCCGAGGCAAGAACACTGAGCCACCAGGAGCTGGAAGGAGCAAAGAACTGGTTCTCCCCTAGGGCCCCGGGAGGGAGGCAGGCCTGCCGGAATTTGCATTTCTGGGTTCCAGAATGGTGAGAAAATACATTTCTGTTGTTAAGAGCCACTCAGTTTGTGGTAATTTGTTACGGCAGCCCCAGGAAATACAGGATGGCCCAGTACCTGTGAGAGGCTGGGGATTTTTAGCCCCTTTGTGTTCGTAGCATGATTTTGGGCACTAGGGCCAGCCCTTAGGGTGTAACCTGGGCATGGAGCCTTGTGGTACCGTCTGAACCCATTTCTCCAGGCCTCTCCCGACATCCACGACATCAGAAGCTGCAATAGCCTGGGGGTCCTTCCTGTGTACCTGGAGGCCCAGCCCGGGAGCACAACCAAAGCTGACCAATGGATGGATTTTGCTCAGCTCAGAGGTTGCCCATTTCTTGCCTAGGGGCAGCCGCAGGAAGTTGGTGCTGCTTGGGTCTTTGAACTGGCCCATTCCCTCTCCAGCCTCACCCGCAGGTGACTTCACAGGACGGTTATAAATAGCAGTAGGGATAAGTTCTGAGTGCCTCAAAGTGGAAGCACAATCACTTGATGACAGTTCAGGGCAGGGGGAGCCAGCGGGATGCTGGGGCCATCGCTCTGACGGTAATCAGAGCAGGCAGATGTCTCTGACAGCTGGGGCTAATGGGCTGTCAGACAGGCCGGACCAGCCGGGACGTCCTCCGCGCTCCTGGCACTGGTCCAGCCGAGACCGAGGGAAATCAGGCGTGGGGCCGTCCCAGGGCCCTGGACCTGCTCGCGAGGCTGTGCCCCTCTCCTCGCCCCAGAAGGCCCCTCAAGGAGTGGGGTTCTGCCTTGCCCACCCTGGATAGTTTCATTGTTCCTTTATGGGAAATGGTCATTTGAATTATTGATGAGAGACGAAAACTAAGTTAATTCAGTTCAGTTTCTCCAATAGACAAAACTATTTGTAATTAACCTAGAAGCAAAGGTCAATGCAGTGGTAAGTGGCCGTGGTGGCAGCCAGTAAAGATCAGTTTGCGCTAAGATAGGATTTATGCCAGAGCCATCTTGGGAAGCGCGTTGGAATGAATTCCGGATTCCAGGCCAAAGTGTGGTGCCACCCGAAAGACCTTCAACCCAGCCTTGGACGTTTGGAGCAAAGACTGGTCTGGGCTTGTTTCTCAGTATGTAGTCTGAGAGGGAAGCCAGCGGGTGGCTTCCGGGGTGTGTGTCCTCCAAGTGGCACAGAAGCTGGGAACTGGGGAGACCTAAGACCTGGATTGACTGCTCCTGAGCCCACTGTGACCTCAGTGTCTCTGTGAAGTGAAGAGGTGGGACCAGCCCCCCAGCCCCCTCCTCTCACCCCAGGCTCTTGCCCTGTGGTTGAAGCAAGTGATTCCAGGGAAGACAGGGAGGGCTGGCCGGCACCTGGACTGGCCCTCTGTTCTCAATACTCAGCACCCCTTCTTACTTGTCCTCCATGGAACTGGGGGTTTGTCTTTGGTGGGGTTCCTGGACCGGGGCACCATTCAGCAGCCTCAGCAGGTGAAAGGTTCAAGCAGGCTGGTAGGAGGGGAGTGGTTTCTTCCCAGCACGTGGCTGGGTCTGCTCTCCCTTCCCCCAGCGTCTGCTTAGGTGCTTTGGGCAGGAAAAGCCAAGCGTGGCTGTTCTGGCAGTGAGCGTCCTGGTGAAGAGCTGGCTCACAGGCAGTCCCTTGCAGAATGTCACAGAAAGGCCCAAGGCCTTCTGCGCCCCAGTCTCATTTCACTTCTCGATGGAGCTCAGCAGTGCATCACCTCTTGTTTAATGCTGGTGAAATGTGTTCGCCACTGAACCCTAGTCTTGACTTTCAAACATCTATCTAGCAGCCAAACCCTTTTAATAATTAAACCTTATGAGGACATTTAATAGGTAAGACAAAAGAGGGGGGCTAGCCTGCAGTGGGGAGCTAGGGCCAGACCCATGTGTCCCTTTCTCCTCCTGGGGGATAGTGAGGACTTCCCCTGCCCCAACCCGGGTGCAGGCCGACCTTGTTCAGAAAACTACCCCCTGAGAGAATCAACGTCCTCATTTTATAGCAGAGGAACCTGAGCAGAGAGGGAGCGGACTCATGTCCAAGCAGGACTCTCCTGGCTTCTGCTTGGTGGAGGTGGGGGTTGGAGAGGGCAGGGGTGTTCTGTCTGTGACACTATCCTTCAGCCCTGCTGGGAGTTGGGTCTCTGATTTCCTGAGGAACTACTAGCCTCTAGTAAGATCTCCCCACTGTGCAACTAGCCTCTTAGATATTGTTAAAAGGATGAATGAACGAAAGATGAGTGCTTCCTTCCACACATCTGCAGACTTCTGGCCCCTCTCTGGGAGGTTAATTTTCTTCCTCTTTTTGGCTGGAGTTGATGTTTGTGGGTCCCCCAAAAGGGTATTTCATGTCGGCTAAGGAGATTAATAAAACTATTTCTTGAAGATGGGATCCCTATTCTTATGAAATAACGCCTTTCCCAGATGGCACGGTGCGTTTCCACGACGGTCCGGGAGTGTTACCATCCCCAGCTTTCCTGCTTCTGGCTGGGCCCCATGCCCCTTCAGATGGCTCCACTCTCACCTCCGCAGGTTTCTGCAGCCCTGCCGCCGGCGCTCACCTCTCAGTAATGAGGAAATAAACAAGGTTGCCGAGTGTGACCTCTGATTTTAATTGGATTTTAGAGAGGGTTTGAATGAATGGACCAAGTTCCTGGGCTCCAAGAACAAGCTCATCTAGTAATGAGCTGAAACCATCACATTAATTTCCTAAGGCCCTCCTCCTTCCTCTGCTCACCTTGCTGGCAGACACTGGTCAATGCTGCATATAAATTGAGGTCTCCAAAGGCTAAATTAACAATTAATCGGAAGTGTGTCTCAGCCCCTCAAAATGGAAATAGTCTCTCGACTGTAAGAGGAAATCCACCTTCTGAGACCTCTGGTTACAGGAGCTGTGCACACTGGGCGCGCCGGGGGAACCTGCGGCGAACTCTTGTTTATGAGGGTCCGGAGGGGCGAGGAGTGTTCATACATCAAAGGCACAATTTTGTCACATCAGCCTTTCCTGTTCTCCATGCAACGCAAAGTCTTGGAGGAAAGTCCTCTCTGTCACTCAAGGAGGGCAGCAGGTTTGATTTAGGGACGTGCATGAGTGCACCCCCCGGTCACCTGCCTTCATTCTCCCTTCTCGCTCTGTCCCCTCAGACGCCTGTACGGCACTTGGCGTCTGATACCCCTGCCTTTACAGGTCCTCCTTCGGGCACCATCATTCTCCCAGCACCTGGACTTTTGGCTGGTTTCCTGGCCTCCAGTATCTCACTCCCTATCCTTTCTGAGCATTTGGCCTATGATTATCCTGCTCAAGAATCCTCACTGGCTCCCTACTGCCCAAGGGAGACGTAGGAGCTCCTCCCCTGGCTTCCAGGCCCTGTTTGACCCAGCCCTGCCTTTCCTCCACAGCACCCCCTTCCCTTTCCCCTCTCCACCTGGGCTGGCTCTTCATGGCACACACACCCCCATCTCCCTCCGGCACCCCCACACCCCTAATTGCACGGTTTCTATGGTCACTCATATTATTTATTGTCCGAACCAGGGTTGTTTTGATAACAAAGGGGCACTGTTAATAATTATGCTGGGACGAGGGGTGTAAGGTGGATGATCCCAGGAAACCAGGGCATGTGGTCACCTTAGCTTCGTCCTACCCTGTTCTCTTTCACTTTTCCTCTCCATTCTTGCCTTCCTGCTCGGGTCTCCCTGTCCATGGGGGCTCGCTTCCAGGAAGCCTCTCACTAAGTTTCAGTTTCTAGGTCTTGACTATAAAGTTCTGCAGCAGGAGGGGTCTCCCGTTTGTACCAAAACCAAGTTGCCTGTTTTTATATAGATATGTGCTATGGTCATTTGCCATTCTTTTTGGCTTTTCCAAGATCTGAACCCATTAATTCTCAGGTAATTTCTTTTGAGACAACCTGTCTCTTACTATAAACAATTGAAAATGCCAGGTGCTCACTTTCTGGCTTCCCTTGCAAGCAAGGTGCAAGAAGGGACCATCTGGACTCCAGTCTGGTGACGGCGGCAGCCACGACAGGGGCAGTGGTCCTAACGGCGATGCCTTGTGTCAGGTGTTGGTGGCAGCTCCAGCCAAGCTGCCTGCGCCTGGTGCTGGGGCATCGGTGGTGGCTCCCAGGGACCAGTTCTAGAACAGACGTTGGGTTCTGCTCCTGGCATGGGCTTCTAAGGCTAGATCTCTCGCCCACACAGGGACTCTGGGAGCTATTTAGCATCCTTTATTGTAAATCATATTACCTATAAACATATTATATTAACCATAAACACAAGTAGAGAGAGAAAAATCACACAATGAACCTAAGCCCCTATATTCTTACCAGGCAGATTCAACAAGTATAAGATTTTGTTCCACTTTCTTTTTTCTCTTGCCACCCCTCCCCCCTCCTGTCTCTCTTTTTAGCTAAATAATTTAAAGAATATTTCACTTCTAAGACTTCAGTATAAATTTCTAAAAAATAAGGACATTTTCTCACATAACCTTACAATTTCATCTTACCCAGCAAGATGAACAGAAATCCCTTAATATCCTCTAACAGCCGGTCTGTATTTCCCTGATTGCGTTAAAATGCCTTTTGTTGAAGTTGGGATCCACACAAGGTCCACACTTTGCACACAGCTTTCCTGTCCCGGAAGTCTCTTTCACGGCTGAATCTTCCCACATTGCCGATTTGCTTTGCCGGGGAAACCAGCCCTTTTGTCCTGCGGAAGTTCTCACATTTTGGATTCAACTGATTACTTCCTGGTGGTAGTGTTTCCCCTGGTTCCTGTATCCCTGGCATTTCCTACAAAGAAGACGTTGATGCAGAGACTTGCTTAGATTAGAGTTTAATTGTTTTGGAAAGAACATTTGGCAGTGATGGGGTGTACTTCCCTCCGCAGTGCCTCTGGGGGCTGATAATGTCTGTGCCCCGACTTGCAGGGCGACCCGTTTGATCAGTGGGTTCGGTGGGGGGACAGCCTGAATCCTTCATTACAACACTGGGCTTTACCCCTTAGAACAGCAGGTACGCTATGGATGCTAATTTGGCACCCTGGGAGTATCCAGTTCCCCTTTCATTTTTCATCTATGTTAGCATCCATCTATCATCATCTATTCATGTTCTTTAACACATTTATTTTCTGCTTAAATCCACCACAGTGATTTGCTTACAAATAATAATTATGATTAAACATTAAAAATATTTTTTTTGGTTGTTGGTAAAAAGATATCCCAGCAGTTGCTGGCTGCTTTGTACAAACAGAGGATCTGCTGGCTGGGGAAGGTTTCGAAGAAGCAGAAATGCTTCAGTCCCTTGCACATCTTCAGCTGATGCAAATTTCGGCCTGCTCAGCCTAAGCTCCATGCAACAGCTCGCCTTGGTCTGGTATTAGTTGTGGCAACACTGGCTGCTGTAAAAAAACAGCCCCCAGAATGTCAGCGGCTTCGTGCAATAGGAGCTTTGTTGTTCCTGATGCTCCTGGTTGGAGGGCAGCTTTCCCCACCCGGTGCCTCAGGGCCCAGGCTCTGCGCGCGTTTTGACTCCTTCACTCTGGTGGACCACGTGCTTTTCAGTGTCCAGCTGGAAGGAGGAAGAGAGGTTAGAGGATGCACACCTGCTTCTCGCCTGCCAGGAAGGAGCACCCATGATTTCTTATTCCATTTGTGGGCATTAGTCACGTGGCCAGCCCTAGACCTCATACAGGCTGGGGAGTTGGTGTCCTTTCTGGGTGGCCACTTCCCAGGGACTGATCTACACGGTGGGAGAGGGAGCATGCATTTCTACGGACCCTTCTGTCATGGCTCATTCTTGGTTTGTCCATAGCTGGGTTTTAGTGATGCAATCACGCGTGGAAACTCAGGGTGCTGACATCCATGTATATGTTGTTTCTGTTGCAGCCTTTGAGTGTGGACTTCTTATTCTGCCTGTTTGCTCATGTTGCCCACCGTCCGATTCTTCCCTCGGTGTCCCTGTGTCCTGCGGAGGGTCTCTTTTAGCTCAGACTTGGCAAGAACCACAGGAAAAGGAGACGACAAGCTTGTTGTGGAAGGCATGATGTCATGCCGGATCCCGCAAGCAATTCTGTTACTAAGCCCAAAATGTTCTTTACTCTAAAGCAGTGGTTCTCAACCTTCCTAATGCCGCGGCCCTTTAATACAGTTCCTCATGTTGTGGTGACCCCCCCACCATAAACTTATTTTTGTGTCTCCTCAAGAGTGATTCATCACAAAACAATATGTAGTTATATATGTGTTTTCCGATGGTCTTAGGCGACCTCTATGAAAGGGTCGTTTGACCCCCAAAGGGGTCGCGACCCATAGGTTGAGAACCGCTGCTCTAAAGACAAGGCCTTCTCCCTTAAATCTGTGTTTTTATAACTTAACGTTTTCTTTCTTTTCTAACCTCCTTGTGAATTCTGTTGACAACAGCCCATAACATAGTTTGTATTCACCTTTTAAGGAGACTCATTTAAACAAGTTTTAGTAAAAACAGCTTTCTGTACAGAGACCAATAGACTCTGTAACGTATGAAGCATGGACACCAGAGATGGCCGAATCTGAAAGCCCATTTAAATGTTTCATAGAAAAAAATGTGCACCTAGTGGGGTGAGGGGAGGAGGTGACCCTGGTGGCAGACGAGCCTTGGGTTCCAGCGTGCTTCCTGCCGAAAGGAAGGAACCACCACTGTAACCAGGAGGCACGTTCCCTCGCGTCTGATGGCGCTATAGCAGCATAAACAATGACAAGTTTCATAAACATCACAAACGGAGGAATTTGCCTTGAAGTTCCTTCTGGGATCTAATTTAAAGGAACAACTTGGTGAAACCGAGGTCACCAGGGAAGCAGAAATGAGTGGAGAGAAATTTGGTGTGACAGCTGAACTGCCCTGCCTGGCCTACCCAGCAGCGGCACCGGCTTCATGGGGAAGGGCTTTGGGGGGAAGGACTTCATGGTGGGACGTGACTGGAGGAGACACTCAACACTGTGACACCCCCCCGCCCCCCAACCGGGCCTGCTGACACCAGGCCCCTGCAGAGCTGGAGCTGTGCTGAGCTGCTAAGAGGATTTGGAGTGAGGAGGTCCCAGTTCAAGGCTTACCTCTGTCATTTACTTTGTTGTGTGACCTTGAGCAGGTCACATGCCTATGCGTTGACACCTCCACGTCTGACAATGGAACAGAGGCTGCCGCCTGCTCAGGCTGCTGCGAGGATTAGACACAGCCCTCTCCCAGGCCAGAGGGTGCTGTCACACTGCCAGCTGCCTATCACGTAGGTGCTGGCCAGGGGAAGTTTCTGTGGGCTCCCCAGCCTGAATATTCTCCGAGGCTTTATGTAGGTTCTTAGACTTTTTCTTTTCTTTGTTTAAAAATAAAAGTTGGAAATTTGAAGTTGAAAAGCAGCAGGTCTCATCTAGGACAATGTCTGTGGGTAGCCTGGTTTCATCCTGATCTTTGGATGTATTTTGTGAATTTCTCAGGTCACCTAAAGCTGCCTGCGATTATAGCAAGTAAAAGAGCGCACAGACAACGGAGAAGCGTGGAAGCAGAGCCTGTAGACGCAGGGGCCCCTCGGGCAGAGCTTCCTTCTGCAGAGAGGGCAGGTGCGTTCCAGGAGCGGGGCTGTCCCTGCTTCTCAGCCCCGAGCCAAGAGCGGAGGCCTGGGGCTCCGGGCATCCCTGGGACCGTGGGCTAAAGACTGTCAGGAGGGACGTGTCCTCCAAGGACCCTGCACCCACGAGCTGCTCCTGCTCCCCAGCTGGGGGAAGACAGAGTGTGTGCTTATTTATTTTCAAAGTGAAGTTGACCTCAGTCTCTAACTCTAGCTGGTTTTTATTTCAGCTGGTTCTATGGTGGATCTCCTCAGGGGTGGAGGGAGGGTTCACCGAGTACCTGAGGCAGGGAAACAGCAGGTGGGGACCAAAGCACAGGGAGGGATTAGGGAGGCTGTATCTGTGTGAGGAGGGGAGGGGTTGGGGGGGATTGATTTTTCTTTGTTAAATGGCATTTAAATATATAAAATTAATATCAAAAATATAAGTCTTTGTTTTACTATGGTTTCAAATATCAAAAAATGTTGGAAGAGAAGGGGGCTTGGGGGCCTCAGGCTGAGTCCTTTTCTGAGATAGTGGGGTTGTCTTCATGCTCACAACAGAGTCCAATACCTCCTTCAGGAAAGGGAGCCTGGAGAGAGGGGTTGGTGTGGGGCAGGAGAAGGTGTGTGGGTGCACAGACCCGCTCTGTAGGGCGGATGATGCTTAAGTCGCCCTTGGAATCCGTGGGAACATCTGCAGCCCTCCGTGGCTGGGGAGATGAGGCGGCTCTCACAATACGCCTCTCGAATGGGCTGTGGGAGCTGAAGTTAATTTTGTGTCCACGGGGAGATTCTGGCGGCGTGTGTCCGTGGTGCGGAATCATTATTTACAATGAAGCACTTAGAGAGAAGTAGTCCAGTTAATGGAGGTGCCAGTAGAATTAGCCTTGTCTTGTTCCCCAGTGGTGCAGCCAGCTCCCCGCCCCAGTAGCTGGATCTGGCAGCCAGGTGGGTACAGGGTTAGCGGAGCTTGGTGGCCTGTGGCTGGGCTCTGCCACAAGGTGGCTTCCCCGCCTCCCTGCATGGCCTCCCTGGGTGTTCCAGGCCCTGGCAGTTCCCGGGGGAGTCAATGCTGTCAATTCCACCCCCACCAAGGCTCTCACTGCTGTTGTCAGAGGTGCGGGAGCTGGAGGATGCGGATGGTGAGCTGTGAGTCAGCCCCATGCTCCCGTCCCCTGGAGTGACCAGGCTGCACCACGGGCACAGTGACCCTCAGGCCAGCCACAGGCCATCGTCCTTGGATTGCAAATCCCCAGGACGAGGGTGCCATGTTTACCCCTGGCTCCCTATGTACCGGGCTGAGGAACCCGGCTGATGTGGGCTTGAATTTGAATTTGAATTCTGGATGGTCTTCAGCATGTTACATAGCCTCTTGGGCTTCACCTTCTGTATCTCTGAAGCAGGGAAAATAATTCCGCCAGCACCGCAGGGCTGCTGGGAGGGCTCTGGGACATAAGGTATGGAAAGTGCTGAGGCACCCTCCAAGTCTGGCTGCTTCTTCACTTTGTGTCTCTCAGCTTCCGCTCACTCCTCCACATGTATCTCTGGGCCAGAGAGTCCACAGCCTGCGTTTCCCAGGCCGCCTTCCCAGGTGGCCTCCTGGAGGGTCCCTGTGCCCAGGGACCGGGGAAGCCCCAGCACCTGTGAAGCGATTTGCTGTGTTGAAGCTCCTCTGTGTGCGGGACCTCGTGTGGCTTCCTGACGGACCCTGATGGGTTCAGTGGAACTTCCATTAGTCATAACGAGAGCAGGGCCTCAGAGGAAGGCCAGGCACAGCTCGCATGTCATGGCTCCATCCCTTCCTTGCTGGGTGGCCCGAGCCTCCCCGTGTGCATCTATAAAACAGGGATGATAATAGACCCAATGTCACCAGGAGGATTTAAAGGGCAAACAGTGGACACAAGCACAACAGGAGGAGGTGGTTCTAGAAGTGTTTGTTGCTTTCTCAGGTTGGCCCAGGGAGTGCCGGGAATGCCGCTGGAAGGGCATGAGAATGGGTGGGCCTGGGCCGGGGTATCAGTGGGCAGCAGGAGCTGAGAGGACCTGTGGATAGGGACTGCCTAGAGCCGTCTTGTTATTCTCTCCCAGTTTAGCTCAAAGCTTCAGTTAAGCACCAAGTGCCAGGCCCTCCCTGGAGCCAGCCTGGGGGGATGACCCCACAATTGTTATAGCCTTGTCTCCAAGTCTCCAGGGCTCAGATAAGCGAGGCCGGGTCAGGGCCTCAGTCTGAAGAATCACTGGTAGCGTGGCTTTTAACATCTACTTAGTCATTCATTTTACCTAATTAGCCAATGACCTAACAGCAGCCTATAATGGTATTTTCCGCTCAGAATGGCACTCGTGGGGTTGGAGAGCTGGAATCTTTTATGTGCTGCGTGATGGTCAGACTTCCCTGCACTTGCTGGCTCAGACCCTCCAGAGGGGAGCCAGTGCTACGGCCACTCCCTGGGGCTACCTGAGATTCACAGGGCCTGGGAGCGGAGTGATAGGCCATCTCTCAGGCTCCTGAGGTCACAGCCCCACTGTAAGTGGCTTCCCCTGCGCTGTTTATTTCCAGAAAGGGGGAGGGGGTTATGGTGATGAGCAGGCAGGATGACTTGGCAAACCTGGGAGGGATCTGAATCAGCAGAGTTGAGACAACCGGCATCCTAAGCAGGTAATGTGGATAGTGTAGACTTGCCCACCTGACCACACTCTGCCTTACCCAGGTGGTCCTGGGGAGCTGAGCCGGGAGCATGTGGTCAGAAGGGCTCCAGGGCCCAGAATGCAAGGCCCTCCCTCTACCACCTGTCCTCTCCATTGGGTGCCCTCTCCTACAGACAGGTCAGCTCCCATAGTGCACATTTCTGCCCTCACCTTTGCCACGCCACCCACTGTGCTGGTGTCGCCTCTCTTCTTGTGAGTGCAGATCCTATTTGTTCTTTAAGGCTCCAGGGAACTTTCCGCCCCGCAGGCAGCTCAGAGGCGCACTGTCTCCCTCCTTCCTGTCTGCCTCTGTGTTGTGTAAGAAACACTTCATTAGGTTTTGCCTGGAATGATTCTCCAGGCTTTGCAAATGCCAGGCTGGAGTCTCGTGAGCTCCTGTAATGTTCGGGATTGCATGACCAGCCCCGTAGGGCTGCGGCTTCCCTTTGGGGCCTTCGGTGCAATTCTGGGTACGAGGACAACAGAGATTTCAGGGTATTGCCACATGGGACAATCAGGTAGGCTTTCCCCACCTATGGACAGGGGAGCTGCACAGACCAAAGGTTTTTTAATCTGGCTTTGTGACAGAAACACCTGTGATTTAAAAAAATATAGTTCCTGCCCTAGCCAGTTTGGTTCAGTGATTAGAGCATTGACCTGTGGACCGAAAGGTCCTGGGTTTGATTTCGGTCAAGGGCATGTACCTTGGTTACAGGCTCAATCCCCAGCCCTGGTCGGGTCATGTCCAGGAGGCAACCAATTGATGTGTTTCTCTCACATCGATGTTTTTCTCTCTCTGTCTCTCCCACGCCCTTCCACTCTCTCTAAAAATTAATGGGAAAATATCCTCGGGTGAAGATTAACAAAAAGAAATAAACAAACAAATAAATAAATAAATAAATAAATAAATAAAAATACAGTTCCTTGACCTCACTTCCAAATATTCTGTTTTAGCTGATCTGGAGGCAGGGCCTGCGAATATGTATTTTTAAACCAGATCTCCAGGTAATTCTGATGTTCAACAGAGTCTGTGAACCCTGGCGTAGTGAGCCGGCCAAACACCCTTACAACGAACTGCGCCACAGCCGGCGCTTTTGTGGACAGCCTTATTTCAGGTATTCTGTTCCATTGCTCCCACAAGCCACGGGAATGGTCCAGAAATCCTCAGGTTTTGTTACTCGGGGTGAATGTGTCAGCCCCCCTCTCAGACATAAATAAGGCAGTTCTCCAGACCTCAAGTCCTTGGTTAGGTTATGGGAAATGGGCACTTTCCCATAAGAACAATTTAATCTTGATGCACTTCAGTTTTAATTCTCTTGGGATCTAAGATTTGGCAAAAAAAAAAGTCCCCTGCATGACCAGTCAGTGCTGGAGCAGTCCCAGCAGAGGAGCCCACTGGTACTGCGTCAATGACCCGTGAGTGGCCGCACTTGTCAGACTTTCTCCGTTCCTGGAGTTGATACCTTCCTCCCTATCCCTTCCCACCACTGGTGTACTAGGGCCGTGTTTTCAACCCTGGCTGCATATTAGAACCGCGGATCTATATTCAGGCCCTTGCACCGAGATCAGTGGGGCTGGGTGAGGCGCTGGCCTTGGTCCTGATGGGCAGTTGGACTCGAGAAGCACGGGAACAAGCATGAGTGAGCACACACGCATGTGTGCAGTCCTGGGAGTAAATTAGGGCGCCATTTAAGAAAACCTAAATACGGAGGCACAGTTTAGAACTCTCCTTACTGAACTTGAGCTCTAGCTCATTATGGAGGTTTCTTTTTCAGTTTTCCAGACAATTTGCAACTATCCCATTGTAGCACTTTATGTTTCAAAAATGACAGCTATGACGTGCCCTCCCTGCCCCACCCCGCCCCAATCCTGGTTGCCAACTGGGGATAGCTTCTGCTACTGACATGGTGGCTTTGCTTACTGCTTTCCCTTAACTCTCCTTTGCACTGTCTGAGCCCTCTTTGACCCCTCACCTTTTTTTTAATGACGGGAAGCTTAACTTCCTGCTCCTCTAAGTTATCTGAGTGTTCTCCCCCCAGACATCACAATGAAGAGAGAGGGAGAAGGAATTCTGCAGCCATCTCTATGATTTTCTTCATTGTCTCCTTTCCCAGCCAACCTATCTCCTGGGCTGGCTGGTATCACTGTCCTCCACGGTGTGTGAGGGGCACTGGCATGGAATAAAGGTTATCCATTAACCCCTCCCACCCCACCCCCAACTCCTGCCCAGCTGAGCTTCCAAAAGAGAAACATGTTCTTTATGCCCAAAGCCGGAAGACTTTGCTTTTTACAACTAAGTATGGCCTCCTTACCATCTCCAAGGGGGGCATGCACATCTTGTCTGTTCCTCACTTTGCCCCCCCTCCCCACCCCCTGAAGCCTTGTGCTGAGACCCAGTGGCCTCAGGAAACACTCACTGTATTAGATTCAGTTGGATTTCTTGCCCTTCCCTCCCTGCGTTCACCCCCGGGGGCAAGTAGGAGGCATATTAGTGTCAGGCTGTGTGTTCTCACTTCAGCAGGCTGTCGCTGTCCTGTTGGTGACTCGCCGGCCTCACAGCTCCTGCTGTGAGGTGTTTACCCCAGGAGAGTCAGCTTGTTTAGGAGGCTTTGCCCAGCCAGGATTGGGATTTGTGATAGGAGCATGTGTGATTCCTGCAAACTCCTGGGTTCCCCAAAAAACCCCTTGTCTCTGGAAAGGAATTACTCTTGCCCTGTGCAACTGATTTATGAAATTCATTAATTCTCCTATTAGCAGCAGATCCCTATTAAAGTCAGTTAATAAACTGCGATCGCCTCTTGGTGGACCTGGAGCCAGGAGATGCAGTAGCCTGAAAACAGCGATGCTGGTGGGGGCGGGGGTGGGGATGCTGCTGCTGCTGCTGCTGGGGGAGACTGGCTCCTACCATTTACACATGAATTCAAGGCAAAGCAAAGCCTTCTGTTGAAGGAATTCAGGGGAAAAGAAGCAAAATCAATGCAGACTCTGTGTCTTAATCTTAATGAAGGAAACCTGCATTGTGTAAGAAGATATGAGAACAAAATGCTTCCCAGATTAGACATAATGCTTGTCTCCAGTCTACACAGGTGCAGTCAGTTACTCCAGACCCGCTCTGTCCAGTACAGTGGCTGCCAGCCACGTGTGGCTCAGCAGTTAACATTTAGTTAGTCCAGATGGAGATTTTCCAGGTTCTGTTGGGTTTCGTGGGCGTGGGGCAGAGGGGTGTAGAGTATCTTGCCTCTTGTGGCCTTTGGGTTGTTACCAGCTCTGGGAGCTCTATCTTCTCCCCCAGTGGAGAAGCACAGAGGGGGCAGCTGGGTGAGATCCCAGCTGGCTTGTTTGGTCCTTGATGTCCTCTTTCAATGACTTTGGGGGAGGTGGGAGGGAAAACAATTCCAGAAGGCTCGACTTCACCATCCCGCTTTCAAAGTCATCCTGAAGGATACAAGCCAGGTTCGCATACTTAACTTTTCTTTTTAGTTAAAAAAATTTTTTTTAATATTGCAGAGTTCACACTGAAGTCCCTTAACATCTGGTCTTCCAGCTGCAGGTGTTCCCCCTGGTGCCCAGCCCCACGCTGGCCTGCAAGCCTGGATGGGTTTGAGGGCAAGATGATGAGAGTCATGTCTGGTAGCAGTTAATTGGTTTGGACCATCAGGACTGGAGACTGAGTTTTGCCAGATGTGCCCCAGACCGAGGGACGTGATTTCATTCCATCTGAGCCTGCTGTGTCCTGGAGATGCTCCCTCTTCTGTCCACCCTCCCTCGCCCGGTCCTGGGCCTTCCATGTGCACCCGGCACCCTGGATGCTTAGGAAAGCCACGTCACATTCTCTTAGAAATGGACGGCCTTAAGGATGGCACAACCTTGCATCTTAATTTGGAGGAACAACACTTATAGAAGTTTAAGTGCTGGGAGGAAAGTTAAATATGTGACTATTAAAAAATAAAACCCCAGCTGAGACTTTCATGTTTTGTATCTTAGGAATGAAGTTCAGTGGGTAAGGATTTGAGGTTTTGTGGTGCAGAAACCCCTTCTTTTAAGGAGTTCATCATCTCCTTTGAGTGGGAGACAGCAAGGGGAAATCTGAGGTGACAAGGTGGTACCTGAGGGAGCCCTGGGCAGGAAGTCTGGGGGTGGATCTGGAGGAGTCCTGGTGGAGATCTTGAAGGTTCTCCAAGAAGGTGCCATCGCGAGCATGATGAGCATACATTCTCTCTACTATCAAAGGACGAGTTGGGCTGATATGTAGTGATGGACGCTGTCTAAATGTGCGAGGAAGGTCTTTTTTAGTTTCATCTGGGTAATGCAGTGAGAGGACATGACTGTCTGTGGAAGCTTCTAGAGGCAGCCCCATGGTTCTTCTCCCCCCTGCACCTGTTCACCAAAGGCTGCTGGTTTCCATGGCATTGCGTCAACTGCCCACGCGTCTACCTCTTCTGATCACAAAACGTTCTCACTCTCAGAGGCGACAGGCAGTTGGAGGAAAGAGAGGGACCAGGGATCCCAGGGAGAGAAGCAGCATGCCTGGTTTCCATAAATTTGAGCTTCCTCCTGGTTGGTTAAGCATCTGTTTGTAGAACATCCTCTTTGATCATTCCATTTGTCCTCCATTTAACACATGAGGAGCCCTCTTGCCCCCATACAACCAGTCATAAAACAATCCTTTAAGAAAAAGTACCTGAAGTAGACTTCTGTTGACAGAAATGCCATTCGAACACCAGCTCCATTTATACAGCCAGGGGAGGTGAGTGGCACTCATGGGGTCATGCTTGTATTGGGGAGCAGCAGCTTTTCCCAAAAGGCGCCAAGCATTTTAGTACATATTAGGAAATATTAGTCTGGCTGTCAGAGACGGAGGAACAGAGAGGAGAAAAAGATGAAATGTGCACTTCCTTCCAGCCTCCTCTCCTGATCCAGCAGAACACTGGATGTTAAGAGGCTGTTTAACAACAGAAGGAATCCTGTTGGTGTGGTGAGGGTGATAGGATGTTGTGAGGATGCTCATGAATATCCATGACTCTTATGCATATTTATGGGGAGCAGGCGTGTGATTGACGGCCCACACTGGACAGGTATCTGGAGCTCTCTCAAAGGCCTCTCAGCCTCTCACCGGGCTGGGCTCTGCAAGGACCTGGCTCCTTCAGGTAACATCTGCTGGAGGATCACCTGGGGAGCTTGCCTCATTTATGCACAGTGGGTGCCCTCATTCGGGTTGTTGTAAGTCCTGCTTTGGGAAAATAAACACCCCCCCCCAAACTGGTTAGCACGCCTGGTGTGGCCAACCCAGCAGCACCTAGAAGCCCATTTCTCTCTGGGTCAGAGAAGGTAAGGCCAGAGCTCTCCAGATTTCCTCATCAGGTTCAGTGAACCCTCGATTCTGCGGACCTCGATTTAACAGACTTCAGATATAATGGACAAAATGTCTGGTCCTTATGTCATATGTGAAAAGTAACACCCTGTTAATTTTAAAATGCTTTTAACCAAGATCTGCTTATAATTAAAATAGCAGGTTATTTTTTTGTATTAATTCACTGTTACTTTTGAAAAATTTTAGTGAATAGGCCATATGTTGGAAAAACACACTAGTAATTTCATAAATAAATATTACATATCTAAAACTATAGTCTATATATTTAAATTCAAGAGTCACTGCTCCCAAACAATGTTTGGCTAATGATTCCCACGTGATCATCTAGAATAGTGTTTGACCAACTATCTGGGTCCCATGATCTAGCCAAGCTGACTCATAAAATGAACCATCACACTTGGCTGCCCTGACGTTTGATGCCAGAGGCTTGTTCTGACCTGGCCGTGTGACTGTGCCGCTCATAACTCAGCGTGCCAGCTCTTCTGGGCACCAGCCTCTCGGCATGCATCTTTCAAGTTGTGCTTCATCCGGAAGAAAAACCTTCCAGGGTGCGAGCCCCACTTTTAACCCGAGTGTATGGCAGAGGTGACGCTCCCTCACCTTGTTTTCTTCCAGTAGGACAGCTTCTTGGAGGCTGGGACCTGGCCGGCTCATCCTGCCCTTCAGTCCCAGCACCAGACCTTGTGCAGAGGAGGAGCTTAATAAATATGCTGTGCTGACCCCTAGAGAGCAGCTCTGTGGGAAGTTCTCTTAGGGGTCATGGGGCATCCAGACGTCCATGCCTCTGGGCAGTGGGCAGGCCTGCTGCTGCCAGCAGCCCAGTCCTGTCCTGCACGATCGCCCTTGGCAAACCACCTGTAGGTTTTGTGGTCCCATTGCTTGGGCTCCTTGGCTCTGTCCCTAATTGGGTCCTTCAGGGATGGGGTGCTTCCTATCTCTCCAGGTGGCCTTAACCCTGGAGCAGGGCCCTGAACATGGAGCTTAGGAAAGGCTTGCTCCTGTTGCTGCTTGTTGGAGAGCCAGCCTGGAATGCTTTAATAGGAAAAAGTTGGCAAGAGGGGGCCAGAGGAGTGAATTCGCCACAGAGCTCTCTGTGTGGTAGAACAAATAATCAGGATGAAATATACTTTGATAAAGAAGCCTGCCCTTTTTGTTTACTGACATGCATCTCTGCTTTAAGCTATTTTAAAAATGACTATTTCATTTGCAAGGTGATGAAAGAATGAATGAAAATTTACCCAGGAACGTCTCTGTAATTGAGTGCCTATCTGCAGGTGAATAGTGAAAGTAAATTATCCGCCATGGGCCAACTCTCTGCTTTCCTAGGACTGTGCATTCTTTTCTTCCTTCTCAATAGAGGACATTGTCTGCTCCACCAAATTAGCCAAACACAGATAATGTTGTCAAAGAATAGTTCCATTAGTTTTCTCAGACGCCTGACACCAATACAAAAGCCTCTACCCTCATAGCATTTCAACTTCAATTTTTTTCCTACATGACTCAAAAAATAAATTTGTTTTGTGGGCAGGGAGGATGAGTTTGACAGGTTGTTAGAACAGAATCTAAAGGAAAAGGTAGCAGTATTGGCTAGGGGGAATTCTAGCAAATTCCATTAGGCTGCATACCATAGATGGGGATGTAGGCAACTTGGTGACTTGGAAAGGACCTTCTGGTGGGTAGAGTGGTATGGGGGATGGTAAAGCTTGGGCTCCAGTCCAGACTGCAATGTTATGATGTTAACTTGGTTTGCACTTTCCTTCCCATGAAGATGATAATGTTGAGATCCAGGGCAAGCAACTTTGATCTTGAGCTAAGAAGTCTGGTAAGGAACCCAGGACCAGGGAGGGGCGATGTCCATAGTCTCCACATGATTCGATGTGTCTTGTAGAATTCAAAACACCGCTCAGATGACAGGCCTTTGGGAGAAGTGAGCAGAGAGTAGGACACAGGGCATCCTGGAGGTGGGTCAGCCATTCAGATGAGGGCTAATTTCGGCACCCATTTAAAGAAGACCTAAGAGACCCAATGATCTCTTTATATTTCTTTATTTTCACTTTATAGAAAAGTCTTGTAACAGGGAATCTTATGAAATAATTCTGTAATCTCAGCACTCTGATAAAGCAGCAGTGGAGAGTGGAGCAGGAGCTCCAGAAAGTGCTCCCAGGCCTAGGAACTGGAAATCGTGGCTCCTGTGTTCAGAGTTCCCTGAGCCCAGGGTGGGGAGACACACAGCCTGCAGGGGGAGGTGTATCTCTGGGTTGAGGCATAGCGACTGGGCTCAAACAGGATTTTTCTTCTGACTTACCATGGCACGGCCGGTCTTACGCTCAGACTGTAATCTTAGATACTTGGCCTGGAGTTGGAAGAGGCGAGTTTGTTCGCAGACACGGGGGGCAATCTTGGGAGCCCTGTATGAGGACTATATTCATCTGGATTCTTGATTGTAAACAATAGGAAGATCCCCTCCTATTTGTTGACTTGTGTAGCTGAGGAATTCAGGGGTGTCTGTCTCAGGCAAGGCTCGATCCAGCAACATAATGCTCTTTCTCTCGCTTTCTCCTTTTCTTGGCTCTGCTGTCTCTGATGTTTATTTGAATGTGGGTCTCATTCTCTCCTACTTCTAGTCGGGTTCCTGTATAAGGTCAGGGAAGATGGCTCCTAGCAGCTCCAGGCTCCCATGACCCCAGCTTAGCCAATCAGTAGAAAGCAAGCTTCCTCTCCAAACGTGAAAACGGAAATGATTGGCCTCGCTGGGTTAAGTGTCCACCTTGTGGACACCGCACTATGTTTGGGAAGATGTGGTGCTCTAATCGCTTCAGCTTGGCACACTCGGCCACCCCTGTGGGCAGAGGCTGGGGCTGGGGCAGGGGAATTATGATGGATAGCCCCATGGACCACATGGCGAGCAAGAGGCAGGGTTCCCCAAAGGAGTAAAAGTTGTAGCTACAGCAACCTATTTCCAGAACTAAAGAGAACAGGAAGAGGCCTGGGCTGAGATGATGGTGACTCTAGGCTGAGAAGAGATGCCACGTGAGAGCTCTCAGCTTAGCCAGCATCATCTCACAGGCACCTGGGCATCCAGCTGGCCCTACTCCAGCTGAGAGCGGCCACATTCTCCCTGGCCCATTACAAGGTCCTTGCTCCCCTCGATTATGTTACATTTGCCATGAACTTACTTTAAATGCTGTTCTTGGTCTTTATCTGGTGTCTGTGGCTAACTAGACCTCTCAGCTGCATGGGTTTTATGGTGAAACATACCCCGTCCAAAAGAGATACAAACACTTCCCCTCCCTTGTTTTTCCTTGTTGGTTCTTTGGCTCCTGACACCCTCCTACCTAGTAATTGCAAAATCATGCATTTACTCAGTCAGTGTGTACTGAGGACCTACTGTGTGAAAGGCCTTGAACCCTCATAGAACTTAAAGCCAAACAGGTTATAGACCCATTTGGTGAACACATTACTGGTGGCAATGGGCGATGGGCTTCAAAGGAGAAGCATCCGGTGTTAGGACAGTTCAGGACTGACCTGGCTCATGGGCAGGGAGGCTTCCTTGAGAAGCGGATGTTAAACTGAGCTGAGGATGGTATGATTCTGAATTTTAATGAGGCCAAAGGGATGGGGACAGGTAAGTAGGCTTGAATGCCAGGGCTTGGTGCAGAGAAGGTGGGCTGCTGCCTGGGAGGGGCTGGGGGAGTAGGCTGCAAGGGGCAACATTTGAAGGCCTGGAGGCCATGCTGGGGGTTAGGGTCTCCAGCTCGGCAGGGGGTAGGAACTTGGTGCCATCCCATCAGGGCCCTCAGCTGTGAGTGCGAGAGGAATGGCCACTCTCTGGCCCCTGTACCTCCTGTAAGTGCCGCTCACCCCCAGATCACTTGGGAGGAAGCATGAGTTCCCCTAACTATACTTGAACCTTTCAAGTCAAGGTCTGGGCTGTTGGGGGTGAGGGCACGGCTGCAGTTATGTGCATGCGGGACAGCCCTCCTGGCGACCGCACAGAGCGGAGTGGGAAGAAGCCGGGCGTTGGGCCGGGAGACGGTGGCACTTGGAAGGCTGTTCGCTGTGCAGGTGGCACCAAGTGTCAGATTTAGGATGTGCTTTGAAGGTAAAGCCACCCGGACCCATGGGCAGAGTCGGGTAGGGGTGTGGTGTGAGGAGAAAAAGAACGAAGGCGATTGCGAGGCTGTAGCCTGGGTGGATGGGGGTGCCATTCACTGAGACGCAGAGGCTGGGAGGAAACTGACTGGGAGGAAATAGACACAGGTACATGGTCTGTCTTGGAAATTCTGTGTTTGAGGAGATGCCAGGGAAGCTTGGGTATTGGGTCTGGGCTGGAGACCTGAGAGTGGGAGCTGTCGGCTCAGAGGTGGGGTGTGACGTTGTAGGAGTAGGGCCTGTACGTGGGGTGGGGGGTTCCAGGCCTGGGTCCCTAGGAACAGCAGTGTGTGGAGGTCAGTTAGAGGAGAAGCACCCAGCAAACAGATAAACCCGATGGGAGAGGCTTCAAGCTGCCCGAGATAAATCATGCCAGTGCTACCAGGCTGCAGATGTGCGCTCTGAGGACCCCCGGCACCAGGGGCCTGTCGCTGGTGATGGATGAAGGCAGCTCCCCACCCCCCCACCTCCCGCCAGCTTCTGCTTCCAGCCACCACCAGGCAGTCCCTCAGGAATAGAGAAAAGAGCTGAGCAGCTCGCCGTGACAGCCTTTTAAAAGTGACTTTTAAAACTTCTTATAATTGTTGATTAAAAGGCCCATTGCTCCAACGGCTCTGTTTGTGGTGGAAGAAGGAAAGCCATTTTAGAAGAAATTTCTGGGGAGGTGAAGCATTCCAGCAAATTGGCTGGGCGGCATTTGTAGCTCCAGGCTTATATTTCATAAGCCATTAAAAGCCCCTCAAGAAAGTGCTGCACAGTCATCATTTTGAGAAAGGGAAATGCGTTTTGTGGGGGAAGGAGCAAGTGCCAGCGGTGGGGCTGGCAGTGGGAGGAGGAGGCGGGGGCCCCTGTCCACCTGCTCCGTGGGCAGGGCTGAGCTCTGCCCACCTGCCTGGCCCGGTGGCTCCTTCACCTCCTGCTGGCTGGGTATGCTCCCGCTCCGCCCGCACCCCTTCACCTGCATCCACTGCTCCTCCATTTGGAATGACCACTTCTCGGCACCATCCTCTTTAAATTAACCCATTTGCCGACTCCTTTCTTCTAAATCTTCCTGGGCCCCGCTAGCCCTCACTGATCTCCTGTGGCCCATTGACTCTTGCAGGACCCATGTGTGTTTGTGTCTGGGGACCCGAGTGCTGCTGTTTCATACATGTCTCTGGTTTTCCCCCATCAGCCTGTGATATGTGCTGAGGGCAAAGGGCGCTCAGGGTGCTGGGGGTGGGATGAACTCTGCAGACATCAAAGGCTCCCTTCCTCTTTGCTGAGTGGCCAACGTGCTGGTACTCCGCACCTATCGTGTCTCTGTCCTGGGCCTTGTTACCTCCCACATGAGGCTACCCAGCAAATACAGGCTGTGTGTGTGTGTGTGTTCTCTGTTTTCTTGTGAGGGCAGCTAGGCAAGCTTGTCAGGAGAGGGCTGCCCAGCAGAACCTCCTGGGGGTTGAGGTGAGATCATGAAGAGTTTACATAGAGCACACAACCACCTGCGGCTGGGGCAGGGCAGGAGGGGAGACTTGGTGCCTCCAGCCATGGCACCAAGTGTCTTTGCTCCCAGTGCCTCAGAGCCCTGTGCCCAGGGTGGGGTTGCAGACAGGCCAGCTGCTGGGGAGGCAGAGCTGCTCATCCATCAAGAGCTCAAAGAGGTGCAGAGATGAGAGGCAGTGCCTGTGGCTAGCAGCTCCAGTCCTGAAATCTCCCAAGTCCAGCTCTGGGGCAATGTGGGATGCTTTAGCGATCTCATAAGTTCGTTTCTGTGGAGGCTAGCTCGAGTGCACCTTGGACATGGGGGCCATTTCCAGCGTGCCCTGCCAGGGAGATTCTCAGAGAGGGCTCACACCATCTCTGGGAAGGAACACGAGGACCTGGCGTTGGCTCCTGGTTTTGGAGCTGTGGGGCAATGCCCTCGGGGTGGGGGGTAAATCCCAGTGTTGAACACCTGTGGTCATTTGGTCCCAGCTCACCTTCTGAAGGGAAGAGGGGCAGGTGTGCCAGGCAAGGTCAAGGCTGGATTCCCTCCTTTTCTCCTTCCTCCTTCACTCCTCCTTCCCTCTTTCTTTTTTCTCTCCTCTCTTTCTCTCCTGTCAGTTCACCAGCCCATCCATGCACCCATCCATCCACCCACCTAACCTAGGCCTCATGTGAGGGGCTGGGGACACATGGTTAGGTCTGTGGCCTTGTTTGGGAGGGGGCAGACAGGAAACAGACAGCTACACGGCCAGCATGAAGGGTGCTGTGTTAGGATCCCATCCAGCTGGTGGGACCACAGGAAGCTCCGTGGGGCCTTGATCATCCCTAGAGGGACTGGGTGCAGCGCTGCCGGCTTTAGTGGCTGGGTCAGACGGAGTCTGTGAGCACAGCTTGACTAGAGAGGAGGGAGGTCTGAGGCGTGGTACCTGCCCCTGGTGGGTGTGGTTTCTGTCCTGCTTTCTCTGTGTAAATGCAGGTGTCTGTGACTGTTTTGGAAGTTCTCTCTCTGAACCTATCTCACTGCTGATAAAATCTGGTACTTTTTTTTAAAATGTCCCTCTGCAGACCCCTCCTCTCAGAACTGCAGCCCCCCTCACCCTCTCAGCTCCTCTGGGAAATGAGGCGGCTGGATTAGTGGATTTTCAAGGATGTTAACATTCAGAACTTTTAGAACTATTTTTTTGGAATCCCAGAGCGCCCGCATTAAAGTACTTTTGCTTCTTTTCAGCCTGATGAGGAGAAACCTCTGCAGGACCCCATCCCCCTGGAAGGAGAGAACACGCTGAGCAACAGCGCGGCGACCAGCCAGCGCCTGCGTGGGGAGCGGAAGGCAGGTAGGACTGCCCTGGGCCTGGTGCTGTTGGGCTGCCTCTTGTTCCCGTTCAGCTGCAGGTGTTGTTGGGACCCCACGTGAAGGGAGTGCTGGAGGGCCAGTGCTGTCCTTGGATGATGAGCAGGTGACAGGAAGTCTGGCATCTGCGGGTGGGTGCTGGGTTCAGGAGGTTGACGTCCCAGTTTGCTAGGTCTACATGGGGAGACTGGTCGACCTCAGGAGGCAACTAGGGAGCAGAGCCCTGCCCGAGGGACAGATGGGCTTTTGGAGCAGAGCAAAGGCATGAGGGCCGAGGTAGGGGACTTAGCGAGGGAGAGATGCTGAGCCCTGGGGATAGGCAGGCTTGAGACTGACTCCTACAAACGACTGAGAACAGGAAGGGTTGTAAAGGGAACCAAGGAGGCTTGGGCTCAGTGTGGCCCAGGGATGGGCAATATTAATTTCTAAGGTTGCTCAAGGATTTTTGGCTTAATCTGGCAATGTGGATTTGTTTCTCCATGGTTATGAAAGAGATTTGTGTGCGTATCTGAGAGACGGTACAAGGGACATATTGGAGATGGTTGGGGAGGGAGGAGGAGGGCTGGTAAGCAGAGAAGAAGTATGAGGACCAGGGAGAGAAGAGGTGAGGGGTGCACGGAGCAGGGGCTCGGGATGGTCAGCCTCTTTAGGGCTTGGGAGCCCCTGTGAGTCCACAGAGGAGAGCCCAGGTGACTGGTCCCCTTGCATGCCTACATTCACACACCACGTGTCCACGTGAACACTGGGCTGTTTATTCATCTGTGGTTCCCAGGAGGGAAATGTAGGCCTCCTAGAAGAGGAGGCAGTGTCTCCCAAGCCCTCACTGAGGCTTGGCTCCTGTGAACATTTGCGTCTCTCTCTGGAGCATCCTCCAGACACCATTTCACTCCATTTCATTCCTATTGGGTACAAGTCCTCTGAGATGCTCTATTAGAGCTGCCCGTGGCCCACGGAATAATACCGGGAAACACCACATTCGGTGCATCCCTCTTGGAGATTTCCAATGAACATTAGCATTTCAAAGGCTACAAACTATTCTTTGCAAAAGGAATCTGTTGAACTTTCTTTAGTGCCATGTTTCCTAAATGCGTTTGACCACAGATCCCTTTTGTTACAGAAAGCCTATTAAAGTCCTATGCCAGGCTCCTCATCGCGCCCTCCTCCACGCCCCCCCGCCCCATACACCGTGGGCACTTTGATTACTCTGTATTCTCATGCTACCTACCTGTGGACTCACAGGCTGTGAATTTAAAAGCAGGCAGGGAGTTTGTCATCTGGCCTGCTGTGGCCTCCTCTGAGCTTGGAGCAGGCCTGCTAGGGCCAGCGTGCAGACACATCTGTTTACGCCGCACCACTCAGTGACCTGATGTGCCCACTGATTGCTTCCTGGTTTAGCAGGAGCATTTGGCATGATGGCCAGTCTGTACACGTTCTTCTTCACGGCCAAATGAAGCTCACCTGGGCCCAGAAAGCTCCACGAAGGACAGGATGTGAGCAGAAACACTCCATCTGTCGAATCCCCTCTCCCCTGCAGTAGCGCAGGCCCTGGGCTGTTCTGACTGTCCTGTTTTGCATATAGCAATGAAATATTAAAGGAAATTCTTCCGTTTTGAAAACCTACTTGTCGAGGCTCCAGTGATAGCCTGAACATGTGACAGGACCCCCGGTGCTTGGAGAGAGAAGCAGAGGGACAGAGAGAGGGAGCAGAAACCATTCCAGAGGTTGGAGCTTCCTTGAGAGGGGCCAGGGATGGCCATCTTCTCCCGTCTTCTCCCTGCCGGCCGTTCAAGGCAGGCACTGGTGAAGCAGAACCTGGGAGGACATGGTTCTAGTGAGAGGCTTGTAGTGTGTCCTTGGGCAGGTAGTTGGCTTTCTCAGGGCTTGGGTTTTTCCACTGATAAAACTAGGTGGTAGACCAGATGGTCTGGGGCTTGGCAAGCTTTAGGTAATAGGATTCTACTTGGGGTTGGTTTGTCTTTCACACATTTGTTGCCTATGCTGCCTTGATTCTTAGTGTGACCAACAGAGCCAGTGGCTGTCCTGGAAGGAAGGCTGCACTGAGAGAGCCTGCTGAGTGTGGGTTGCTGTGGCTTGAACAGCCCCAGGATTTCCTGTCCACAGAGACAGTGTAAGAGCTGGGGCAGCCACATGTAAGGGTTAGCATTGGCCAGCACACTTCTGAGCTGGCCTCCTGGCATCCCCCATGTCTTAACTCCTGCTGGGTACCTGCACAGGATTGTGTCTGCGTCCCTGCCTGTGTGTGAGCTGGGGTCTGCTCTGGGCACGGACTCAGGGGCGGCCCCTGGCATTTCTGATTCAAAGTGTCTACCTCTCCAAGGCCTTGCCTGGCCCTCCGTCCAGCACTGCTCTGGCCCCTGGCTTGGACAGACATGACCTGACCTGACCCAAGTCTGGGATGACCCTGGAATGGCCAGGGCATCTGCAGAGTCTGGTTCTGTGCTTCTTTGGCGACGTAGGCTCTGTGCCAAGGGCCTGAGCTCACCCACCTCCCAGGGATCAGTGAGCAGCTCCCCCTCAGATGATTGATTAGCATCCTTTGCTAACGCGTCTCAGAAGCACACAAGCAGATGGCTTCTTGGGAGAATTCCTGTGGGGAACTGGGCTTCTACAAATCCAATATTCAAATGAGAGAAGAAACTGGGAAAGAAAATAAGTTTTCTCTCCCTGCCTGTCAGTTAAAGCCTGGATCTAGAGCCGGAGGGGGTCAGAAGCAGCCTCCACTCTCTTGTGGTTGAACTCCCAGCTGGAAGGAGAAAAACAGACCTGGGGCTGCTGCTAACCAGCCTGGAAACAGGCCTCCGAAGGGCTGCCGGCAGCTGCGCGGCCAAGGCAGTGGGCTTCGGTCCAAATGAACAGGCTTAGCTTAAGCAGCTACTGTGTGTTAGGCCTGGCCTGACACTGTGTGGAATGAGGTCCGATAGATTCTGGCTTAAAAAGCACAGACCCCTGACGTAGACCTGGGCTGTGATCCTGGCCTTGTCACATTCCTTCTGAGACCTTGAACCAGGAACTTAGGGTCTCTGAGCCGCGTGTCCTCAATCTGTTTGTAGGATTGTTGGTAGCGATGCAAATGAGTTAGTGCATATAAAGAACTCAGCAGGGGCCAACTCAGAACACTCTCATTAATCACAGGGCTCCAGGCCCATGCAGCAGGCGGAGGGGGTGTGCCCCCTGGTAGAGATGACAAAGTGGAGGCCGAGAGAGATTGTATGAGTTTTGCTAAAATCACCTGGGTTGTTACTGATAAGGCTGGGGATTGGGACTGTGGTCTCTCCATGGTCCAGTGGGACCTGCTGCCTCTGCTCCCAGCTTGGGGTCCCTCCCCAGGTCTCAGGCTGGTTTGGGATGAAGATGAGTCTGTTGGGAGGGGGTGACCTCCATTCTTAGGGCCCTTTAAGTCTTTTCTTTTCCCTAAGAAAAGCGTTTTATAGAAGTCCAAGGAATTAGAAAAGCTACCCAGTTCCGTCCTCCTCAATGGGCAGAGACCGTCCTCTGTGGAGGGGGAAATCGGAGCCCCCTTCCCGAGAGCCCGGACTTCCCGCCGCCCCGCCCCCGTGTTTTACTGCACCTGCTGCCTGGCATTTGGCTTTTCCCTTTGTTCTCCCTGAAGTTTGGTCCCATTAATGTTTATGAGCAAATAAAACCTGGACTGCTGCTTTAGGCTGTGGATCATTGCTGATTTGGGGAGGAATGTCTAATTTAACATAATCCTGCTCCCTCGGCTTTCCGTGACTGCCACTGCATCCTCCTCTATGACACTGAGCAAAGGGAGTAGAAATGTGATTAGAGCAGAGGCCCTGCCTCCCCCTCCTAACGGAAGCGGCATCAGTCCCTGCTAGGAGTGGGAGGAGAGTCGGACGGAGTATTGCCAACACAGATGGTTTTATGTTCATTCCTATGTGGACATGCATGGATGACCAACCTCTGGGGACACCCGAGCTCCAGGGTGACACGGGTAGTATGTCAGCTAGTTTCCCACAGAATGAGCTCTCAGACAGGGCTGGTGGATATGTTTTTTTAAAAGATATTTTAAAATTGATTTTTAGAGAGAAAGGAATGGGGGGGAGAAAGAGAGAGAGAGAGAGAGAGAGAGAGAGAGAGAGAGAAACATAGATGTGAGAGCAAAACATTGATCAACTACCTTCTGCACACCTCCTTACCGGCGATCAAACCCAAACTTGGGCATGTGCCCTGACCAGGAATCAAACCAGCAACCTTTCAGTGCATGGGACAGTGCCCAACCAACTCAGCCACACTGGCCAGGCATGATATGTTTTTGTTTGTACACATGAGGATGCCCTTACCTTCTCTGGAGCAGAAGATTGAGCAATATATTACTTCAAGGATAAAACCTTGTTGAACTGGCATGGTGCCATGTATTCTCCCTTGTTTGTATCAAATGTACCATTTCCCTTCTCCTGAATGCACAGGTTCTTGTATGGGTTTCTTTTTCTTTTTTAATATATTTTTATTGATTTCAGAGAGGAAAGGAGAGGAAGAGAGAGATAGAAATATCAATGATGAGAGGGACTCATGATTGGCTGCCTCCTGCACGTTGGACCAAGCCTGTAACCCAGGCATGTGCCCTTAACTAGAATCGAACCTGGGACCCTCTAGTCCGCAGGCCGACACTCTATTCACTGAGCCAAACTGGCCAGGGCATATGGGTTTCTTTTTAATGGGTGTGGAGGGGCTGTCCTGGGGGGCCGAGGGGAGGGCGAGAGGCTGCACGTGGGCTGCATTATGGAGATGCACCTCCAGGAAGGGCAGCATATTTCTGCTGGGGCTGTCGACGAGGCTGAGAGCCAGGCAGGAGGAAGGTAATTATATCATTACATGTCACTGTTGTCTCAAGGGGCCACGTTAGCTGATGCTCTGAAACTAGGGTTTACTTTGACTTTTTAATTTACAGACTGATTCAGATGCACGCTAGTTCGCTCCCGAATCTTCCTGGAACAGTGGAGGCGTGCCTGGCACAGCGGGCAGGACAATGGTCCTGACATTAGGGCTGTTACAGGTTAGCTGAGCGTACAGGACAGACCACCATCCATGGCGACACCCAGCAGGATGGGAAAAGGGCAGAGGAAGGGCATGGAGAAGCTCAAGGGCGAGCACCCCACTGGATACACAGGCTTCATCGCAGGATGGGGAGGTGGGCTGGCCCTTGGAGGAGGAGTAGGATTTCCACACATGGTGATGGGCTCGGCAAGGCTTCGGGGGAAAGGCCATCCAAACGTGGGTGTGTAAATAGAGACGAGGGCCATTCGGTGGAGGGAGGTCCTGAGAAAGTGGTTGGAAAGCTTGAGTGAGGCCCTAATGGGCTTTGAAGGTGCGTAGTGGGTGTTTGTTTAATAAACGTGTGAGGTAACAGCTGAGTCTTCGTTCATCTGACAAATATTTACTGGGTGACTACTATGTGCTAAACACTCTGCTGGCGCTGGATATGCAGCTGTGAGCAAAAGAGAAAGATACCACTTCCTTGTGAGTTTACATGCAACAGAGGAAGACAGACAGTGAACAAACGTAATACCTGAACACTGTACGCAGTATGTTAGGAGGAGGTAGGTGCAGGGGGAAAGAATGGATGGAACTGGGTAGGGATGGGGACACAGGGGTATATGAGTGTGTTTGGGGGGACATTGTAATGTTGACCAGGGTCGCAGAATAGGCCTCTTTAAGATGATGACATTTGAACAATTTGAAAGGGAGGGAGGAGTCGACTGGGTGGATCATTGGGAGAAGAACATTCTAGACACAGCAACTCGGAAGAGTATAAGACACTGATGCAAGAGTGTGCCTGGCTGTGCTCAAGGAACAGCAGGAAGCAGTGTGGCTGCGGTGGGGTGAGCGAGGGGTCAGTAGGAGGAAGGGGGTCTCATAAGTCAGCAAAGGGCTTCGGGCTTGACCCTCAGTGACAAGGGGGCTCCTGGGGGATTTCGAGTAGAGGAGGATTATGATGTGACTTCCGTTTTAAAAGTGTCATTCCGTGTGTTATGTGAAAGCCTGACCATTTTGGAGTCAAGGGTGGAGGCAAGAAGACCAGTTGAGAGGCTGCTGCAGCCTCCAGGTGAGAGGTGATGGTGGCCTGGGGCCAGAGCCATGTCGTGGAGGTGGTGAGAAGTGCTTCCATTCTGGACATTGAAGATTTCTTGAAAAAAAATTTTTTTTTATTGATTTCAGAGAGGAAGGGAGAGGGAGAGAGAGATAGAAACATCAATGATGAGAGAGACTAATTGATTGGCTGCCTTCTGCATGCCCCCTACTGGGGATCGGGTCCACAACCTGGGCATATGTCCTTGATCTGAATCGAACCCAGGACCCTGCAGTCTGCAGGCTGATGCTCTATCCACTGAGCCAAACCGGTCAGGGCTGGACATTGACGATTTCTTAATAGACTAAATGTGGATGTGGGAGGTGGGGAACCAAAGTAATGCCGCAGTTTCAGCCCCAGCAGTTGGACTGGGAAGGCTGTGGTGGAGCAGGCTGGGGTTGGATCAGGAGCTGTTTCAGACATGATGAGCCCCAGATGCCTGTTGACATCTGTGTGGAGATGTGAGGGGCAGCTGGCTTTCCTCGTCTGGAGAGAGGCTGGGGCCGGGGATGTAAACTTAGGGGCCGTTGGCCTCTGGATGGTGATAAAGCTGTGAGATGGGACGAGATCACCATGGGATTGATGGAGAGCATAATGACAATCAGGGCTTACCTTTTATTTAGTTTTGAGTGCCAGGCATTCTGGCAAGCACGTCCCAGCGTTCCCCCTCTGTGTCTCTACCCCGACCTGATGAAGTAGGAGTGGTTATTTCCCCCATTTTACAGAAGAGGGACCTGCGGATCAGAGGGGTGAAGTGGGTTACCCAGGATCATGCAGCTACTAAAGTTCAGAGCCAGAACTTGCACGTAGGTCTGTCTGACTCCAAATGTTTAATCGGTCCACTTACTGACTTTCTAAATTAATGACCTAATTCCGTGCATGGTCAGGGAGCCACTGAAGTTTTTGAGCAGAGAGGGGACTCAGAGTTGTGGGTTAGGAAGAGGCATCTGGAACCTGGGGCTCCTGAAGAAGGTACTGGGTTGGGAAGAGGTAGACACCAGTGGCAGGAAGTACTGAGAAGGCGAGGGCTGAAAACGGCCTGGAGAAGGGGTTTCCTGAAAAGGAGAGAACCCCGTGGCGGCAAGTCCAGGGTTATGAACTTAATGTTTGTGTTTCTCCCAAATTCATGTGTTGAAGGTCTAATGCCCAGTGTGGCTGTGTTTGGATTTGGGACATATGAGGAAGTAATTAAGGTTAAATGGGGTAATAAAGGTGGGGCCCCTGTCCAATAGGATTAGTGTCCTTCTAGGAAGTGACATTAGAGAGCTGTCTCTCTGTGTACACTCAGCAAGGAAAGGCCGTGTGATGACATAGGGAGGTGGCTGCCCGCCCACCAGGAAGAGGGCCTTGGCCAGAAACCGATTTAGCCAGAACCTTGATCTTGGACTTCCAGTCTCCAGAACTGTGAGAAAATGAATGTTTGTTTGTTAATGTCAGTGTGTGGTATTTTGTTACGGCAGGCCTAGAAGACTAATACACCTGACTCTTTGGTAGACTGGCTTTTTCGAGAAAGGTATCTTTTTGCCAGGTTGCAGGGCCCAGCAGTTTGGTAACTGGTCTCTGAAGGGACCTCTCCCTCCCTCTTTACAATTCAACAGACGCAAACAGACCAGAAGAGTCATTGAACAATTACCTAGTGATTAGCTTCCCTGTGGAGTCCAGAGAGAATTGCTGGAAGAAAATTGGTAAATTCTTTTCATTCTTAATAAAACCTAACATTATCTTGCTAATGCCTGATATTAAGAGTTCAAAGTCATCTGTACCATTGATCTTCAAAGGGAGAGCTTTCCTAATTTATTTGACAAGGCCGGAAGAAAATGTAGGAGAGATTCCTTTCAGATGGGAATATTTTTTTTTGTTTTTTTAAAAAATCTTTTAAGTGTTTTTGTAAAAAAAGTGGCGTAATTTTGTTTTTCATTTTAGAACAGAGTGTAGGGGAAGCAAGTAAGCAAATAACAACAAAAACAACGCTTTTATAACACGATTTTCGCTGTTTAGAAAGGAAAGGAAACATTCTAATTGTATTGAAAAGTGCAGAGATGAGATAATTTCATGTTCTTCTCTAAAGGCTTGTAAAAGCCCTTTGATTTCATGTCTGGTGTCCAGTGGAGCCATGTGACTGTTCAGTGGCTCCGGGCTTCAGATGCATAGAGATCAGCCAGGCTCCTGGGCACGTGGCCTGAACAGAAAGGTGGGCGTGTCAGGGGATTAAATACTCCATGGAAGTGTTGTGGGCAGGAAGCAACTTCCTGAGCCCAGGAATGGACAGTGCAGCAGCATGCCACACCCAGGGCAGAGGCGGGCAAAGGGGGGCAGAGGGGAGCAGAGGGGGACAGAGCCCTGAGTGGCCCACTTCTGTCTCCATTTTCTTTCCAGAAGACTGAAAAAAAAAAGTCAGAATGATATGCCTGCGAAGAAAGTAAAAATGACATATGTTTAGAAACACGGTGGCGGGAAGCACGTTAGGAGTAAGAAAAGCTTTGCCAGCTTTTACTGCACGTGGGAGAAGAACGCCATCAGGGAGATCCTACCATGAGATAAACAGACTTGCCTTTTCTGGAACCCCGCTAGCGTTTTCAGTTTCCCTTTGCGACAGGCTGGACTCCTGGATCAGGGCTATGCATGGATTGATAACTCCAAGACCACAGTCCAGGGTCTGATTCAGCTATAAAATTACCCCAATGCCAACAACTAGTGTGATGGGACCTTGTAATTCTGTGATGGGGAAATCTCACATGTTTTCAGGTGGCAAATTTAGAGCATCACCTACACTGCCAACACGGTCAGCCGCTCCCACTGCTCCTGCCCCTTCCCCGCTCTTGTCTTCCTTGGACTGTCGGGGTTGTTATGGCATGTGTCTCCCTGAGAACCCCGCCCCCGAGGAGGCTGGCACCCTTGTCTCAGTGCCTGGTCTGAGGAGGAGCAGGCTCGTGCTGTTGGATGGAGCAGTTGTAAAGGAGGTGCAGAGAGGTGCGCCCCATGTGGTCAGCCTCTTGGGAAGCAATGTTTCTGGAATCTTAACGTTTTCTCCCCCTGCCCCCGAGAAACTCTCTCTCAATAAAAATGAGTGGGCAGCTGCTCCTGAGTTTTTATAAATTGATTTTGGCTCTGTCCATTACCGGTAGCTTCTGTGTGAAGAACCTGTATAAATCTTGCTCAGAAGGGAGTGTTTAAAATGGCAAATTTCAGAGTAAAGATTTAGCAAAACCATAAATAAACCTTCAGAAGTAATGGAAGTGTTTATAAGCATCTGCGGAATTCCACACAAGAACAATGAGTGTGGTTTGGGTGCCAGGAACTGACTGAGGTGTTGTGTTTGCTGCGAGAGAGAAACTATTCATCTTTATTTGGCCCCTGTTCAGAGAGGCCAGGCTTGGGCAGCACAGATGTGAGCAGCCCTCCCTGGCTGGGCTGTGAGAGCGAGTTTATCATTGTCAGGGGCACGGAGAGGCCAGCCCGGGAGGCGGCCAGTGGGAGTGTCACTTGAGCTTGCCGAGGACCGGGGCCTGGAGTCCACCCTGCTTCCAGGCCTACTGTGTGCCTCTTGCTGTGGGAAGGTACTAATATCAGAGTGATCACGTGATCCCAGCACAAGCCATGAGGCAGTGGGAGCACGGTGTTGGCGTCTGTTTCCCAGCTAAGGAAACCGAAGCAGCGAGGTAGGTGAGTTGTCCAAGCCCCAGAGGAGCCTCATTCGAAGCCTCATTCAAAGCCGGAGGAGAGCCAGTGGTTGCCAGGCCTGCACTCTCCCGCCCGTTTCCTTCCTCTTCATCTTAACTTCACCTCTCCGTGGGCAGGCACTGGATCTGCTCCAGGCCAGAACCTGGGCTGGGTTCAGGGTTGTGAGAAGACACATCGGTGTGCGAAGGTTTTTACTTTAATTCCTCTGTCCTGCTGAGAACGGCACACGTGGAAGTCAGTATGCAGGACAAAGATATAGTAACTATCATTCATTCATATTCACCAAGCACTTACTGAGCATGAAATAAATGCTTGGTGCTCAATAAATAATATTATTTATGTCCCAGGTTCTATTCTAGGTGCTCCATAAATAATAAAATGTGCAAATGCTTGGTGCAAGGGGTCAGTTCTAAGGATGGCCCAGCAGGGGTGAGACTGGCAGGTGGGCAGGGTGGGTGCAGGCTTCCTAGAGAAGGTGGGGCTGAGTTGGATGCTCCTGGAAGGTGGGGCTTGGGGAGGATAGGCAGCTTCCAGGTGGGAGGGCAGAGGAAGCAAAGGCCCAGGGGTGTGATACTCTAAGCCTCAGTGTTCTTATGTGTGAAGTGGGAATGGTGATAGTCTCTACCTCATGAGTGAGGAATAAGTGAGGCAATGCCTGGAAGGTGTGAGCACAGTGCCTGGTAGCCCCATTATTATTGTTATTAATACTGTTGTTGTTGTCTGTCACCTGACAGGGCCACACAGCTGCCTCCATAGCTGCCCCATGAAGTGCTCTCTGCTCCCTCACCTTCTGCCTCTCTTCCTTGAGACTGGCCTCTCTGGGGTCCCCCTGGCCTCCCCTGTCCCGTGCGGGTGCATTCCAAGTGAAACATAGTAGATTCTCTCAGACCCATCGGGCCTCCATCCCTGCTGGCAGCAATCGAGTGTAGCTTGAGTTAAGCTTACAGACGTGGTTTGGGTAGCAAAGTCCTTCAGTAGACTTTGTAATGGGACATAGATCGTTACAGATGGGACTCAGATTTTACAAAATATTTTAGGGGGTAGATAAATTAGATCATGAAAAGTGCATAAGGATATCAATTATGTAGGAACCAGAACAACGATTATAAAGTGATCTGGCCTCTACCTCCCTCCCCCAGTCCAACTGACCTACCCTGGTTGTCAAGCTTCTGAGCCATCAGCTGTGACCCACAGGACGCTGGCAGTCAGGGCAGAGCTGTGAGCCCGATGCAGCCAGCTGCCTGCCACCGCATCCATCTTCCAGCTGATCCTGGCGATTTCTGTGAGCTCAAGATGCGTCCCAGGTCTCCCTGCTCTCCCCTGGGTCACCCTGTTGGGCGCTCTGGTGGTGGTGTCTGTGACAGTAAAGAGATGACACACTTCAAGAAGTGTGAAGGCTCCAGGTAAAAGGTGTTCTGCCCATGATGAAGTCTGTGGATGATGTAGGGCAAGCATGTCAAACTCGTGTCCTGTGGGCCACATGCCTCATTTATTTGGCCCGTATTAGCCTTTGAGTTTGACATGCTTGATGTAGGGAGACTATTGAACCAACGACATAAGCCAATGATGCCTTCAAGTCACCTGGAGTGGAGGCCAGCCCTCCCTCATTACAGGCCTTGCGCTTATCGGCATTGCATGCACACCTGAGCAGGTTGGCACTTTAGGACATGGTCGACTTACTGAAAAAAGCAACGAAGAGCCAGCCTCCTAAACTTTCCCAAGTGACTGATGGAAAGCCCATCTCAAAAGCACCGGTGAGTTGGAAAACAACTTCAGAAGAACAGAATGGATGATTTGAATGAAAACACTAATTACTGATTTTCCAGAAAGTCCAGATCTGCTCCATGAAGAAATTATGATATAGCGGCAGAAAATCCTGGAAGCTGGAGCAGTTGAATGCAGGAATAGAATGGGTCTTGAGAAATAAAGGCAGCCAATCAATGTCAGTGGCTAAAAACCTGCCTCAGACCATCCGCTAGCCTGCCGACCTTGGAGGTCAGGGGGGTGATAGGAACTTGGAATTCCTGCAAAAGAGGGAAGCAGAAAAAGGAGATCAGTTCTCCATCGGCCAGAAGATGATTTGAAGGATATAAGCGATGATGCCGATGTCCATGTGTCCCTTCAAGGTGCCGAAGAGGAAAAGCAGGAAGTAGCCAGACAATCAGAGGAGGAAAAGCAAATAAAGAGCTTACAGCAGAAATAACGAGTCTGCAAACTGAGGAAGCATCTTTGCAGCATGAAAATTCAAACATAAAAAGTGAGCGGAAGCTGAAGCTTCAAATTCGACCTGATATACATGGAGATCATTGAAAACAACTGGAGGAGAGCCTGTGTGAGGAGGAAATGTACTACTCAGAAACGAAGAAGGAACTTCTCAACATGCAGAGAAGCATGAACTCAATGGATCTGATTGGAAACATATATAAGAAGATGGCAGGAGGGGCCCAACTCTGGCCATTTGCAGTCCCTGGGTGACAGAAAGAGAACATGGCAGCTCCACATCCTCCCATATTTCTGCAGAAGGGGGAGAACTGTTCCTGGCAGGAGGGCTGCATTTTCCAGAAGAGGAGAAGAATGGGGCAGAGAGGCTGTGTGGCCTGCACACGTGTTTACCAGCAGCTGCAGAGCTATAGTTGTAAGCCTCCGATGATGAGATGGAAGAGACATGTCTGATTGAAATGTGTGTTTCTTGATTACTAGTGGGACTAGCTGTTTTCCCAGGATTTGTGGGCCATTTGAATTTTCTTCTTTTGAGAATTGCCTGCCTGTGGCCTTTGCCCATTTTTTCCTTTTTGTAGCTGGTACTATTTCAGAGCAGTGGGGGTGGTTGAATCTGAGGTTGCTATTTTCCATGGCCTTCGGTGGGTAATTATATTGACTGTTTACTTCTGCTTAGAAGGAACCCAGCTGAGCCTTCGGGAGACCAATGTGGAAATCCAAGAAAAATTCTCACTCCTTAATGAAATGTCTTGTATTATGAATGGTTATTAAATGTTTTATGTGGAAATTGTAATTACTGATTAAGGCCAGTATCAATAGCATCAGATAATCAGCGCCTAACGCTAATTAGAAGGTACTGAGCAGCCCCGGCGAGCTGTCTAGTGCACTTTGGGAATTGCCATCATTGTTGGCAAGCTGAGCTGGGAGGTGAGCATGCTGGCTGGGCGGGTGCCCGTGTGTCCGTGTCAAAGCCAAGTCTTGAGGGGCAGGGTAAACACAGCATGGCAGTCATCACCCTGCTGATTCAGTGGGCTCCCTTCAGGCGAGCTGCCTTACCTGGTGGGCACGGGGGCCTATTGCACCCTCCGGTCTCCGGATGTGTGAGGTTGGGGTTAATGAAGAACCATTAGCTGGCTTTGTTTGTTGGGAATGTTCTTTGAGGATTTTGTTTTACCTTCATTGGGGGCAGCTGATGATGCTGCACGAGGGTTTCCGGCTGCAGAATATCAGGGTCATGTTATCATTCCACTCGGGCCACCCAATGGCATTGTAGTTTGTAGGAGAAGGGATGGGCTCTGGTCCTGGGCCTGATGTCTCGGTGGGCGTCATGCTGGTTTATTCCTTCCTGAGCCCTGGGACAGTGCCTGCCTCCGCCCTGGGAAGTGGCCTAGACATAGTCATTTGAGAGGCAGCCTAGGCCTGTGTAGGGCACAGCCTCCGGAGCCCTGGGCTGGCCTGACTCCCTATTTGTGCCTCTCCCCAGCTGTGCTTCTGTGACCAAGTTGTTTGACCTCTGACCTCAGCTTCCTAACGTGTACAGTGAGGATGATACCAGTCCCTGCCTCACTGGATTACTGGGAAGACTGGATGAGTTGTGAGGAACTTAGAGCAATAAATACTACCAAGCGTTTGTTAAATATAAATAAATCAAAAGCTATGTAAGTTGCCTGAGGGGTGCCAGGAAGCACTAAAGTGCTCAAAAGTCCCCCTGTGCCGAGACACAAGGAGCCCAGCAAATGAGCAGGACCAGTGCGGATGGTGGTTTGTGCCAGGAAGAAAATTGCAGCCGGGGATGGTGGGAAAGCGTGATGAGGTGGGAGGGAGGTGAGTTCCAGTAGATGGAGCCGGTGACATCTGAGTGGACATCTTAAGGAAAGGTGGACTGAGTCGAGAGGAGTCAGAGGTAGAGGCAGGCACAGAGACCTTAGCTGGTGCTGCGGCTGCTCTGCCCATGTCCCCGCACCGTCCTTCCCCCCATGCACACTTCTCCCCGTGCCTCCCCTCCCATTGGCCAGTGCCTGTGGCTCTCGTTGCTGAACTGACCTCAGGCTTCTGGAGCTGCTCTCCCTCCATACTCACAGCAGGAGGGATTTGGGGGTTTCATATCCCTTTGGGGCAGCCCATCACCAATGATTGATGGGTGCTGGGTGTGCCCACAGGCCCCTCTGCCCCTGGTAGGGAGTGATCTACACTGTTCCCCTGGCTTCCCAGCGACGTTGTGTCACAGCCACGCTCTGTGGGACTTCACTAGACTGCACTTGCTCACCTGGCCTTGTCTCGTCCTGGCCCATCACTTCCCGCTGGTTTTCTGTGGGAACATTTCCCCAGTGACTCACTTTCTCACGACCCTCGTCTCAGCTTCTGGGGAACCTAAGGCAGACCCTGAGTTGGGAACAAGGGTGACATGTTGAAGGGACAATGAAAAGATCTGCTGGGAGCAGGGAGAGGTTGGATGCTGGAGAGGCTGCAGGGGAGGCAGAGCTGGGTCCTCGAGGGCCTGTTGGCTGTGATAGATTGGAATTTTTCCCATGAGCAATAGGAAATGATTGGAAGTTTCTAGGCAGAGAGATAACACTATATCATTCATTTCATAAGCACTCTGGCCACTGTGTAGAGAAGAGATGATAAGGGGACAAGAGTGGAAGCAGAGAGCCCAGGCAGGAAATTGACACAGTCATGGAGGAGAGAGAGGACGCACTTGAACTAGGAAGGTAGCCAAGGGGATGCCTCCATCGAAATCCACTCCTTAGTGTCCGCTCTAATGTGGGCAAAGAGGCATTTGTGCGGCCGGTCGCTGCGGTTCGTTCTGAACAGTGACAAAATGGAAACAACCATAAGTGCCCTGTGTATGGAGCGAACTCTGGAAGAGTTTGTGGGCCCATCTTCAGGCCTAGTTTTCGGGCTAAAATTCCTTAAGCTGATCTGTATGCGTTGTTGTGGAAAGACCCCGAGGCATTATTACTAAGCAACAAGAGTAAGTTGCAGGATAATTTGTAAACATGTCATTTATGTTAAAACACTCCTAGAAGTGAGAACCTTATTTCTCTACATAACAAGGAGCCAGGCAGAGCGAAATGAAACAGTGGTTGTCTTGGAAGGGGACAGGGGCTGGGCGTGGCATCCTCCGGGGGGATTGTGATGCCGCGCCTACACAGTTGAGTATTTTAAAAAATGATAATATTTTCTCGCTTGTGTAATTAAGAAGGTTATAATGGGACATAAGGTAATTGATGCCCATTAAAAGAGATTTGTTAAGCACAGAGAAATGTCAGCCTGCTTCCCACTGTTAGCATTTGGCGCATTTCCCTCTAGGCTCCCTTTCCTCAGGCATTTTACATGGTGTGAGGCGTACTGTACGCATATAATTTGTACCCTGCTTTTCCCTCTTAGCATTTGTCATAAACACTTTCTGCACTGTTTCAAGCTCTTTGTAAATATCCTTAATAGCTGCATAATTTTCTATTGTGGGTATTTAGCCCATTTCCCACTTTTCCTTCCCATTTAAAAAGTGATCTCTGTTTGGCTAGAAAATCTTCCCCCGGTCTGTGAGACAACCAAAATCGTTATTCTTCCCATGTGTGGTGCCGTGCCACGCCATGGGGTGTGACCAGTGTGTGTGCATGTGTGTGCATGTATATGCATGTGTGTGAGTGTACATGTGAGTGTGTGTGTGTGTGTGTGTGTGTGTGTGTGTGTATGAATGGGAGTGGTGGGAAACTGAGGCACTGCCTGAGGGAGGGCCTGGCCATGGCTCTCCCAGGGCAATTCAGGCAGAAGAGGCTGGGCCACACATTCAAGCCGGAGGCTGGGGAGTCAGGTCAGCAGCACCTTTCGGATCCTCTTTTGTGAAATAATTGACAGCCGATGGCCTGGGGGTATTCTGCACTGGGGCACGAGAATCGGGTTGGAGACCCAGCTCTGCACGAACTGCCTTCCTTCCTCTGGAAAACCTCTCCCCCAGCCTCCTAAACACTGTATGGTCTGAATCCAGAAAAGGAGGTTCCGGAGGTGTGTCCTGTGGGTGGTCAGGTCCAGGCAGGGCCTGTGGTTTGGCCCTAGAGGCTCTTGTGGGAGGCCCAGGAGCAGCCTCTAGGCTGTGTTCTGCTCTGAGAAATGAAGCTGCCTGGAGCACAGAGACAGAACCCTAAAGGTACTGTAAGAGGCTGAGAGGGGATTGTTTGTAATGATGTGGGCAGGATCAAGGGAGCCAGCAGGAGATGGTGATGCCCCACCTCTCCTCCCGCCTCCCCCTTCCCCACTCCACCTCATCACCACCCCCTAGCAACATTGGAAAAACATTTGGACCTCTGGCTTGAAGGGGGAAAGGGAAGGAGCTGTTAGGAACTCAGAGCTGAAATCGCAGGAGAGAGGCTGCTGAACAGAATCTGTGGCCTTAAGGTGTTTTCTAAACTGAGATTTGGCACAGAGGGAGCAGGGGAGTAAACACCACAACCTCTCTGCCCTCCCATTTCCCAGTCTCTGGCTGGTACTGCCCATTGGCAAACCCATCTGAAAGCCAGAGGCGATGAGGGAGCCTGGGTAATGTAGTCCACTAGGCCAGCTACCCAGGGCGCAGAGCAGGCTTCTACTCCTTTTTAAACTATGGCCCCAGGACAGCGGAAGCACAAAGTCCCCTCAGCTATTGGCTCTTAGTGCGAATTCAGTTATAAGTGATGAAATACACAAAAACAGTCATTTAATTTATCTGGTTGTTGAGAGCCTTTTGTGCAGTGATTGCTCTCCGGTGAGGATATCTGTGGGACAAGGGTCTTCTCACGTACTCTGAACCCACTGAGTGGCCCTTCCCTATGTCTGTCTTTGTCACCAACGTTTCAGTCTTATTGTTAGACTATAAGTCAGTGTAGGTTTATCAGGCACCTTTTCCTTCCATGTGATGTGAACAACTTACACGTGCTTCCCGGGTTTATGCCTACCGGGAGGATCTCCCCCAACATTGTCTCTCAGGGTCACCCTTGAGTGGAGCTGCAGTACATTGTCCATTTACTTGTGACTTGTTCCAGCATGCTGTGCAAACCATCCGTAAACCAGGCCATGCCTTCCCCTCCTCTTTACTGATTATGGGAAGCTCCCCGTCAGGCATAGGTGTGGGTCGAGGCAGACATGGTGAGACTGCAGGAGTGAGGACCATGCAAGTCTGGGCCACCTTCTGACCTGTTCAGACTTGATCCTACAGATGCCATTTCCATTTGACAATGGAATTCTGCTGTGTGCTTCCAGGTTCATGATTCGGGCGGTCACCTAGCACTCAATTTCCTGGTGGGTGGCTTTGCCGTATAGTCACTTGGTGTCCCAGGGTCTGGTGTTCAGTCTTTCCCATGGTTTAGTAGGAAGCAGAAGCTGCTTTACAAAAGGGGTACTATTGTTAGCAGAATTCACACTCTAACACCTTGGGATCTGTGCTGTAACTTTCCTATCAGAGCTTGCAGAGGCTCTCTTATAACATCGCTACCTGTCATGGATATCCTACATAATAAAAGTCTAATATGCTAATTGTCCCCTTGGGCAGTCATTCGACCAGGAGTTTGACCAGGAGACTGGGAGTTTGACTGCTCACTATGACGTATGCTAACCACCAGGGGCGGCATGGAACATGGTGGGACCGTGACAGGATGGTAGAGCAGGTGAGTGGGTGGCGCTAGGCCAAGGTGGGTGCAAGTGGGGCTCTGATGACCCCGCCGATCACCCCTCAGATGTCAACCAGCAGTGACCAGGCATTGAGGGAGCTGGGCCGAGGGCCAGGCCCCAATTGATCGCTATGCAGGCAGGATGGTGGAGCAGGTGAGGGGCAGCGCCAGGCCAAGGCAGGGTGCCAGGAGGGGCTGTGGGGCTGTGAGGCTGGGGGTGCGAACTAGGGCCCGATCTCTGCAGGCCACCCCGAGGAACCCCACCTGTGTACAAATTCATGCACTGGGCCTCTAGTTCTAGTATAATTGGATATGCTGGTTCACCAAATAACAGAGCAACAAAGCATCTCATAGCCAGGATTTTTTGTAGAAACTTCTTTTGATCCAGACCTCTCTCAGACTGGAAGACTTACTAGTTACCTAGAAAGAGGTCAGAGCAGGCTGCCCAAATGTGGTACATATTTCTTCCAGAATTCAAAGAGGCCCATTTAAGTGTCATGCTTATCTTTGTGGTGAATGGTGGAAGGAAAGCAACATTTTGTCACTTTAGATGGACTATACTTATATGTTCTGGACGACAGTACCCTTAGAAACTTCACTTACGTGACAGGTCCTTGACTTTTTGCAGGGTTTATTACCCATTTCTGGCATGCAAATGTATGGTGCTTACTTAGTCTTTCTCAACAGGTCCAATTTGCATAATTATATCAATGTAACAGACTATTGTGACTTTCTATGGATAGCAAGACAAGACTACATTGTGACAGAGAACTGATGATATCAGAACAGAACAGGAGAGCTGACATAACTTTGGGATAAGACAGTGAAGGTATACTGCTATGCCTGCCATGTGAAAACAAATGACTTCTGATTATTTTTCTTGACTAAGATTTGTTAGATCAATAATTTCATATGAGATATTTATGGGAGGGAAATCTGGTTTCTTTGTATGAGGATGAAGATCTGCTTCAACCAGTAAGGAACTTTCAAGAGGATTTAGGGGTTCAAAGTTCACACTCACCTAAATGTCCCCATTTCATGTATCAGGGTTTTATATCTTCTCTACCAGTGCCTGTACCGTAGGACATTGTTGCTCAACCTCACCACTACTGAATTTTGGGCTAAATGTCCTCTCTGTGTGTGGCTGTCCTGTAAATTGTGGGATGTTTATAGCATCTGTGGCCTCTACCCACCAGATACCAGTAGTATCCCCACAGGGTGGCAACCCAAAATGTCTCCAGACATTGCCCAATGTTCCCTGAGAGGCAAATTGTGCCCAGTTAAGAACCACCACCTTGCCCTAACCAGTTTGGCTCAGTGGATAGATCATCAGCCTGTGGACTCAAGGGTCCCAGGTTCAATTCTGGTCAAGGGCATGTACCTTGGTTGCGGGCACATCCCCAGTAGGAGGTGTGCAGGAGGCAGCTGATCGATGTTTCTCTCATTGATGTTTCTAACTCTCTATCCCTCTCCCTTTCTCTCTGTAAAAAATCAATAAAATATATTTTTAAAAAAAGTTGTCTCATGAGAGAAACAGCTTTAAAAAAACAAAAAAAAGAACCACCACCTTAGCATTAGTTACCTGGCAAAGATTATATTCATTGGTATTTGAACTCTGTAATGTGTATACTTAGGTTTTATACCTGATCTTCAGCCATATCTGTTCTGCAATTAACCATAGATGATGAGAAACTCCTTCAGAAACTGCCATGAAGTCGTCCTGATTTTCCACCTGTTCTTTTGCTCAGGAATTCAAGGCTCTCATTTTGTCTCTTCTGTGTGTATTCCACCGACAGCAGTCAGAAGCAGTCGCCCCATCCCAGGGTCGTTGTGATTACCATTGTCACTAAGCTCTCAATGCTTGGTCGTCTTCCTGTACTCTGCCATATGGCATCACCAGTGACTTGAATAATCGTAATGCCACTCTTTACCCCAGATTATCACTATCCCATCCAGTCTTAGAAAGCTTATCCATGATCTCATCAAATAGATGAGTAGCCCAATCCCCAAATCCCATTTTTTTAGTGGTTATTTCCAGTACCAGTTATTGTACAAAGTCAAGAAAAAAATTGGCACACTCAGAAGAGTAACTAAAGAGAGGTTAATGTAAGGACTATTTATAAAGGTGTGAGCAGGATGAAAGGAACCAAGAAAAGGATGGTGACCACCCAGTGACTAGTAAGACCAGAAAGTCATTACCCCCCTGGAGGGGAAGAGGAAAGGGAAGGAGCTGTTCCTGGAATGAGGTAACAGCTGCAGGCAAGGGAGAGGGTCTCTGAAGTTGTAGCCTCAGGTAGAAATGTGACTACTGCTAAATTGCTGCCTGGAAGAAGAGGAGATGGGGGGTTATATTCCAATTTCTCTCCCTTCCCACCTTCTCATTTCCGAGTGCTTCCTAGTGGCTGAGTTGGAAGCCAGAGGAAGGATGGACACCCATTTATGTAATTTACATAGGTCAGCCTCCTGGGGTACAGAGCAAGAGTGGGGAGGAATGTGGAAGACGAACCAGGACAGTGGTTGAGCAGGATATATATTACATATCCTATATAAAAAAAGCCTAATATGCTAAGTGTCTGTTCATCCAGTCGGCCATTCAACCAATCAAAGCGTAATATGCTAATGATATGCTAAGGCTGCCCAACCACTAGCTATGACATGTACTGACCACCAGGGGGCAAATGCTCCAACTGGTAGGTTAGCTTGCTGCTGGGGTCTGGCCAATTGGGACTGAGTGAGATGGGCTGGACATGCCCTGGAACCCTCCCTGGATGGCCAACCTCCCGCATCCCTCCCTGGCCCCCAGTCACGCACTGATAGAGTCCCTTGGCCTGGCCTGCACCCTCTCTCAATCTGGGACCCCTAGGGGGATGTCAGAGAGCCAGTTTTGGCTTGATGGTGGGACAACTGGTTGCTATGACATGCACTGACCACCAGGGAGCATACGGTCAAAGCAGGAGCTGCCCCCTGGTGGTCAGTGTGCGCCCACAGGGGCAGCACTGCTCAACCAGAAGCTGGGGCATGGGCTAACTGTGGACGAGTGCAGCGGTGGTGATGGGAGCTTCTCCCACCTTCATGGCAGCACTAAGGATGTCCGACTGATGACTTAGACCTACTCCCCGTCCTAAGCCAGTAGTCGGACATCCCCTGAGGGCTCCTGGACTGCAAGAGGGCAGAGGCCAGGCTGAGAAATCCCGCTGAATGCACAATTTTGTGCAGAAACTTCTGCAGCAATTTAATCTCTCAGACACCAAAAGAATTTTAAAAAATTATTCAATCACCTTTGAGTGATATTCTAATAAGTTATTAATATTTATTTTACAATTTTAATTTTAAAAATTAAACATTTAAATTTATAGTATTAATTTATAATTATAATTAACTTAAATTTAAAAATTTATAATTAAAATTAATTCATAATTTTAATTAAAAATTGAGATCAGTATTGTTAAAGTTTATTTCACAAATGACATTCAATATATAAAGTATATTAGAACAAATTAAATTTTTCCCATTTAACTGATAATTTAATAGTAAAAATAATGGCTAACATTTATTTTGTGCTTTTTATATATTTGGTACCATTAGAGGTACTTTGCAGGCATTAATCTAATTAATTTTTAATTAGTTATGCAAGAAAAAGCATGCTTTGTTAAGAGATAAATTACATCCATCATGTTTGTTGGGGACTCTATATAAAAGGTGTACCAAAAAATGTATACATACTTTGAATAATTATAAAGACAGCGTTTATTAAAATACATTTCATTTTCTAAATGTAATAGAATCAGCATTAAAGAGTATACATTTTTTGGGGACACCCTGTATATAATGAAATTGAAATTTAACTATGTGATTTAACATCAAACGCACTAAAGCTTCCTTCATGACCTTTTGTTTTGGATTCTTACATTTTGCACTAAAAAACACAAATGGTGTATTTTGACAATGTTTGTCAAAATGTTTTAAATGACAAGATAAGAGAGATGACCTCATTCTGTTATTCATAAGCACTTTGCTAGAAACAACATATTGTGTGTTATTTCTTTATTCTTTATTCTCAACAAATGAAAAGCCAAATTGGATATAATTGTTACTGCATTAAAAAAAAAAACACATTCACACTTGAAGTACTAAAACTTTCTAGGTGTGTTATATGTGATTTCTCATCAGATGGGTGCAACTTACTTAACTGGCAGAAATCATCCAAGGGTGATTTTACAGAATTATCATTTTTTACAGTCTTCATTAATTTGTTGTATTTTAACATCAGTGTTTCTTATGCTTCCTGACTTTAAACCAATGGCCCAGTATGATTATAAATGAACTAATGTATGGCTAAGAATACGAATTTAAAAAGAGTATAATGATTAAGCCTGCTATGGCAGTTAGTACTCAAGCAGCTAAGTTACAAATAGATTAAGAAACCGACCTATTAACAGGTTCATTTGATCTTTACTAAGTGCCATTCTTGTCCTCTTAATGCACACTAAGGAGTTCTTTAACTTCTAAAAAGTTATTTTATGTAATTATTATTTTTTAAATGGAAATGGATATCCTTGCTTATGGACACGAACTCTTGCTACCGTCCCTAACACCCAGAAGGTTTGTAGGTGACTATTTGTGTCAGGCAGAGAAAAAGGCACCTTTGGTCCACTTTGGTTTTGCTGCTGTTGCTGCTGTGGGCCACAGTAGCTTTTCAGGAAGCAGGGCAGGAATGACTGGGCTCCAGAGAGTGGAGAATGGGCTCCCAGGAGGCCAGAGCCAAGTGTCCAGCATGTCTGTGCTGAAAGAGACATTGGGGTCATATGGTCCAGACTTCCATACTAATAAAAGGGTAATATGCTAATTAGACTGGATGTCTTCCAGACAAAGCCACAGTGGCTGCCTGAGCCTTGGCCCTCACAGCTGAGGCTCAGGCAGCCGCGACGGCTGGCAGTGGCAGCAGCAGTGGCATGATGGGGGCGTCGCCTTCCCCTGATCAGCCCGGTCACCTCCTGCAGAGTGGGGAGCGGGCCTAAGCCGCCAGTAGACATCCCCTGAGGGCTCCCGGACTGTGAGAGGGGGCAGGCCGGGCTGAGGGACCCCCTACCAGTGCATGAATTTTCATGCAGCGGGCCTCTAGTCCTTTAATATTCTGTATTGAGGAGGAAGCAATCTAAGAGATTTAGCGTGTCAGAGCCATAAGAAGAGCAGGCACAGCCTCTTCTCTCCTTATAAACGACTCTAGAGAATGTTTGCTTTTGAGCACATTTCCCAGTGCCCCTGGGGGTCATAGATCCTCATTTCCTGTGGCAGGAGAGATGGTTTCTGGGACAGCTGTGCCAGGTGGCCTGCTGAGGCTCGGTGAATGGCAAAGATGGGCATTTGTCTCTGGGGTCCAGGAAGGACTTCCAGTCCTGACCTCTGGTGTGTACCTGGGGCCTATCAAATAGGTTTAATTACATATGGTTCTCTTGGGGAGTTAGAAGCCAATACCCCCAAAACCTTCTTTGAAGCCAGGAGCTGCTGGTAAAGCCGGCCAGCAGCAGTTGAGACGCACAGGCTGGGTGTCCTATTTGGAGAAGCAGTGTGGCTTTCCACACAAAAGTCTGTGTGACCCACAGGACAGACCCAGAGAGTCCTGAACACCTGCTGTAAATGCAGGTGACTTTGGCTCTGTGTCTTGAGCATCAAGGTGCCCCCGCAGAGGCACTAACTTCCTTGTACTGAAATGTCTCTCAAAGCCTTTTAAGTTGGAGCCTTATTCTCTTTTCCCTTTTTTCCATAACAGAGACTCTCTGTTCTCCCAGGGAAGGCTGGGGTAATCAGTGTGCTGGCTGGTGGCCCTGCATAGCAAGCACAGAGCAAACTTTCCACAAAGAACAACGCTGGCTCGCTGATGTGCCGGCAGCTATGGCAGGTCGGGGATTTTGGTCTTGATGGTTTGCTTCTGTGAAGGGTAGGGAGAATTCCAGGCTCATTTATTCAGGAGGCCTCTGTCTCCCTCTTGCTATCCCACCTCAGGCTCAGGCTGAACTCCAGCTCCGAGGGGCTGATGCCTCAGTGGTTACCCAGAGCTGTGCTTCTTTCCTTTGTGGGTTTACAGGACCCTTCGGGAATCACTGAACGTGTTGGCCCATCTGCTCCGCAAAATGCCTGCTGCACAGGCACACTGAGCTCGGAGAACACTGGCAGTGGGGGGCCGTGTTCACAGACCACCCAGAAATCCATGCACTTGAGGTGTAGGATGCTGACGTTGACAACATTTGTGGTCTTGGCTGGAGCAGAGTCAGAGCCCAGCTCGTTGCCTGTGGAGAGGTGGTGCAGGCTGGGCCTCGAACCCCGCATGGAGGAGCACCTCATGCCGGCAAGACTTAGCTGTTGGAACTCCTCTACGTGTGTTTCTGACTTGGGTGCCCAACATGTTTCTCCTGCTTCTCTGACTCATATCCATCCTCTTCCATCAAATACAAGTGTTTTTCAAAGCCGATCTTGGCCTTTGTCTCCTCTCTCTAAATCCCCTCCCTGAATAACCTTGACTTTTGTGCCAGTGATTTTCCAGTCAGTTTTCAGTCCTGCATTCTCTCTTGAGCTCCAGACTAATTTCCAGCTGCCATGAAGAAGCCTCTGAAACCCAGCACCCCTGTAGACCCCCCACCCCTCCTGTACCCGCCCACTGTTCTCCTCTGTGCTGCTTCTCCAGCTGCCTGTCTGCTAGAATCTCGGGGTCACCATTGTTGGCCTCCAGATCGTCACTGGGTGTATGTGTGCATGTGTTCCCATCTCTCCAATCCCAATATTATGGCCTGGTTCTGGCCCCATTATCACCCTTCTGGGAGGTTACATAATTCTTGCATGGGCCTCAGCTTATTTATCTCTTGAATCTATTCTAACTTGTAGCCCTGCTACCTCCAGGCTTAGAAGCCTCGTTTGCTCCCATTCCCTATAGACCAACAGATCCCACTAGAGACACACTCGAGGCTTCACAGTCAGGACCCACCTGCGGTGGATGCTGTGAGGCCCTGCTCACATCCCTCAGGCCGCATCTCAGTACACACAGTACTGCCCCTGCCAGTACCTGCATCTGTGTCTCAGGGCCCACTGCATAGATGTGCAAATACTGGTTAGGGGACAGGTTAGGCTAGAAGTGCCTGTCATCCTCCTGTATCCCTCCGAGCAATCCTCCGGAGATAAATGACTGGTGGGAAGTGAGATATAAGTGGCCCAGCTTCCTTGTCTGTTGAGTAGGGTAACAGAGTGCATGCTCCGTCTTGGCTCCCAGAGTTGCCAATTGGGCCGACCTCCTGCAGCCCTCAGAGCTGGTGTTTCCTGGGACCTCCTCCCAAATATACTACTTATACCCAAGTCTTCATTTCCGAGTCTGCTTCTGAGGGAGCCCAAATTAAGCTACCAGCTCACCTTTTCCCATCCTCCCCACACCGTCCCCTCCCACTCCCCACCCAGAATCTCTGCCTTTCCTTGATCATCTCCTTGGTTCCATCTGTCTTTGTACCTTTGCTCAAGCCAGGTCCTCCCCCTGGGATGTGCTCCCATCTCTTCCTTCTGGAATCCTGCTCTCTCTTTAGGTTCACCTGAAAGATGGCCTCTTCTGGGAAGCCTTCCCAAGGACGCTGCCCACGTCCTGTCTTCTCTGGAGGAAACTATGTATTTTAAAAACGTTTTTATCCCCTGCAGCACCCAACCGAAAGCTTGGGCGCTGGGACCTTCCACAAACACTTGTTGAATTAAACTCCCTTTTCTCACAAATCAGTGTGACCCTTATGCCCGCTTTGCCAAGACGCGCATTCTGAGACTCAGTGGCAGAGTGCCCTGCAGTCTTTCCTTGGAGGCAGTTGGACCTCCTCTTCTGAACTGTCCTCCACACCAGAGGCCAAGAAGGGCTGTTAAAACTCATCAGGCAACCAGGACACTCAGTGACCCGTGCATCAGGCAGAGCGCCTAAGGGGCTAGAAAAATATAAGGGCGAGTCTCAAATTCAGAGTGCTTACTGTTAAGCCATTATTAGTTCAGGGGTCGGCAAACATTTTCTGTACACGTCTGATATTAAATAGCGTAGGCTTCTGTCATATATTCTCTTCCTCCTCCTCCTTTTTTTAAACCCTTAAAAATTTAAAACACTGTTCTTATTTCTAGGCAGTATGAAAACAGGTTGTGGGTTGATCCCTGCATTAGTTCAATGATTCATCCAGCCAGCGTTTACTGAGCACCTACTGTGTGCCTGGCACTTCTTTGGCAAAGTTTCGCCTTCCGACTGGTCCCCTCTCAGGCTGGGCATGCACCTGGCAGGGAATAGAACACTCCTGAGAAGGTGGGATGAGCTGACCACAGGGCCGACCGTAGTCTGGGCTGGGATCCGGGGAGGGCTGTCCTTTTCTGCACCATCCTTGCTTCCTCTCTGCATGGCTGCTCTCTAACAACGTGGCTCTCTCAACTCGATTGCAATTTTAATTTCAGCCAGAGGTCAGCTGTCTCTTCCTTCCTAAATGGCTGCCCCTCCTGATTGAATTTTCTGGGTAATGGCATAATCTTATTTCTGCTTTTATTTTGGAAACTGACTCCGTATTAACCTCCCAACAGGCCCCAGCCCTTCTCCTCTTCCTGCCAGGGTTGCTACCTGCCCTTCTCTGGTTATCATTGCCTCCCTCCCTCCTCCACTGTGCTCGGCCTCCGGCTTCACCCAGCTCATCCCCCTTCCTGCCTGTCCGGGGCCTTCCCAAAAACCACTTTCAGATGGCTTCTCTGTCTCTCATACATCCAGTCACTGCTGGTTTTCAGGCTCTGCATGGCACAGGCCCCACATCAGCCTAACGTCACAGCCCGTAAGTGGCTGATGAGGTGTCTGATTGCTGGCTGCAACCCAGAGCTGGGTATTTAAAAAAATTAATTAATTAACATTATTTAAGTATAGTTGTGAAATTGTTGTAATTAACCTAGTTATTAATAACAGGAAAGGAGCAAAGGGAAGGCCAAATGTTACAGGTGTGTCACTTGGGCAGCTTTGCCAGGAAGCTGCAGTTTAACACTCCCCAGGGAGCCGCCCCTCCATTCCCCTCAGATTGCTGGGGGAAGGGACTGAACAGGGTGGAGAACAGACACATGCCCAGTAAAGTCTGGGTGATATAGGAAAGGTGCCTGCCTGTCAGTCATACCTGGGAGCAGGTCATTGGCCAGAGTGGGCGTGGCCACTGCAAGCATGGGAAGATTTGGAATATTTAATGCCTTAAACAAAGAAGCTCACTTCCTTGGTTCATGCTCTCTTGGTTCCTCTTGGTCTCTTTTGGTTCCTCTTGGTTGACTCCTTGCTGTGGGTGCTCTCACGCTCCTGCTCTCTTGCATTAGCTCACATAGCCCACAGTCACCCATGAGGGCCCCACACAATGGACTAGTGCAGCGGTTCTCAACCTATAGGTCGCGACCCCTTTGGCAGTCGAACGACCCTTTCCCAGGGGTCGCCTAAGGCCATCCTGCATATCAGATATTTACATTATGATTCATAACAGTAGCAACATTACAGTTATGAAGTAGCAACGAAAATAATTTTATGGTTGGGTCACAACATGAGGAACTGTATTTAAAGGGCCGAAGGTTGAGAACCACTGGACTAGTGGCTTGCAGCTAGCCTGATGCTAAACCAGACCCAGTTTCAACATGGAACAGAAACGCCGGACACTGGCCTTGCTTCTATCTCTACTTCTTCCAGGACTTCTTCCAGGACTGGATTAAGGGAAATGGGACTTTGGAAACCCAGGGATGTAATTCCATGCAAATAAAAATCACTCATGCTTCAGTGCAAGTCTCAGAAAATTCTTTTTCTTGAGACATTGTAAGGATCCCACCCCACAGCACTCAGTGGGAAAAGGGATACCCCACTCTCACCAATAACAATTGGTACACAGTATTAGTTTCAGGTATACAATACAGTGACTTGATATTTACATACCTTACATTGGGATCACCACACTAAGTCTAGTAGCCATTGGTCACCATGGAAACTTATCACAATATTATTGACTATTTTCCCCTTACCTTTTCACCCATCCTTCACCCCCTCTCCTCTGGCATCCATCATCAGTTCGATCTCTGTTTCTATGAGTCTGTTTTCGTTTTGTTCATTCATTTTTTTTTTTAGATTCCACATATAAGTAAAACCATACGGTATTTGTCTTTCTCAGTCTGACTTATTTCACTTAGCATAATGCCCTCCAGGTCCATCCATGTTGTCTCAAATGGTAAGATTTCATCCTTTTTTATGGCTGAGTAGTATTCCGTTGTGTGTGTTGTGTGTATACACACATATGTCATATCTTTATCCATTTGTTTATTGATGGACTCCTAGGTTGCTTCCATATCTTGGCTATCCTATATAATAAAAACCTAATATGCTAAGTGTCTGACCGTTCGTTTGACTGTTTGACTGGTCGCTGTGATGCGCACTGACCACCAGGGGGCAGACGCTCTGACCAGTAGGTTAGCTTGCTGCTGTGGTCTGGCTAATCAGGACTGGGTGAGATGGGCTAGACATGCCCTAGAGCCCTCCTGCGGTCCCTCCCCAGCCCCAATTGCACACCGGTGGGGTCCCTCAGCCTGGCCTGGCCTGTGCCCTCTTGCAATCCAGGACCCCTCAGGGGATGTTGTAGAGCTGGTTTTGGCCCGATCCCCACAGGCCAGGCTGAGGGATCCCACCAGTGCACGAATCCGTGCACTGGGTCTCTAGTTGTAAATAATGCTGCAGTGCACACAAGGGTGCATATGTCTTTTGGAATTAGTGTTTTAATGTTCTTTGTACCTATTGCTGTTTTGGACTCAGAGTTTCCTGAGTGTCCTCGCCCTGTCCTGCACTATCCACCATGGCAGAGGCCTTCATGATGAATTAGGTCCCTTGGTGTCCTTGTCCTCTTCACCTCAAAGGCTTTAGTCATGTGCTGGTTAATTTGGCCTTGCAGTAGATAATAAAAAATAACATTTTCTATAAAAAATCCTTCTTAGAGACATGACATACATACACAATAAATAGAAAGCTTATGCCTTAGAGCTCCCTGCCCCCACTGGCATCTTTCACTTACAGTTACCCATTTTATAGCAATCCACTCTAACAAAGAGGGGAAATAATTTGCACATTCCAAAGTTTCTCTTGGTTTGCAAAAGAATTCATTGCCAGCTTTTATAAAGTAGCGAGCTTCCTTAGTGCATTTTCAGTGGTTTTATTTGCAAGGTTTTGATTGAGGTTTAACTTTTGGGGAACATAGGGAGCGCCGAAGCTCGAGGCATATTCATGCTCACCTGGAGCAAATTGTTACCTCACATAGGTGAGGAGGAAATCATTTGCAAGTCTGATGTGGATGCTCTACCCCAAGTCCCACCGGGCAGTGAGTTCACATCCCAGAATGCAGATGACTCCGAGTCTTTTATCTTAAGCTCACCTGTAAGAAGCTGTCTTTGGGATGCAGGAAAGTCAAGATCTGAGGATTTGGGTCGAGCGTGATTATGATCCACTGAAAGACTTCTGCACATCACGGTGGTGTCTGAACAAATCCCTCAGCCAGCTCTACCCTCTGAACAGGGCCTTGTATCAGCTTTCTCTTTGCTCCAGGTTCCTGACCTGGTGTTCTCAGACCCCTGGGGTCCACCTGTGGCCTTGAGGGAGTCACCCGCCCTGTGCAAAGGCATCCGGTGTTGCCTGCCATTGCGTGTGTGCATTCTTTTGGAGATTTGCAAAAAGATTTGGGATCCGCCCAAAGGCCCACCTGTGGTGCTTACTCAGGAGATGAGATGGTTCTTTTTTTTTTTTTTATCGGTTGATCTCTTCCCCTTACCCCCGCCCTCCCCTACTTTCCTTCTGGGGATTGATAGCCTGATGAGATGGTTCTTAAAGATAGATCCTCTGGCTTGTTCTCTGCTGGGTCCCAAGTCCTGGAGCAGAAACTAGTGCACAGTTGTTGCTCAATGCGTATTTGTGAGTTGAATGATTCAGTAAGTGAATGAATAAAATGATAGCACCAGGACTTGACCCTGGACTGCTCTGATCCCGAGGCACTCTGCCACGCACCCTCTCAGAGGAAAGAGGCCACTTCTGTTTTCCAGAAAGGCTGGGCTGGGAGCTGGGCACAGAGGAGGGAGGAAAAGGCAGTTTTCACCGAAGACCCAAAGTGTGAACCAAAGACACAGGTCACTGCAAAAGAAATCTCAAAGCAATAACCAGAACAAAGGCTGTAAGAGGAAAGACAAATTGGATTTTCTGAGGCTGTCTCTCTCGGAGCAGTTACCTCTGAGCCTGGGGAGGGTTTGGGCTCTGGCCAGCCCTGGTTGCCGGCAGGCACAGCACTTCTGAGGCCCCTGTAGTGGGGAGCAGCTGCTCTGGGCTGCCTTGGGCTCTGGCTGAGGAGCAGAGCATGAGCCAGGCTGCTACCATGTTCTTCTGTTACCGATGGACTTGCCAGGGGCTGCCTCGGGCACTGAGGAAGGTTGCCCGCCGGTGAAGAGGCACTGGATCAAGGGTCAGAGGGCCTGGCCTCAGGGCCTGACTCTGGCTCTTGGCACCCCTTGGGTCTCCTGCTTTCCCTCCTGGACTTCAGTCTCTGTGTGGAGGAGTTAACAGTGCCTGATCTTGTTCTTCCCGGGTTAGTTGGGGCAGACGCTGAGGAATTGTAAATGGGTTTTATAAACTATAAAATACAGAAGGCAGAGGGCATACGGGGAGACAGGGACCCAGCTGATTGAGCTGTCAGGGTCCTCCTGTCTGGGGTCCGGTCTGTGTGGCCAGACCCTGTGGTCAGCTGGTCAGGCAGATGCTCCTGGTGAGCGAGGGCGGCCTGGGAGTCAGAGCTGGCAGTAGCCCAGGACTGCATGCAGGAGACTCCAAGGGTGTGGTCCTGTCATGGAGACTCATCGCTGACTCAGGTGAACGTGTAAGGAGAGTCATTGGTCCAGAAAGCAAGAAGGAGGAGGAGCTGGTGCTCCACTTGTGCCCTGAGCTGGTGATCTGGGCCTCGTTAGACAATGTCAGCTACTAGAGCCTCTTAATTCTGAGATGTGCAGGTTGGCCCCCTCTCGACAGCACAGCAGGCTCACATGGCCAGTGACCCATCCCAGAGTTAAGAAAGAATCGATGGACAGAGGAGCTGGGAGTTCCCGACTCAATCCCGGGTGGGAGATGAGGATTCTCAGCGTTCTAGGACTCCTGGTGATTGCTTTAGATCAAATGGCAGTGAAAACAGGGCTCCTGGACCCTGAGGACATTTTCAAGGGAGAGAGCAAAACTTTCAGGAATGGGTGAGGAGCAGGAGGAAATGGACATTGTGACCGCCTTGCCCTGTACTCTCCCAGGTCTAGCAGCCTCATGATTTGAGTGGCCCTGATTGGTCCAAGTCAGTTAGGGAAATCCCACTCTCCCCTTACTGGAAGAGTAGCTGGAGAAATGGTCCAATCAGAACAAAGCTTTAGTGGTCTGAGAAATGACCCTCTCCCTCTGGATGTGAAAAGGGAAGCATGGAGTTCTGACAGCTGTTTTGTGACCATGAGGATAACTGATCTGAAGCCAAAATGAACACATGGAGGGTAACAGAGCAGAAAGGATCACAAAAACATGGAGCTGGACTTTCCGGAGATATGAGGCGATGAATTTCCTTTATTGTTCAAGCCAATTTGAGTTGGCTATTTTGGTTTGTGCATTGAGTACTTTCTGACACAGAGGACATATTGGTTTCTCACAATCCTCTCAATCCTAGAATCAGTAATTCAACTTCATAGTTTTGTGTCCTGGGGCTAGAGCCCAAAGCAGGTAGAAATGGAAATTTGGAGGGAAGGTTTTATTTGGATACCTAAGCTTTGTGTTGGAGGTTGGAATGCTAGACGCTGCCTTGTGCTGGGTATCTCTTCAGTCCAGTCATCACAGGTCCCTTTAAAAGCATGGAGAGGCCCTCTTTGCATTTTGGGGGCATATAAGTCTAGCCCAGTGATGGCGAACCTATGACATGCGTGTCAGAGGTGACACAAGAACTCATTTTTTGGGTTGATTTTTCTTTGTTAAATGGCATTTAGATATATAAAATAAATATCAAACATATAAGTCTTTGTTTTACTATGGTTGCAAATATCAAAAAGTTTCTATATGTGACACAGCACAAGAGTTAAGTTAGGGTTTTTCAAAATGCTGACGTGCCGAGCTCAAAAGGTTCACCGTCACTGCACTAGAGGCCAGGTGCACAAAATTCAAGCACTCAGGGGGGCCCTCAGCCCAGCCTGTGTTTTTCAAAATGCTGACGTGCCGAGCTCAAAAGGTTCACCGTCACTGGTCTAGCCTGTAGTTTGTTGGGAGTTGGAGGTGGTCTATCTAGATCTAGAAGAATCCAATCTGAAAATTTAGATTTGTTCTTCATATGGTCCGTGGCTTGGAAACTACGAAGTTGAGAAAATGATCTCTTCTCAGTTGTGTTCTTAGCTCCTGGAGTCAATTATCTGCAAGTCTTAGAGCCCACCCGCTACTGAAAATTGCCCAATTTCTAAGCCTGTATGTCAGGGGCAGCCAACCAGGCTTTCATTTGGGAAACCCTCAGACATTTCCACAAAAGTTCCCTTCATTGTCTCTGTCAGTAAGAAAATTAATAGATGCAGCTGACAATGTGAAAAAGATGGTGTGTATTGAGGTCTCAGGGGATAATATAACATCTTCACTAGTCTGGCCTGAGGTGGACCGGCAGCACAGGAGATGATGGTCAGGAAGCCTGCCGTGGGTATGTGTCATCACTTTTCATCAGGAAATAGATGTCAGGTGCTGCAGGTGCCTGACACTGGGCCGGGTACCCAGTAATCCAGGCGTGCAGGATGATGTTAAAGGAGAAGAGCACCCCTTGACCTTGAGGCACTGCCCTGTCAGGCGGGAAGAGGAGGCCCACACGCCTAACTTCCAGGGTGCACTTGAAGGCTGCATATGCTCTCTGAAGTCTGTGAGAAGGAAATGATTTTTGGAATCTGGGCTTTCTCAGGGGAAATGGGGCTTGAATTAGACTTCAAAGAAATTGAGCAAATTATTATTTGGACTGGAATTATGTATTATTGAATGAACCTTGAAGCAGCCATTCATTGGCTGGGTCCTGGTGATTTTATTTACCGAGAATGTTAGAATAAAATTTATTATAACAAGAATTGGCCTGCCCTGTATTTGTTCTATATTTAAAACATGTAATTTTTCACAGTAACAGCAGAGAACATGAAATTTAAATGCAGGCTTCTTTATGGAGTCTTGGAAATGACTTTTCTTCCTAGATGGAATTGGACTATTGACTGTGTCAGGTTTGGAGGTGATTGAGCAAATAGTATTTTCTATTTGATCTTATTATATTTTAATCACATTGCAAGAAATGTCAGAATAGGGCAAAATGAGAAACTTCACAAGCTCATATTTCATTAGGGAGTCAGTTTGTACAGAAGTTTGGAAGGGACCTCACTCCCATTGATTTGCTGCGGTGATCAATTATGGCTCAGCTCTAACAGGCTGAGGCCGGTGTGTGCGGAGCTCCCACCATGCTGACTGAAGGTCACTCCTCCACACCCTCTGCCTGGAGCCAGCTATGCTGTCCACTGTTTAATGGGTGACTTGGACCTGGAGGTCAGTGGAAGAGATACCTCCCATTGTGGCTCTGGTTTGCTAACCCATCAAGCCATCATGGCTGAATATTGCCTGTGGGCTGAGTCATATTTTGAGCTATTCATCTTTTCCTGACTCCCCTCCCCCCACCTTCTTCCTCGTCAAGCAGGCAGCAGGAGTGGGGCTTTGTTGACTCAGCGGAGCTGCATGGCCAGGCTGCAAGTGGAAGTTGCCCGCATGATTTCTTGGCTTTTATTTTGTAAAAGCCCAAGCCTGTGGTATAAGAGGGGATTTTAGGAAAAAGGAAAAGTGTGCGGGGGAAGCAAGAGGCAGAGCTTCTACCATCATCCTTACATACAGATTGCTTTGTCTGGGCACCCGAGGGCGGGTAACAGCCCTAGACTTGATGCATTTTCACAGATGGGGCTGCAGCCTATGTCCCATGTCCCTGCATGGTGGTGTGGAGGCAGCAAGAGCCACAATGCACCAGACAGCAGAGGCGAGGAGGAAGTCAGTGCCAATCAGTGATTCCTGGAAAGTGGAAGCTCTACCCCTTTGCAGGAACCAGAGTTTAGGGGAGACTGGGAGGACAGGAGCCCTAGAATGGCCCAGTAGCCCCTTGACATATAGTGATTCTATAGCTTCCATTCACCAGTGAAGGGACACTTGGCCGTGGCTAGCCATTCAGGTATCTTGGCCCAACCTCTCTGGTGCCTCCTTAGGACATAGCCACCCAGTTAAGATGCCCCCACATTTTTGACCCTTAGAACTATGTGAAATAATGTTTATTCTCATGTCAAGCTGCTGAGTCTGGGGTGATTTGTTATGTAGCAATAGGTAACTAATACAGAGTATTTGTCTTTTCCTTATTGACCTGTAAGGGCTTTTTGTATGATAAGAATATTAATTATTTGTAGATTATATGTTGTAAACAGCCCATGGGATTTTCATTGAATCTGCATTGAATTTATAATTAGTTGGGGGAGAAGTAACATCTTTACTTTTACTTGTGTAGAACAGTGTTGCTTCTTCTTGTCCATGAATTGGGTTCAAGTCTTCTTCTATGCCCTGTAGTAAGTGTGGTTGTTTTGTTTAGGTCTTTCCCCCCATTTTTCTTGAGGGAAAGGTAGGCATTCCTTTACAGGAAGGGAGGTGGTGTGAAAGAAGGAGCCAGGTTGGAGATGTCACCTACATTAACTGGAGGTTGGGAGGAAGGTGCCGAGGCATGGCTGTCTTAAATGGTAGGCTCTGGTGTTGGAGCAAAATCAGCCAGGCGTGTCTACCCAGGTGCCTGAGTTCCACTGGGTTCAGGATACTGCCCTCTAGTGGCACTGAGTATTTTGTCCCCAGACCTGGCTGCTCGCATGGATGTTTTGATGATGGTCCAAGGACCTCCCGGCTGTTTATGAATGCAGATGTAATGAATTTTTGGAATGAGTCCGTTAAGTCAGTTTCGTGCCTAGATCAGTTTACTATCCTGTCTAGTAAGCTTATTTCTGACACTTTTTAAACTTTTATTTTAATGTTATTAAACTTATTTTCAAATAATTTAATTCTGTCTTATATGAATTGTACAGGAAGAATTTAATACATCTATCAAATTATATCCATTGTAACATCTGACATTGTGAATTTTCTTTTGTGGTCATTGTGCCTATCAAATACAATTTTCCTGGACAAATATTTTCAGATCTAAATTTTATCAAGACAATTATATGTATAATCTCTAACAAATTGTACAGTGTGAAATTCTAATCATTACCAGTTCTATTTTGAGGAGATTATGTCTTCTAATAAAATTCATTATGACCAGGATCAAAGATTGATAGTTTATATTTACTTCTTCACTAATTTGTTACAAATTTGTGAGAAGACCCTGTGAGATGGTTCCCATTTGCTCTCATGTGCAGGTGGTTGAATTGGAGTCTGATGCTTCTGTCTGTTTCTGGTTACTCTGCGTGCCATGTACACATCGCCTCCTCCGCTGGCAGCACATGGTGAGTCAGGATGTCCTCAAGGACAGTGTCAGCGGCGGGGCTTCCTGCCCCCGTTCCATCGTCCTCCCCAGAAGGCTCACTCTGTGCAGTCACTGTGGAAACCCTTTACACACATCCCCTCACTGATTCCCCTTTCTTAGCCCATTTTACAGGGTGGGAATTGCAGCTCAGAGAACTTAAGGGGCACAACTGGGATTTGAACCTACATTTGTCTAAATCTAAAGTCCACTGTTTAAACCACTATATGTATGTGGGTCACTATATTTGTGTACTCAGCAGATAAATCACTCACTTCTAGATGCTATATGGGGGGCAGAGTTGTTGATTATTGTCATAGAATATCTGGTCCATACCCTCTCTGTCAACACACACACACACACACACATGCACACTCCCCCCAAATGTGGAAACAAAGGCTCAGGGGAGAGAAGGAATAGCCCAGGGTTGAGTAGTTGTTGGGTAGCACAGTTGGTTAGAACCCAGGTTTCCAGTCCCCCTGTGCCGACCTCTGGCGGTGATCGCCACTCAGTTAGCTCAGCTGTGAAAGTGTCTTCGCATCTTCTCCAGCTCAGTGAGTGGCCAGTGTGATGGAGAAGCCAGGCAGTGTGGGTCTCCAGAGATTGGGGATGCTTGGATTTCCCTTCTTTCAGGAAAACTGGGAGAAAACGCCCCAGTGGTGGGGACTGTTACATCACTGGGTAGAAGTGACCATGTCTGGCAATTGCCATATGCCCATCGCGGGACCTTGTGTCTCTTACAGGGTCTAGTTTCCCCATCGGAAGGAGCTGAGTGGGACCTCCAGGCCCCTGTCCTCGTTCTGTGGGATGCTGAGCAGGGAGCAGAGAAGGCTGCCTCTTTTGTCTGGCCTGGAACGCACATCCATTACCTCTTCGGCTTCCATTGTGAATAATGCGCCCAGGTACTTGAGGTCCTGAAATGACTGGAAGAAGTCATTTCTTTGTGTTGCTATAACATTTACTTTTTCTGATTATATAAGGAATGCTGCTTCATTGTGGTGCAGTTTTCCTTTAAAGGGGCTCTTTCATAACAGCCATCCTAATGGTATGAGAATAAGAGAGAGGTCCTGGTTTTTTCCTTCTTTCTTGAAAGTCCACAATCACACAAAGGAAGGAAAGGGTGGGGCTCCGAGCATAAGAAAATAACAACACACTTGACCTAATTAGACGGAGAGATGGCTGACTGGCTGGTAACAGGCTCGGTGGCCTTCTCCATGTGTAATTCTGGGGCATCTGTGCTGGCAGCTCTGAGCCCTAAACCCGACTGTCCCCCACAACCCTGCGCAGTGACATCAGTCACAGTGACATATGCAAGGGAAGAGGACCTTCAGTACTCTGCATCTCGGATCGTTTCCCCTAATGCCAGGAAAGAAAGTGTTATGAGAGGGGAATGCGACTGGTGGTGACTGGGAAAACTTGTCGGCTCAGTGGAGGGTCCTTGCCTTTGCTGTTCTTCTGTTCCCAGTAGTCTGGCCGGGGCCACCTTGATGCTGGGTTAGTCATAAGGCGATGACTGCTGTTTGAAGCTGGAGGTACTTCTTCTGTTTCTGAAATTCCACCCCAAATGAGGCCCCACAGCTAAGGACCCGGTTCTGATAGAGTATTTTTAGCAGGTTGGGCAAAGGCAAGCCAAACAGGGCCTCTGTGCCAGTCCTGCTCTCTGGGGACCACGTGACTTCTCCTTGGCTTAGCATCCCCGGCGGCCAGCTCTCTGAGGAGTGTGCCTTGGAGGGCGGGGCTTGCCCAAGGACCCAGCACCAGTGTTTCGGTGCCTCTGCCTCCTGGGCCCGGCCTCCATTAGCAGCCAAGAGGCAGAGCAAGTCTGACATCCTGACCCACCAGTGAGTCTTCCTTTGTTTGACTCCATTAGCAACGGAGACTATCAGACTTTGTGAGATAAAGATTCTAAAAGCCACCCACGCCTCCTACGCTTTCAGGGAAACAGTTGGTCTGTGCTCCTCTGGCAGATAGCTTTGGGCGGGGAAGGACGAATGGCTGTGGTGTGCTCCAGAAGCATTCTGTGGAAGGGCTCTTTATTCGAGGCGCAGTCTGTTTGGCCCGACACCTCTCAGACAGTCAATAATTCCAGTTTGTTGATGATTACCCTCGCCCCCTCCCCCTCCATCTGCTACAGGAGTTTGCGCCTTCGCTGCAGCCGCCCCATGGAACGTGGAAGCATCTGTCTCTCTAATGACCAGCCGTGGCAATCTCGCCTGCTCAATATGGCTAGATGAAGAAAACATTTAATTTCTAGGAAACAGGGCAATCCAAAGCCAGATTTGACAACTGTTCCATTGAGCCCGAGTATTTCACAATTTCCTTAGCTAACACAAAGAAACACTTCTTACTCCCAGAGGAATATATTTGCAAGGCGGGATGTTGATAACTAGGCCACTAGAATGACAAATGGTTCTGAAATACACTATGTATTGACTTTGATGAACATGAACTGCCTTCTGTGAGATGGAATTCTCCGCGAGTGCCTTGTTCTTAGCTTGAAGGGCTCACAGAAGTCTTGGTAAGTCCTGCTTCCTGGGGCCTTCTTGTAGTCCAGGAGTGGGGAACCTTTTTTCTGCCAAGGACCATTTGGATATTTATAACATCATTCGTGGGCCATAGAAAATCATCAGCTTAAAAAGAAGCCTGCTGTAGTTGGTCAAACATTTAATTAACCCACCCCTAATGTCTTGGCAGGGCCAGACCAAATGATTTCTGGGGCCTTGTATGGCCCGAGGGCCGGACGTTTCCCACCTCTGTGTGGTCTGAGAAGACAGAGCTTTTGGATGAGAGCCCCTGGGACAGGCATGAGTTGCAGGTAGGAGCTCAGATGGCAGGAGATCCCTAAGGGCTGGGTCAGCAGAAGCTTCATGTAGAGGTAGGGTGCACGGAGAGAGGTAAAGAATGGGAAAGGCCTTGGTAAATGGGAAGTTGGGGGGACAGAGAGGGCAAAGACATCCAAACTGTTGTCTAAGGTAAAAGTGAGGAGTGGTTGGGCGGGGATCTGGGTGGAGGGGGCTGCTCTGCAGGCAGGGAGAGGGCTATGGATGAGTTTTTGGGGCTGTGGTCTTCTGACCTTGGCCGTGATAGATCAATTCATGGTCATGCGTGCAAGCAGAGGGAGGATGTGCCTCCTGCCTTGGCCTTGTGGCCGTGGAGGGTGAGGTCCCAGAGACAAGGATAATAGCAAGGCTACTATCATAGAGTTTCGCTGTGTGCTGCTCTGGGCCCAACGCCTTGGGGGATGTTTTCGGAGAAGAATATCATAAAGGCTGATTGGCATGACAGCAGCCTGGGACAGGGAGGTGGTCAGGCTCCTCAGAGATCTCTGAAGGTAGGGTTCCTGCTCCCCTTCTAGGGACACGTTCTCCTGCCTGATGGGCTATGACCCAGAGCCTGTGATCCAGAGAGGTCAGCCGCCCTTGCCTGCTAGTGCTGAAGCCCCGTTGTCCTTTTGGGGGCTCCACGTGGAAGGGAGGCCTGGCCTATGCGGGGAGAGAGGGAGAGCTGGATGAAGTCAGAAACTCTCCTTTCACCTCATGAAATGGCAGGCGTTTTCAGAGACAGGAACTGTGAGAAATGGGCAAAGAAAGTGAGCGATGATGCTTCAGAAAAGCAACATCCACCAACATTTGCTTTAATTCACCAGAACTTGGGGCTTATGCAAGTAATTAATTGATAATACCTGCCCTGGATTTTTTAGGTAATTAGTAGGTCAGGTGCCTACTAAAAAAGAGGATTTCTTGGGGTCCCTCTGGGTCCTGTGTCTTCTCAGTACCGTCCCCTCCTGGCACTGCTTTGTGTAACAATCACCTGGCTTCAGCTTGCTGTATGGTTCAAAATATGACTCCATCCCCCCTCCCTGCCGCAGCACACACACCTCTCAATCACCTTTAGTTGGCTCGCCCCATGGTGGAGGGAAGCCCTACAGGTCTGAGAAGAGGATTTTGTGACCCCTTTCTCTCTGTAGAACACATTTAACTTAAGAAGGAGGTGAATTAAAGAAATGTTGTTAAGAGATTTTCATCATGTTTCTTGAGCTGTTATAATACCCGGCTTAAGTATTTCTGCCCTAAACCCCGCTGAAGTAGTTTCTAAGGCTCAGGGTGATTTAAGGATGCGGGGATGCTTTTCCTTTGGGTACTTCTACCCAGCAACAGGCTGAGAAGGGTGGCGGGATTGTGGGAGAGACGAGTCGGCCTGTTAGAGACACCCTATGAGGCTGGTTCCAGCTCTGTCCCCTTACTAATGAAATGGCCCAGCGATCCCTGCTTTTCCCCTCCGCAGGAGATGGGGAAGGCTTGGGACAGAGCAAAATGTGGATGCATTGTTAGGTATCAGCATCATGTGGCTGGGCCTCTGCCCTTTGCTTTCAGCCCATGTGTTATGCGTAGTGCTGAGGTCCGCAGAAACCTCAGTGTATTGTCTGTGGATTCCTAAGAAATAATCCGGAGAACTGGCTGTGAGAGACATGGCTTTATTAGGACTTATATGCAAACCGGGGCAGCCGGCCTGTGCTATTGTTTTGCCGCCACCCAGACTTTCCCAGCACAAGGTTTTATAGAGTACAGAAAACAGAGAAAAGCTGGGCATACAGGGGAGGGAAAGGGGCATATGTGCAAGCTGTGTGAGATCAAAACACTAGCTACTGCCTGGCTGGTGTGCCTCAGTGGTTGAGTGTCAACCTACAGGAACCAAGAGGTCACAGTTCAATTTATGGTCAGGCCATATGCCCAGGCTGCAGGCTCCATCCCCAGTGTGGGGCATGGCAGACCAGGAGTTCGATCGCTTGCTATGGTGTGCACTGAGCACCAGGGGGCGGTGCAGAATGAAGGGAGGCCCTGGCCAGCAGCCGACAGCCACTAGGGACCCTACCTGTGCATGAATTCCATGCACTGGGTCTCTAGTAAAATTATATTTAAAAAAAACAACTCACAAAAAAGCAAAAAAACAAAAGCCAAAAAAAAACCCAATCCAGCTACTTACAATCCAGGCTTATATCTAGAAGCAGTCTCTCTTTGGCCTTTCTTAGACCACATTGCTGGCCAGGTTCCCAAGGCCTCACAGTCCGCTTATAGATGGCCTTCCCTAATATTCCCACAGGGTGGGAGGGGGAGGGGAGCATGGGAAGGGGCCCATGCTCCCATTTACCTTACACCTTGGCTGGTATTTCACTTGAGCAGGTTGTCAGTGGAAGGAGCAGATGAGGGCTGAATCCTTTGTGCACTGAGATACCAACCTGTTGCCCTTGGGGTGTGTCTGCCCAGTGGGCACATGCTCTGATTCACATAAAAGAACAGGCTGGTGGTGGCACTGGCTGGGAATCCTCAGGCTGGTCTCTGAGCAGGGCCTGGCCGCTCAGGGTCTGCACCTTGTGAATTCCTCCAGGAGAGAGCACCCATGCTTTCACTCCATGCCCTCTGGCTTCTCGTTTGCCACTGCCCCCAACATACCCCCTGCCTCTGGTTCCCAGTGCCACTCCTCAGAGGTTCATGCATCACTATATTCATTCGGGGGCCTGGAGCCCAGCCCAAGGCCTCTGCCAAGGAGTGCCGACTGATCAAGGTCAGCCACGCTGACCCATTATCTACCCACAACCAACCCACTCCACCTCTGACCTCCATCTCCTCCTGCCCCGAGGCTGGTCCTGGCACCAAACCTGCTCTCCGGAGAGGCTGGGTCTGTTCCTCTCTTGCACCTGCTCTCCACTGTGGCCCCTCAGTTTGCGTCTCCAGCTCTGACTACCACAAGACAGCTGCTCTTGAAATAGCTCTCACCCACAGTCTTAACTCTCTTTCTCCCTCCCCCGTCTGCCTTTTTGCCACATGGCTGCTGCCCCCACCTTCAGAAGGCCGGATTGGGTCACGTTTGTCTGTGTTTCAGGAGAAACTCTTTTGGCTGACTGGCTGACTCTGCTGCCTTAGCCAGAGCAAGGCATCCCCGCTCCCCCGCCCGCCCCAGTCTGCTGAATAACCTGAGCAGCTCCTGGGGAGAGGATGAGAACCCCCAGTTAGCAATTTAGAAACTTCATTTTGCCTTCTGTGCATAAATCCTCCCCGAGATTCCGCAGGGGGCAGGGAGCAGTTGGTTGGAGCAGGATGTAGGGGTTCAAAACTGAGTACCTCAGCCGTTTAGCTGCCCTCGGGACTCCCCACCCATTACCCACTGAATCAGCCTGTCGAAAGCCTTTCTCCAGCTTTAGCCCAGCACCAGCCCCTCTCCTGGCTCCCCCCAGGACCCTGGCGAGGTCTGAGGCCAGGAAGAAGGGGGAGGAGACAGCCAAGGACACACACCGAAGTTTCCCAGCGGCTCTTTAGGTGCTAATAAAAACAAAAAGAAAATTAACCCAGATTCATTCTCTAATCACTAGATCACGTTAGAGCCCGATTATATAATCTATCTTGGTTTACATTCGCTCTTAACCTGTTTTTTTAATTGGTGATAATGGAGCTTGAGAGTCTCCTGTTGGCCTCATACATCTGGCCGAGGTGGGTGAGATGAGGCAATTTATTGCAAGCATAACTCTGGGAGAACCAGAGGTCTTTGCACAAATGAGAGGTTGTTGCTAACAGTGGTTGCTTTGTGTTGTGGGACTTGCAATTAGGATCGATCAACATTGTAATAAAGAGTCACTAAGCTACCGGGTGCCACCGCTCTGATGGAATCATTGGTTTTGGGTTCTCTGGGGGCAGTCCTTTAGTGTCCATGGGCCTGCCACAGCTAGGAGAGAAAGTCGGGAAGGGGAAACATTATGTTCTCATAGAAACCTGTGAGGGGCAAATTCAGTGCGTTGGTCTATCCCTGTGCCTCAGAGTTCTAGGCCCTGCTTTCTCTGCTCCCACTGCTGCAGCTGGCAGGAGGCCCCAGTCCCCACAGCCGTCCTTATTAGGCAATACAGACAATGGGAGGTGATAGGAGGACCGAATGCAGCCAAGCCATGGCCTCTTAGCCAGTTGCTGTTTGGTCAGGGAGAAGCTTCTCACCTTCCCTCACAGTGCCCCTGGTGGTTTGGAGGAGTTATTGGAGCATTTCCTCCAAGCCCCTCAGGAAGCCAGGGGTGGGGCTTTTTTCATCTGCTCCATATTCTCTTAGCTGGACCAGGCAGTTAAGCAATTGGCAATGATCTGTCATTGTTCTTTTCAATGCCTACTTTTGTCATTTTATTACCCAAATATCTATTTGGTTTCTTTCTAATTTTTTCTTGGTGAAAACAGAACAAAGCTCTTTGCTTGCATATTGTCAGTGTCTTTTTGCAATACCAGTGCGCCTTCTATGCCGGTTCTTGTTCATTTAGCTTGGAACTGATATTTCATTGGGTCACTGCTAACAATTTGTCAGGCTTTTGGGTCCAGAAATTATTATTTTTTTCTGCCTGGGGAACAATGTAACTATATTTGGAAAGCAATTTCCCCAGATTCAGGGGCCAACACTGATTTTATGATTCAGATATTACATGCGTTGTCTTTTTGCTTTGTAAATTTCTAATTTTCCTTTAGAAGAAATACACGAATAATTGCCTGCACATGTCTGTCTGAAAGAAGGTGGAGCCATGTTTCTTCGTGAACTATCATTTACAACCTCCAGCGGATGAACCGAGAGAGAGAACACAAACCACACGCATGCCTGAGGCCTGCTCGCTAACTGATGTGCTCTTCAGGATGAGATAAACACTGCGCACTTGAAGCAGTGATCTGTAGATCTCACCCTGCAAACCGAGGAATGACAAGACAGGCCTCTTGTACAAAGCCTCATAGGGAGTGTTTCAAGGGTAACGGGGTTACCTCAGCGGAGTGCAGTCCTTAATATTAATTTTCTTTGCTTTATTTTTTTTGTGAGGCATTAAAAAAACTCGTTTTGCCTAACATATTAGCACTCATTTCTAGGCTTTGAAAGCAAATCCTACTCTGAAAGGAGAGTTTTAAACCTGAAACGTGAGGCCTGTATAGCAGTGCCTTGAAATCATTAACTGTCCCTTCAGTATTAATTGCAGGTATATCCGTCATGAGGAACTTGTCATTAATGTGAAGGGGATGCAAAATGAACAGCCCCTGAAACCCCTCCAGGGGTAATGTTGTCACTCCAAACTTTGTTCTGCAATCGATCTGACCTCAGAAATGGGCTGTACCTATTGACAAAATGACAGTTGGTATTTTTAACAAAGCTGGCGAGTGGCAGTTTTAGCAAATGGAATGGGAGCTGGTTTGTGGATGAATCTGCCAGGCAGTTTTGGCGCTGAGCAAGGTTTTTGTTTTTTGTGTGTGGATGAGTCTGATGAGCCCGGGGGGTTAAAGGGCAGGGTACTCCAGAATCCATGTTTAAGTCCATGGTTCTGCCAAAGAGATGGCTTATTTGCAACGTAGCCTCGTTGCCACAGGCTCGGCCTACTTGGGGAAGGTGGCATTTGTGTCTGTTCAGGTCTCTGGCTAAAGGAACATTAATTTATGTACATGCTATACGCGGATTTAAAAAGTTTAGCCCCTCCCCCAAGAGCCTCCATGGCTTGTCTTCTGATGTGTTTATCGACTTGTGTACTATTGATTCCCTCTTGGGGCTGGTGACTTTTCGCTTTTTGGTCTTATTCAGCAACATTGCCTGTTAAGTTCTAATCTGGGTTTAAAACATTTTCCAATAAAGCCAAAGCTTGAGGATCATCCAGTTGAAAGGGAAGCTAGACGCATAGAGGGCCCCCTGGGTGTTTGCACTGACGGGCTTTGCCCGCACCGAGGAGCGAACAGTCCCCGTCTGGAAGCCTTGCTGGTCCGGCAGAGTAGGCTGGAAGGGAGCGTCTCTTTTTAAATCGAGTCCTTTTTATTTCACACCCAAGCACCCTGTTTATTTTTATTTTATGGAAAGCCATCTTCCTGGTACAGATGGGGGAATAAGGCCCCACTCCCGCTCTCATTCCAGAGAACAAACAGCCTTAGCCCCGTTGTTGGTAAAATTTCCCTGCCTCCAGTTCCCAGCTTGCCCCCTTGCCAGGCCTGATGCAGTCCAGGTATGGAGATATCCAAGTCACTTTACTCTTCAATAAATTCAATTTAACAAACACATATTGAGTGTCAGCTCTGTAAAATTACCATGGAAACCCAAGTGGAATCTTTAAAATCCGCTGGGGAAATTGTTCAGAGTTCCCACATCCACTGACACTTCAATGAGCAGAAAGGGTATGTTGGTCCAACCCATGCCCGGTTATATGCTTGCATTCAGCCCACGAAAGTGGTCACAGATGGAGGAAAATTTGTAAAGCCGATGATGTGGCTTTTTGTCCCTGGCTGTGTAATGTTGGGCTCCCAGGGAAGAGGGGTGAGGAGCCAGGGCTTTGATTTCTTTTGGAGCAAAGAGCTGAGTTCAGTTACAACTGCCTCTGCTCAATAGTGTCAATTACTCACACGCTCTGCACCGGGGCAGGACCTGAAAAGGGATGTCTTGGTGCCTGGGGACAGCCTTCTCTGCAGCACCTGGTAGCACAGCAGGGGCCGGGGACTTCAGAAGAGCAGAGCCTCGATTATGTGAGGCACTCGTCACGCAGCGGGAGCGGGGATTGTCCCTGACACAGGGCGAGAAACCGCAGAAGCGTGGTCCCAACAGGAGTCTTACAGGAACCATGAGGCCCCGTGCCGTTTGTTCTTAAGAAGACAGCGCTTCCAACTGTGCTTAGGAAAGTTCCAATGTAGAAAAGGGAAAGACGGGGCTTTGGCATTTAAGATCATTGCAATGATTATAAATCTGTGCACTGCAAGTGACCAAAAAAAGAAAAAAGAAAAAGAAAAGAAAGCATAGAAAAATCAAACTGGCTTAAACCATGAAAGAAATCTGCTGGCTCAGTTAACAGGAAAGTCCAGATGTAAGTTTAGGTGAGGACTGATCCAAACTCAATGATGTCACCAGGGACACAGTTTCTGTCCACTGCGCTGTGCTACAGTTGGACTGGCTTCTGAGATGGCCTATGCGGTCAGCAGTTCCTAGGCCCGCGGGCTTTCTTATCCGCGTCCGAACGCCTTTGCCTCAACTTTGCCACAGTCCCTGAGATTCACGCTGATTGGGCTGGTGTGGCCTACATGAGTGCTCCTGAGCTAATCACTGGTGGACAGAAGGAGTTCACAAGATCTGCCCTTGGGGCACACAGTCAGCTTTGGGGGTGGAGGGTGGGGAATGTAGTTGATGAGCTGTTGAGGGGACGTGGAGGCAAACAACAAATGTTTACTACAATTTCCGGAAGGACATACATTGAGTTTACCCCTGTCTCTGCCTGCTAGTATCTGTTTACAGATAATTAAAACAACAATGTAAGATCCATTAATGTCAGCAGCTACCATTAACTTGGGAATTTACCATTAGATTGAAAAGACTTTAATATGCCAAGCACTTTATGTGAATTTCAGTACTTAACCCTTATCCAGAGCCCAGAGGTTGTGACCATGCGTTATCACCCATCTTTGTACAGGTGGGAAAGCCAGGGCACAGAGAAGGGAGCGACTTGCCCAAGGTCATAAAGGCAGTGAGTCATAGAGACTTAAGGGTGTGAGCTCAGGTCTGTGACTCGAAAGCCCATGCAGTTAAAGGTAGGATGCCAGAGGCACCATGTTCTGAATATTGCAGGGTAAGGATTTCCCACCAACAACAGGTTTGAGTCTTTTCTGGACGCTCTGGCCTTTCTGTACAGTATTCTCCAGATTCCTGGGTTCCAGGCCTGTTCTTGCCATGAAGCTGCCCTAAGACCTGGGGTTTCTGCTTGCTCTGAGCCTCAGCCACCTCACCTATAAAATGAGGGCTTGTCTGCCATGGTCGCTCTGGTTATTTCCAACTCAGACAGCCTAGGGCTGCCTGAGTCTGCGCTGGACATGGATTTTTTTTTAATTTTTTTTTTTTGCTCCTGGAGGCAGGAGGGATCTTCCCCCTTCCCTCCCCATATATGTCTCAGGAGAGAGAATTCCACTAATAGGCTCTAGTTTTTCCCCTAAATAAAAGGAGTATTGAAATATTTTCTTTTCTAATTCCAGACTCCAAGAGCAGCAAACAAATCATGTCCAGGGATACATTTCCAGCGGGAAAGTGGCAAACCCACCTGAGATGCAGCACCTTTCAGCCCGAGGGGATTTTGATCTCCACTGCGTGCACTCCTGTCATCATTTAGGGAGGCACTCTGCCTGGACACCCCTGACCCCAACTCCAGTGTGTACACTGTTCCTTCAGGGACACTGAGAGCCCACATGGGCCCCCAGCTCCCAGGACAGAGTGGAAGAGCCAACCCCTCCCTCAGCCCCTCTGTCCTCAGAGGAGGGAACGGTTTAATTCTCAGTAGCTCGTTGAGCCTTTCATTTGCTTTTGCCATCATGATGTCCTTCCATGCCTGTCTCCTGGAGCCACCCTTCTGAGGGCTGAGGCCTCTCACCATCCAGGCAGAGTGTGTACCCACACAGGTGGGCCTGCTGCTCTGTGTGGGCCGCCTTGTATTGCTGCAAAAAGTCTGCCTGGTAGCAGTTAATCTGAGGTTCCACTTACCTGCCATTTGTGTAGGGATCTCTCCCCAAATAGCTTTTGTTTCCTTATAAATCATGTCCCGTTTCTTTTTGGGCTCTGATTTTTCTTCTCTTGGCGTGGTTGATGGTTGTGTTTAATCAGTGTCTCTGATCTGCCAGGCTTTGCGGAGCTGGGGTTTGGAGGCATGAAATGGTGCTTCCGACGGTGGTGGGTGTGCCCGGCTGCACTGTCTTTCTGCTCAGCACACCCCACAGGGCAGCCCCGCTGGCTCCTTGGCAGCATTGGGGCCGAGCACCAGGACGAGTGACTGTATCTGTGTTCAGATTAATGAGCTTCTTTGTCACTGTGTGGATTTCCCGGAGGTAGGCGGGTGCAGGTGTCCATGGCACTGATGTGGCGACCCCCGTGCAAGAAGGCTGTGTGCCCGACATGCCACGTTCCCACTCCACCTCCGCAGGTTCAGAAACAATTCAGGCGATGTGTGTCCTCATACGGAGCGGATTGTCCTAGAGAAGGGGGAGTGCTAGGAGACGGAGGGTGATGGGGTCTCTGGAGATGTCAGAGCCAAGTCTGACTTAAAAGTGTGGAGGTGAATGTCTTCTTAAAGAGATACACGTCTCCTAAATCCTCAGTACATCTGCCCTCCGTCATGAGGGCTGGGAGAGAGGACACGCCGACTCTTTGTGTCCTGGTGGGTTCGCTTTTTAAAGAATGGCCTGTGGAGGATGGAAGGGCCTGAAGCCTCCTGGGACCAACCTCATGGGGGCAGTTGTGCTTTAGAGCATGCTGCAATGTCAGCATGAAGCCGGTCTCCAGCTCCTGCCTCTGCCTTGTCCTCTCCCCCACTCCTCCCAATAATGTCTGTTGAGTCTAACAAATACTTCTGGGAATATTTCCACCCAGAACCCAAGTCCTTGTCTTAGTTCCTGCTTTTAGGAAGTCTGACCTAAGGTACACGGTCACCACTGACCGGGACTGTGTCATCAGCATGGGACTAATAAGGGGCTACCTCTGTTCATTCCAGCAATGCCAGTTCCTTTCCTTCTGTCTCCCCCAGCCCTTCCTCTCTTTTCCCTCCTTTGCTGCTTCATATGCCGCCTGCATATACACTTGCCTACCCACTCACTCACCCACTCACTCAACCATTCGTCCACCCTTTGCCTATCTGTCTACACATCCATTCATCCAGAGACTGACCTTCAACCCTCCCAGTATGGTGGAAGCATCGGGATTGAGATTCTGCCCTGGTGGAGACTCTATGAGACCTACCGTCTCTTTGAGACAGGGCTTCCTTTCTGTTCCTCTACGGATTGGGAAAGGCCGGGAAGCAGAAGGGTGGGTGCTGTTGCTTCTGGCCAAGAAGGACACCCATCCAGAAGTGGGAACTGGCTCTGTGGATTCAGTATGACTTGCTTTTAGTATGTTCTCTGCCATTTCGTGAGCTTGTTTTCCTAGAGGCTCACCACCTGGCCCTGGGTCACTGGCAGACACAGCAGAGGGAGTGTTTTTCACTTATAAATGCTGTAGGAAAAATCGAGGTGAATTATCCGGCTGTTGCATGAGTGCTTTATTGATTACAGAGAGCCAATCAAATTAGCTGTCGGAAGAGAATGCAGATGGCACCATGTGGAATAGATTTTCTATATCCTCTAATTGCATTATTTCAATCAGTGGGTGAACATTGCATGACCTGGGGTGGGATTGCGTTGGGGGGGGTGTGTGGGGTGGGTTGACACAGTGTCTGTCTGGGCCAGGCTGAGGATATGAGCTTGACTGTCACAAGTATTTTAATACAAGATTGAGGCATTAACCAAATGGATCTGGGTTGCTTACGGATTAGTGCAGGTCAGGAGCAGGATTGCAGGCGTTCATTTACAGGAGAGAATGCCTCCCACCCTTGAGTTTGGAGACGTGTCAATCCCTAGTACAAGCAGATTGAAACAACTCTTCCACCTTTTCAAGGTGGTATTGTTTAGCATGTAAGAGCTTAAGTGCTGGTCCAAATCTCAGTTCTGTTTCTCATAGGTGAGTTACCTTCGGCAAACTACTTAACTTCTCTAATCCTCAGTTTCCTCATTTATAAAGTAGGACTGATAATTGTACCCGCCTCACAGAGCTGTTGTGAGGACCACCATGCCTGGCATGTGGCTAGTGCTCAATAAATGCGGGCTTTTCCTCCTGAAGGCCTTTTACCTTTCCTTTGTGTTCCTGGAATGTAGGAAGGTTCCCAGGTTGGATTATGTAACAGCTGGTTCAGTGATGGAGAAAGACCTAAGCACATGATTTCTGCTCTTCACAGAAATTCTATCTATCTATCTATCTATCTATCTATCTATCATCTATCAATATCATTATTATCCTTTTATTTATTTACTACATTTCTTTGCATTTCCTCTGAGTGGGTAGATAAACATGTGAAGTCTTCCCATGTGGAACCTCAGGTGTCTGTTGGTGGTGGGTGTGCAAGCTTAATTGCAGGTGTGTTGTTGGCAGCTGTGTGGATTCCTGTTGACAGGCAGCCATGGGCTCTGAGGGGCCAAGCTTCCTCCATAGCTAAAGGCAATTGATTAGTGAACTCCAACCCAGTGAGACCCATGGCAGCAACTCTTTTTGCACTGGGGCTGCTGCAGCTCCCAGCCAAGAACCCCCACGAAGTTCTGGATAAGAGCTGGGCAGGGGTGAGGAGGAAGCATGGGTAAGATCTGGGGACCCCAGCCTAGGCCCTGTCACTTCAATGAAGTAAGAGCTCCATTTTCAGAAATCTTGGGCCTGAGGTAGCATCTTTGACTCCTGTAGAAGACTGTGCTTGCAACTCTGGGATACCTTTGGCTGTCCCTGTTGTGGTTACTTGCTCTTTCATTAAAAATCCTTTATTTTGCACTGGCTGGTTATGATCAGTGGTTAGAGCTTCGGCTTGCAGACTGAAGGGTCTCAGGTTCGATTCCCAGCCCAGGGCACATACGTTGGTTACAGGTTTGATCCCTGGCCCCGGTTGGAGTGTGAGAGGGAGGCAACCAATCAATGTGTCTCTCTCACATTGATGTTTCTCTCTCTCTTTCTCCCCCACTTCTCTCTTCCTTCCATTCTCTCTAAAAAATCAATAGAAAAAAATATCATCGGATGAGGATTTAAAAAATTTCTTTCTTTCATCTTCCACCTGAGAACTTTCTGCATTCTTGAACAAGTGCATTATCTCTCCTAGAAGGAAGGAGGTGGCAGTAAGATGCAGTGCTGAGATGGCATCAGGGTCCAACTTGATATTTGGAGATGCAAAAAAGTTCTTTGTGTCAGAAGAGCAGCTACTTTCCTATCCAGCACCATGGCTAAGAGGAGTGGAGTGGGGCAGGCAGAGGAGGGAACTGGGAGCCAAATACTCATATGTGTGAGCCATCCTTAGGTGCTGGGGTCACAATCATGGCCTTGGCCAAACCTGTCCAGGTCACTGGAAGAGAGAGGAGAGGCTCAGGCCACATCCTCATCCCACACCCTTTACAGATGGAGACCAGGGTCTGCACTATGCAATGTTCTTTGTCTTATAAGAAAACACACACAAACAAGCAAACTTCAGTAAGTTCACAGCTCAGAGTACTAAACTCTTTAGAGAGAAAACTCCAAGGAAATCAAATTAGGAAGCTTATAATCTAATAAGTCTCTGTGTTCCAGGTCTGTGAGAGAGAGAGAGAGAGAGAGAGAGAGAGAGAGAGAGAGAGATTGGGAGGTAGAAGCCCAGCAACTCTTTGCATGTGGCTTGTCAGAGCTCTGGGCAAGGGCAGCCTGGTCAGGATGCTGATGGAATGCTTCCTGTCAGTGAACCAGGGACAGGCTGAGCACCTCCTAGAGCTGGCTGGTTACTCCAAGCCCCAAGAAGCATAGACATTGTCTAGGAAGGTGTCAAGGGTGTCCTCAACTTCTCCTTTTCATGCACAGTCCACTGCAGACACACCTCTAGTGTTGGGATGCTGACTTCTCCCAGAATCAGTCTCTCACCTTGTTGGATCTATGACTGACAATGACAAGGCTGGAGTCCATCTAAATTTGTCTCCTGCTTGTCCCTGGGAGCCAACCTACAGGTTGGACATCAGAAAGTTGCAGATGCAGTTGAGGGCTGATCAGCAAAACCAAGAGGACCAAGGGCTTTGTCTGTAATTCCTTAGCTTGTCCTGCATCTGTTTCCTCCCTTCCCTCCCCATTGGCTCTTGCCTGGCTCTTGCCTAGACTGTGGTTGGGTCCAGGTGAGTAATGAGAAGGGTCACAAGTAATGTCTGAATGACAACTAAAGCATCAATGTTTCATATAATTTACTTTTTTTCTATAGTAGCAGACACAAGGGTGTTGTGTTAAATCTCACTTTGCTTCTGCTGTTGTTTTGATGAATGATGAGAGGCATCATTATAGAAAGAGTTGGGGGATTGCGTGTGACTGGTGGCCTCTCTTACCTAGGTCAGGGCCTTTGGTCTAGAAATGCCCATAAGAGGGGTCAGGTGCATGAACACCGCTGGAATGAAAGTAATAACTGGTATCCTGGACTTTAAAACAACCTCCTAAGAGGCCTTCTTGCCTTTAGTCTTGAAAGAAGGAAGGAAAGAAAGAAAGAAAGAAAGAAAAAGAAAGTAAGTCTGGTCAAGAGGTCCAGGGAATCGGGCAAAATTTTTGAACTTCAAGGACAAAAGGGAAAAGTCCTCTGTGTAAGCCTGTAGTTAGAAAAACTATTTACCCACCATGAGACACAGTCGGAATCTAAGAATTTTATAATCAGTCAAGCTGGTTTTTATGTGTGGATGAAGGCAACAGAATGATGGATTCTGATATGCAAAAGTTCAGAAATATATACCAACCACATGTACTTCCTGGGGAGAAATACCTTGAGGATGTATGTCATTTATCCATGGTTTCATTTGTTAGGTCAGCAAATTTTTGAACACTTCCCATGTCCTTAGGTAGGGGCTGGAACTTGACCTGTCCAGGAAGGAATGAAATTAAGGACTTGAGCCCGGAGAAGCCGTGTGTGGCATGAAGGGCACATGGTGAGCTGGACCAGTGACACACAGTGGGAAGTCCAAGTAGACATCACCCATCTGGTTGTAAACTATCTAGGTCAGACTGTTGTTCCAAGCTCAGATAGCCTCCTCCTTCAAGGAACAGAGAGCCGGGGAACTCCTGGACAGTGGGCAGCGCAGGTCTGGGCGGAAGCTTACTGGTGCCTAAGGGCCTGGGCATGCAGAAGGGAAACAGCATCATTGTGGGGAAGTACAGGCTCCAGAGCTGGGAGGCAGCAAGGGTGAGTGGCTGATCCAAAGTGGGCATGAGAGGGAACCCAGGAGGCAGGCTGTGCCAAGGGAAGTGAGCAGTGCTGGTAACAGAGTAGCTCTGATGGGGTGCAGGTGAGGGACAGGGCTTCCTAGAAGTTTCTTGCCCTGATCCTGGGGCTGAACTAGGGATGTGAAAGGACATTAAAGAAGCTGTGGAGAGATGTGTAGGGAGCAATAGAGATGGCACCCCAAAGCCCGCTGGTTCTGCATGATGTCTCTTCTGTCGGGAGCTCTAGGATCCTCTGACTGTGATGTTAACCCCCTCACAGGGTCTTCTTCCTCAGGGCCCACAGTGCAGTCCTAGCAACGGTCAGTACGCAGGCAGGCTGCGGCCTCTACCGCAAGCGTCCTCTCCTCCTTACACTAATCAGCAGGTCAGGAGGGCCCCGGGGCAGGGGGCATCACAAACTGCCTGACAAACTTCCTGCTCCTCTGGCACCTGGCTCTGGATTGACCTTGGGGTTCTCTCCCACCACTGGGTCTGACCCAGTGGGGAGCAGATGGGTTGTGCATGAATCACTGGGTGCCACCCTCAGCAGAGATTGAGGGGTGTTTATTAGATAATGCCAGAGTGTGGGTCTCTCCTGCCCTCTAGCAGAAGCGGTGGGGGGAAACTTTACGTGCCACCCTCAGGAGGGATTGAGGGGTGCATTAGAAAATGCCAGAGCGTGGGTCTCTCCTGCCCTCTAGCAGAAGCAGTGGGGGGAAACTTTAGAGCAAGCATGTCAAACTTGCAGCTGCATGCCTCGTTTATTTGTGGCCCGCCGGCTGCGAGTTTGACATGCTTGCTGTTTAGTTGTGGCCCACCGGCTGAGAGTTTGACATGCTTGCTTTAGAGAATGAGGGAGAAGAAGGGACACCAATGTTAGAGATAATTAGAACATGCTCCTCTCTCCTCCCCCCAGAGTAAACCTCTGACCAGATTTGAAGAAAAGCATAGGCACCTTTTTCTCTGTGTGAGCTTCTCCCTGCACCTCCCGGTGATGATTTGCAACTCAGTGGGCCTCCCACTGCCCACTGGCCTTCTTTTTCCCTGCTTCATCTCTCTTCCTTTTTTCTTTATTGCTTCTCTCAAGAGGTAGTATAAAAATAACTGTGACCTACAACTCCCTTGGCCCTCTACTCTAGCCAAACTCTAAATCTCTAGTCAATTGAGGTTTTTTTCTTCCTGCACATATGTAAACTCCCAGCCTACAGCTCTCTGAGATACCTCCCTTCCATTTTCTAGATGTTAGGTAAAGAGACTGGACCGGGAGTCAGAGTATGTGTTTTAGCCTGGGGTGTCTCTCGACCTCTCCCGTTCCCTGCGATGGTCTCATCTTCAGCCTGCTCTTTCTCCTGTGCTGTGTGCAGCAGCGCTGACTGAAGCCGTGTCTTGAATCTTCTCCAAAGTGTGGCTGACTTGCTTTGTGCCCATCCTTGCCTTCAGGTCAGGGCTCATCTAGTCCAGCTCCGACCAAAACATGACTGGGCTGTTATTGGAGGTTCACAGATACAGACAACTTGAGCTCAACCTTAAGAGAGTTTTCCAGTGTGGGCCCCTGTATTAGGCAATAAAACTGTGCTCCTCCTATGCCTGTTGTTTCTTCAGCCCTTCTCGCTGCCATTTATATAGAGCAGGGGTGGGGAATGTCCGGCCCCCATATAAGGCCCGTGAAATCATTTGGCCTGGCCCTGCCAAGGCATTAAGGGTGAGTTAATTAATGTTGACCAAACATAGCAGGCTAATTTTTAAGTAGATGATTTTGTATGGCCTGCAAATGGTGTTATAAATATCCAAATGGCCCTTGGCAGAAAAAAGGTCCCCCACCCCTAATATAGAGGGAAACAGGGTCAGCTCTCTGGCCTGCCAACCATCCCACTTCCGTTTCCCCCAGACAGCCTGGGAGTCCCAAGGCAGATCGGGTCAGAGCAGCCCTCTGGCTCTATAGTGTCCTAGCCGGGCCAGAGTCTGCCTGCCTGCTCCCCAAGGTCTCATCTCTTTTGGTCACTGGGACATGGCCAGGGCATTAAGCATCTCTTTCTTGGATGTATTTCTCACTCTTTCTTTTTTCTTTTTAATTTTCTGTCTTTCAAGGTCTTTGTTCTCAGTTACTCCAGAAGCCAGACAGATGGGCTGGTTTCTTTAGCCAAAATAAAATTTAAAAATCATCTCAAAGTAAATGGGAGGCTCAGATGTTTCAGTAACTTGCACGCCTCTCCACAGTGGCTAGTTTGCCATCACAAGAGCTTCCTGTGTTTAATAAGCCATCTGGGCCTGGCCATGCCTCCCTCCAGAAGGCGTCTGACAGCTTTGCTGGACTTGGCGAAGGACACTGTTGGCCAGCTGGACTGTGAGTTTCCCCGACTTGTGTAAATTTGTGTAGATTCAGGCTGAGTAAGACATGCCAGAACATTCTGTCCCACCTCCATTGTAGGGCTGTGGGACCTGTGGCCTCAGAGGATAATGAGTTGCCCAGGGTCACACAGCTGGGAATAAAAGCTAGGCCTCTGGACTCTTGGTTTAGCTCTCTTTCTTTAACATCAGGGAGCCTGTCACAGAGGAGGGGCTTAAGAAGCCCTTGTGGGAAGAATGAATGGATGATCTTGTTTAAGGGAAATATCAAGAGTCTTGATGAGGGAACATAGTTGAGAAACTTGAATTCTCTACTTTGGAACTCTCCAGCTACTACCTTAGAAATAAGAAATGAATAAGAATATACCCTCCCATACCACTTTAATATCTAGTCTTCAGTCTCATACCCCAAGGCTTCCATCTATTCATATAAGGAGAATCATGTCCTAAAAAAGACTGCTTCAGCCAGGCTAACCTTATATTAACTTCTTTCAGGTTTGTACTATCCGAGTCAGCTTACTAGTTATAAGAGGACAAGGGGTCTACCAGATGGCCAGGCCATCACGTTGCTCTGCTGGAGACAGTTGGAGGCCTTGGAACTGCTCTGCTCATCAGAAAGTAGTTGGTGAGCACAGGATAAGAGCAGGGAGTGTTGGGTGTTCTTCAGGATGTCCCCTCTGTTTCTGAGGTTCCTTCATTTGATATCCAGAGCCATGCCTTCTGGAATATGGCATCTCTCCTCTGAGTTGGGGAGTGGGATAGCACAAAGAACAGGATTCTCTCTGCATCGCCTTCCTTTCTGAATCATATAATCTTGAAACGCCCTTTTTCTTTTTCCCTTTCTCCCATTATCAGCAGGGTGTGTTGGTGGTGGATAAATTTATCATTTAGTCTGTAGGTGGTAGAATATTGAGGTGGGGAAAAATGAACATTACCCAGAGATCTTGGGCTTGAAGTTGGATGCAGTAACTAGACACACATTTGGGATGCTTCTTTTTGAGAAGAGATGGGTTGGTAACACAATGTTAGATGGAGACATTTTATAAAAGTTATGTGAAGAAAACTCCACAGTTAACTTAGTGGTCACATATTGGGTGCTAGGCACTGTGCTCAAACTTCACATGGATTTATTTAGTCCTCCCAGCAAGCCTTAACAGGGATAGTACCGCTTTTATGAAGGAGGAAATGGACACAGAAAGTTTAGGTAGCTCTCATGGTCAAACATTGGTCAAACCAGGATTCAAGCCTTAATAGTCTGGCTCCAAAGCCCTAAATTTTCTCTCTTGCTCCCTTCCTTCTTTCCTTGCTTCCTTCTGATACACGTGGCTTACAACTAAAGAACCTTATCTGATACCCCACGAACTTCTTTTTAAATTTCTGGTAGTTCAGTCTGATTGCAGCCCATTTGGTCTCTACATCACTTCATACCATGTTGTAACTCCCAAGAGTAAACTCACCACATTAAGGACAGTTGTATTCATGCAGGCCGAGTCCACTTCCCTTTAACAAAGGAATTTTCCTCCAAGGACCTAGGAGCCATATCCTATTTTCAGTTCCATCTTTTTAGTCCTACTCTTAAATGCCTACAGGCGCCTCACTTAGGGAGCCTAGAGTCCTGCTTCCAATAATAAAGATGGGAGTACCTGGTTTCCAAGTCATAAGGTATGTGGGTCTCTTTTGGGAAGGTTTTCTGGGGTTGCTGATCTAATGGAAGGCACAGAGATTCCCAGGCACCCTGGCTGCTTCCACAAGCTCTCCTCCTGAGGTCCTTGAGCAGGAAGGGCCATTTGAACCCTGGTAAGCTGCTAAGTGCTAGTGAGGAGCCCTCTTTTTCTGCACTTTTCTACCTCAGATGCCTCTCCCAGGCTTGAAAAATGCGCATCTGTTGAGTGATTGTAAGAGTCTATTCGAGAGGTTGGATGTCATTTCCTCCGCAGGCCCTCTCCTTGGTCTGGGCAGGCTGTGGACAGAATATTCCAGAGCTGGGGCAACTGGTACCCTCCCGTTGCCCCTTTTCACCTCCCCATTCTTTCTTTATGTGCACAAAAGACCAGCAAAACTTGTCTGTAAACCACTGTTGCTTCTCTCTTTCCATTCCTTCCCTGCCAGACCCACAGTTCCTGATGGGGACTCAAAGGGTGCGGTGGACTCCTCAAGGCAGTGACTGCCCCGGACTCTTGGTCCCCCTGATGCTGTCCTGGACTCCTCTGACCTCTCAGCCTCTGTCTGTTCTCAGCCTCCTGTCTTGTGGTGCCGTGTTCCCAGGGTTTGTTTCAGCTGTGTGAAGCAGGATGGCCTGAGTCAGACGGAACTGCCCTTTTTAAACTAGTGTGGGATGAATCGTTCAGGGTCCAGATCTGTGGAGAAGTTTATGTCCGGCTTTGTAATGTTATTCCTGGCCTCAGAAGCTAAGATATTGGCTGGGTCTTCACCTTTGTGGTCCTAACCAGACCTCCTTATCTTCCTTTGGCCTCTTGAGCAGCCTCTTCTGGACCCTGTTAAAGAGACCATCCATAGGATTGTCCCTTCGTAGCCAGACCTGGCGACTGCTCCCAGGCTGTCTGCAGGCGGGCTGGGTGATGCTGGCGACTTCGTCCGGTGGAGGATGGGATGCATTTACTGTATAGCTAGATCCCAGCAAGTGACTGCCTCACCAGTGGAAGAGGAGGTCACGGTGGCTTTTCTTCCCTTTTAAGTTTAAACTGATGTTCTCATCTGTCCGCTCCAATTTCTTAATCCCCAGGAAGTAGCCATTTCTATTTCAGCTTCCACGAGGGTCAAGCTAAACCTCCTTGTAGCCTTTAAAATGCCTTTTGTTGTTCGCCAAGTTTGCTGCCTGTTGGAGTTTTCCGTTTCATTTTCTGTCCTGCTGCTTCGGAAAGTTGATGGCTCTCTGGGTCTCTGCGTTTCCCTTTGTCTGGGACACAGTTAGCTCTGGATGTGGGATGTGGTTTGTATAATGTGGAGACGTGATTGAGAAGACGAGCGATGGTTCCCCACCTGCCACTAGGCTTTCGAATATATAGTTAACACACCGACAGGCCACTGGCTGCAATTTGCAGCTCGGCAATAATTCAAACATTAGCATGGGGTGCTCCGGCCTTAGAAAAATGAAACTGCTCACAGAGGAAGCAGGGCTTTATCCTGCATGTGAAGTGGTGATATGCCTTTCTTAAGCTCACTCAGCAAAGGGTGGGGGTAAATGAAGGCATTGTTCAAACTGGCTTTATTTTCAATATTTGAAGTCTGATTGGTTTTACAAATTGAATTCCTTTATACATTTTTGAAGCGAAGGTGTGTTATTCAGCTGGGATCCTCTTTTCGTACATGGAGCTCTATTCAGAGCCGACTGCCCTGCCTCTCTCGAATCTGTTCCTTCATTATTTTCAGCACACACAAGAGTAAAATATGTTAAATCCTCCAGCGGAAAGAAATGCCCCCAGTGCTACCAAAAAAAAAAAAGCCTTCTGCTGCTTCTTTTGGCTCGTTCACGGGGATAAAGGAAATTGGGATAATTTCCACTGCGGCAGCATTTCCGCAGGGAAAGTGAGGATTGCTGGGCCTGGCAACATGACGCTCCCACAAAGGACATGGATGAGAGGCTGCCCTTCCCTGTGGATGGGACACTCAACAGCTTCCATTCACATTTGTAAGAAGAGTGTTTTCAGGCACTGTCGGCTGTGCTGAAAGTGGATGCCGCATACGCTAGGGGTCTCCGCAAGGAGCGGCTGAGCTGAGTAGGGTCAAACAATCACGTTTTAGCCTGGTTTCCCTCTTAGATGTGTGGATGGGGCGGGTTTGGGCATAGGGGTACTGTCTAGCTCGTATGGCTATCAGTTCCATGAGGGGGAGAGGACCTTAGCCACCCCTTGGTCTTCTCTCAGCTGTAGTGAGCAGCGTCACTCAGCACCTAGGGCAGGTAAAAGTAACAAGGATGGTCTGGGGATAACATCTTACGTAGCTGGCTAATCTGGACTCTGGGCTTCAGAACAAGGACCAAGGGAGAGATGATGGGGAGGAAGGTCATTGTCCTTTAAAGTTTTATCTTAAGAACGACACAGGTGCTGACAGGGTTCCTAATCTACACCTTATCCTCTTGTTTTCCCAATGTCAACAATTGGAGGTCCATGTGATGCCCAACACAAGGTGAACTGCCCCTTTCACATGATTGACTGCAGTTTTGGGGTCCTCAAGGCAGCTCAGTCTCACACCCCCTGACACCCTCTCCCAAACATTACAAAGGGGGCTATTAATAACAGCTCCTTGCACTGATGTAAAGCCTCGCCCTTCCCCAGTCTCCACATCTACCTCGGTTTTGATGATTACTATTCACACTCGTGTGAGTGCCAGAGTGTGCCCAGGCCACACCCCCCGGAGTTGAGAAGACTCTAGCTGATAACCCCAAGCTATAAGCCAGGATTTGGTAAAAGCTGTGAGTGAGGCAGAGGCAGAGCTACGAAGGCTGATTGCCTCTAAGAGTGACAATTTGAACGTATCGCATGTCTGTTTGAAAGATATTCGTCTCCTAAACAAAACAAATCACAGATCTGAGGAGTGGGTGGCTGGCGGAGAACGCATCTCTGGGGAGACAGTCATTTTCTGACAGACTAACACTGCATCTTGGCAAAAGGCCGTTTTCCCCTTCACTGCACAGAACTAACCAGCCTCCAGCTTGCATCCAAGTTTTCATCCCTGCATCTAGTCTGAGCTTTTTTTCTGGTGAAGTCAACACAAAGTGAAACTTACCCACTGTGAAACGCCCTGTAAAGATGCTGTTCTAAGTTTTATGTGAAAATGGGAAGGACCTAGAACAGGTAACACAATCTAGAAAGAGAAGAACAATGCTGGAGGAGTTACATACACTGCCCGATCACAAGACTTACTGTAAAACTCCAGCAATCAAGATGGTATGGCATTGGCATAAATACAGATGGATCAATCAAACAGAATAGAGTCCAGAAATAGACCCTCACATATGTAGTCAATTGGTTTTCAACAAAGATACCAGTGTAATTTGATGGAGAAATGATAGTGTTTTCAACAAATGGTGCAGGAACAGCTGGATAGTCATGTGGAAAGAAGTGCTCCTCAACATTTACCTCATGTTCTACACAAACATTAACTCAAAATGGATCATAAACCTAAATGTAATTGCTAAAACTATAAAACCTCTGGGAAAAAATAGGAGAAAAATCTTTATGACCTTGGGATAGGCAAAAATTTGTAGGGTACAAAAGCATAAACTAAAAAAGATAAAATTGATAAATTTAATTTCATCAAAATGAAAACATTCTGCACTTTTAATGCCAATGAAATGGAAAATCAAGACGCAGACTGAGAGAAAATATTTTCAATGTATATTTCTGACCAAGATCTTTTATCCAGAATGTATACAGAACGCATAAATCAATGACTTAAAAGCAACCTAATTTTAAAAGTGGCACCTGATTTAAGTCTACTTCACACATTCAAAAATATGTGAGTGGCCAGTGAACACACAAAAAACTATAAGGAGATACCACTGCGCACACATTAGAATGGCTACAATGAAAAGAATATCCTATTGGGGAGGATACGGGGCAGCTGGAACCCTTGTTGGTAAACATGTACCATGGGACAGCCATTTTGTAAAATAGTTTGACAGTTTTTTTTGTAAAGTTCAAAATATAATACGACCCATCAGTTCCAACCCTAAGTATTTACCCACGTGAAATGAAAACATGTTCATCCTAAAACTGTACATAGACCTTCACAGCACTTTATTCATAATAGCTAAATGCTGGAAACAGTTCGAATGCCCATCAGCAGGTGAAGGGATAAACAAATTGTGGTATATCCATACAATGGAATACTAGTCAGCAATAAAAATGAATGGATTACTGATACATGTAATGACATAGACGATGCTAAGAAATGTTACCTTGAGTGAAAGAAACCAAGACAATAAAGAATATGTTATATGGTTTTATTTAATTGAAACTCTAGAAAAGACAAATCTAGCCTGTGGTCATAGAAAGCAGGTCAGTGTTTGCCTGGGCTGGTGGGGGATTGACTGATGGGGCACAAGGGAATTTTTCATTCTGATGGAAACTTTATTTTGATTGAAGTTGGTGGTTACACGAGTATACAAATTTGTCACAATTTATTAAAACATATGTTTAAAATGGGTGTATTTTATTGTATGTAATCTGTAACTCAGTAAAGTTAATTAAAAATACAGTACAGCCCTGACCAGTTTGGCTCAGTGGATAGAGCGTCGGCCTGCGGACTGAGAGGTCCCAGGTTCGATTTCGGTCAAGGGCATGTACCTTGGTTGTGGGCACATCCCCAGTAGGAGGTGTGCAGGAGGCAGCTGATAGATGTTCCTCTCTCATCGATGTTTCTAACTCTCTATCCCTCTCCCTTCCTCTCTGTAAAAAATCAATAAAATGTATTTAAAAATAAAATAAAAATACAGTGCAAAGCACATGAAAGCATCAGCCTCTGTCCTCCTAACAGAGCAATATTATTGTCTGGAAGAACACCAGGTGTTTCTCCTCGCAGGCCCCTTGGAGCTTCTGCGGTCAGTGCCCTATCAGGAGTGTGGTCTGTGACGGTGAAGCCCTAGGACTTGCTCTCCAGATGGAGACAGAGAAAACCATTTATAGGCCAGAGAGCTACTGCCTGTAGGGTCTCCCTGGCTGAGGACACACCCCGACTTTCAAGGGGATTTGCCAAAAAGCCAACTGGCCAAGGGACAGATACTTAGACTGAATGAAATACTGGTTTGGAAGATCTTATTCCAATTCAATAAGTTAAGAAATGCTCTGTCTAAAGTTTCTTTTTTTAAAAAGTGGAACTGGATTTTGTGATCCATAGAAGTTACTATTTGGGGTTCTTTTCCATGTGACTATACACCTCTTGAGAAAAGAGACTCTTGTTTTAGTTTACTGCTGTCTTCCCCGTGCTTAATGGAGTGCCTGGCACATTTTGGGTTCTTTACAAATATTCTTTGAATGATTGTGGGAATATATGAAGCCAGAATGTTTATCCAATGTATTAGTCAAGATGAAATGGGTAATGTTGCCTATGTAACTAATAGACCCTAAATCTTATTTATCTTCTGCACAGAGCTAGTCTCATGGACCAGCTGCCTGCAGGGTCCGTGTCTCCAGAAAAGGAGGGGTATGAAATGAGATTTGGTGAACACAGCATTGCTTTGGCCACAGTAAGTCCAGAATAGGTTAAATTTATAGGTGGAGGCAAGTCTGTGCTGATGGCTTGGGTGTTGGGGAAGAGTGAGCCCATATGAAGTGAACGTAAGTCTTCCTGAAGGTCTCTATCAGACTCCACGCTCAGTTGTGTTTCTACATTTAGCTCATGCAGTTCCTTCCATCAGGAAGGCGCTCCATTTTCTTGTTGGATGAGCTAAAATCCTGATAGATTCTTAGACTCTCAGTTAAGAGCTACTTCTTCCAACGACCCATGCCTGGTCCATGGCCATCGTTAAGTGCACTTGCATTTGCATGCTTAACTGCACTTCCTCCAGCACTTGGTTACATACAATCGCGTGGTTTCTAATGATGCCACGTATCTAAGAATTGTTTCCTCAAGTTTATAAGCTCCTAGGGACTTGGCTTTCTTCTGCTCTCTCATCCAGCAGAGGAGTGAGGACAAGGTGGATGCTCAATAAATTCATGTTTTCCACAGACATTGGTTGAACAAACCAATGGGAAGCATTCACTGGGTGGAGCTGAGCCCTGGGGAGCAGAGCAGCCCCGGTGTAGCAGGTGTGGGCTGCGCAAAGGTCTCCTTGCCGTGATTCCCAAATGGTTAGGGCCAGTTTCGCCAGGCCGTCCATGACGTGCTGTGGGCGGGCAGTTATTTATCTGTGGCACACCTCTCAGCTCCCATGGAGCAAAACCAAACCAGGTGAGCCCTGAAAAAGAGTCCTGTGGGCTGTGGCTGCTTGTCTTCTGAGAAGTCGAAGAGCTCCGGCCCCAGGTCCCTTCATCGCCAGCCTAAGGCAGGCTAATCTGCTCCCTTCCCCCCAAGTCTAGGCTGGAGCATAATGGATAAAAGGCTTAATCACTCCAGCATCAAGATCTGCCTTTCTGTCTGTGCAAATGTTCTTGGGTGTGTAATGTGAACATGCTGCACTCATTTGGAGCCATTGTTCTCTCTAAATGAGAAAATGCAAATGAGGCACTCAGGGTACCATGCCATAACTCGCTGCATAAAATTCTTGACATCAACATGAAGCTACTTAGCATAATTTTTCTGTTAATAAAGTGCCAATTTAGTCATTTAGGTTTCAGCTTCTAAAGAATGAAACAGCATCAGCTGGGTTCCCTCCTTGCCCCCCTTATATGCCTGAATTTATTATTTTGCTGTTTATGTTAAAACATAGGAAATTGGAGTTTATGTGATTATTTGGAGATCTTCTACCCTAATTTGTTCACTTTCATAATGCAAGGAATTTTTGCTTATTTGAAAAGCAAAACATAATTTTTCACAGAATTTTCTTCTGTTCGGGACAAAATTTCCATATTTGAAATGACTGAGGGACATTTTGAGGATCTGACTGAGTAAAGTCTACTCTGAAGGCATCAAACCAGGGGCCATGCCTGCCCTGATCCCACGAGGTGACCCTGAAAGAGTTGGGAATCTTGAGGGAAGGCTTGGAGGTGCCCGGGTTCCCAGTTGGTGTGGGGGTCTCATTTCTGGAGGCTCCCATGCTCGCTACCTTCCTAGCCACCGCCCAGGACTGCCAGCCTCCTTGCTGGTCATTTATCTCTTTATTCATATCCACTGTGTGCCTACTATGTGCTTGTTGTGGAGACGATGCTGAGGTAACATATATCCTCACGGGGAAGGCACATTAAAATGCAAAGCAGGTGGGCAATGGTGCTTTGGAGGAGCAAAGCAAGGATCTGAGTTCCTGCCTGCAAGAGCTCTCAGTCAACATTTACTCGCATAATCACAGCAGCGGTTTTATGAAGATTAAATTAGCTGTCAGGCTTTCCTGCATCTCCAGGTTGCTGTGAAATGTAGACGCAGCCTAACTAGAGGCATCAGATATTTCTTGTCACTCGTCCAGACAGTGCCAGGCACAGTTCCAGGCACCAGGTATGTAGAGCTCCTGGATTCTGGTGAGATGGCCAGAGGGCAGCCCAGCCTGGCCGTTTAGAGTGTGGGCTTCAGGATGAGGCAGGCATGAGTGCCAATCTGGTCTACACCACTTCCCAGGCATGCATCTTGGACCTCTCCTTGGTAAAATGAGTAACCGAGTCATAGAGTTGTGGGGAGGATTAAATGAGATAGATGGTGGAGCACAGGCACATGGGAGGGGCCTGGTCAGTCTTGGTTATTTTATGTTCCCAGAGAGGAGGGAACACATTGGACAGGAGCGTGTCTGGTATTTTTGTATTTCTCCTGCGTCCAGGCCAGGTCTGAACTGGAGGGAGGTCCTTGTGGATTTTTATCATTGTTCTGTGATTCATATTTGGAACCCAGTGGGGCCCCTGGTGCTGTTTCTAGCTTCTCACCCCTTTTGTGGGTAGGTGGGCAAGGGGCTGGGAGAAGCTGGCTCCTGGTGATGGCGTCGTCACCCTGGGACACCTCTGGCGGTGACTCTCTCTGGGTCTCCAGGCAGGTAGGTCAGGGTCCAGGCACCTCTGTTGGCTGGATGTGAGGTAACGATGCCTGTGCACGTGCACTGCCCACCACAGTCAAGTAGGAAGCACTGACATGGACTCATCTAGCTGCTTCCCTGATTTCAGTGTTGGGAGAAAATCAGCTCACCCATCACTGCTAGTTTGGGTGTTTCTCTTCTCTGAAGCCCTCAGGCCTTGCTCAGGCGTGGAGATCAAGCTTGGTTTATGCAGCCAGATGGAAGCTGCCTGGTGGGGAGCTGGACCTCCCCAGACAGGGGGCATCCTGGGAAGATGGGAGCTGTCTGGTAGCTTGAGCTCATGGTTCCTTGATTCAGTGGGTCTGTCCTGCTTTCCTGAGAATTCTGTGGGCTTTTGTTGTCTCTCTCTTAATCCAGGCTTCCGTGTCCCCATTTCTGCGCTGGGTTCTTAGAGGGCAAAGGTAGCCATGGTAAGCTCTGGACCTGGGTGGGTCGCTGGAAGGCTGAGGACAGCGGAGGCCGGGCCAGGGAGCAAGGTCCTGAGCCACTTCCCTCCCATCAGATCCCGCACTTGGCTTTGCTTTTTCAACGCGTTTGTCCAGAGCAAGGGTCGGAGTGATTATGCCAACCCATAATTTATTCTTTGTTCATTCTGATGATTAGCAGAGTGCAATTCTCACATAAATTTAAAAGATAAGCTAAAATAAATGTAATTTTTAGTTTTAATTTTCAAGATAAAGTCTCAATAAAAGCTCTTGTCGCTGTATCTGTCCCTGTTTTGAGTGGGTTCACAGAGGCCTTGTCTCTGCTCCCTGTTGACCTTGGAGGGCAAGGACCTCTCATGGATTTCTTTTAAAACATTGATTGAAATACTGATGTTCAGAGTAGGACACAATTCTAGTTTTCCAGCAAGTCTCGGACACTGGGTTCTTACACACTCACCTGCGCTGAGCTGGGGGAGAGAAAGAGATGGTGCAGCTGTGAGAACCATGCAGTGTTTCTGGGGCCGGGAGGGGAAGGTATGTCCCGTGCTGTGCACCACTGCTGGGGTCCAACATCCCACCCAACTTTCCAGATACCTGCACAGCCTCATGGGCTGTGACCTTCAAAGTGGCCTTCTTGGGATCCCTGACCTCATGCTGGCAAGCCTTTGGTGTTGAAATCTGTCGGGACAAATCCAAGACAAACCGAATGACTTCCAGGCTCAGCTTGTGTTTGCAACCAGAAAAAGTGGTTCCCTCCCATGTGGTCTGCAGAGGCCTTTTGTGTTTCTCCAAGTAAAGCTTTACCTACAGTCAGGCACTGTTCTCAGGACTTTATGCATGATAACTCATTAATCCCCATTTCACAGATGTTGAGACTGAGCCTCAGGGCACCTCAGTAGCTTGCCAAGTCACAGAGCTGGTGGGCCAGGGCTGGGATCTGCACGCATTAGCCTGACTCTGGAATCCGTGTGTTAGGTCCACGGATTCTTTGCCTGTTTGTGCTGGACGGTCTCTCACAGGAACATCACAGATGGGCTGTAGCTGGCAGGGCCTACTCTGCTTCTCTTTCCAACCCCAGCAGGCCTACTTGTGAAGCTCCACATCCCATATCAATACTGGGCCGATGTCATTGATTTTAGTGGCATTTAGATCGCAGGAGCCTGCCTGGAGCTGTGCCCCGAGATTTATGGCCACCACATCCACCAGAGCTAATGGGAAAGGTCTGCATAAATTATGATGGTGGTGGGGTTACCGCTCTGAGCTGCCTCCAGGTGTTTCTCCTGCCGACCCTGACTTGGAATGCTACCCTCTCTAGTTATCACATATCCCCTGTTGTTAGTTTTCTTGGGGAGGCTGAGCTTGGGTAGAAATGTCCAAAGCACTGTGCTGGATATTCTGTAGCTGTGTGACCTCGGGTAAGTTACATCACCTCTCTGAGCTGTCCTTACTTTTCCCACCTATAAAATGAAGCAAACAGCTTGGTGTGCTGTTGCAAGAAGAGTTAAAGCCCCGAGTCCAGCAAATGTGAGCACTCCTGTTCCTTCCACCATTTCTCCTCTTAGTTCAGGGGACCCAAGAAAGGCTGTGAGAACGGCCAGGTGTACCTGTCGGGCCCCATCTAGGGGCTGCTGAGGAGCTCAGAGAGAGATCGGCTCTGTGACCACAGAGTGCAGTCAGAGGCAAAGGTTTCTTCTGCTCATGGCTCACTTACTCCCATGTGTATTTGTTCACTCATTCATTCGGCACATTTTTATTTCTAACACTACTCATTTTAAGTTTGGGGGGAAAGTGAGCCAGTAGTATCCTGATGGTGTGTATAATTAGGAGTTTCTCTGCTCCCACTTTCACACACTGTTCCGAGCCGCTCACCCGTCTTGCCACCACAGCTGCTAAAGCTCCTTAAAGCTGGGTTCTCTGTGGATTTGCTTGTGCTGTTACCATCTTTTGTACAAGGTGGCACCCAGGTCCAGGCCATGCTTTTGAACACATTCTCTGGGCATCTCTGTATGGTCCACTGTGGGCAAAGGCTGGAATAGACAGCAGATGAGAGAGGGGAAGCTGCGGCCACCACCCAGGAGGGTGGATCGCGCCCCCTGGGCAGTGCTCAAGTCTGATGGGGGCGTTTTAGGGCCGGGGGAAAAAGGGAATGAGAGAAAGGGAGCCTATATAACTTACCATCCAAACTGGGACACTCATATAACAGGAGGCTCTGTGAATAAATAGTGGGCAGGAGGTGTAAGCAAGGATCGGCTCAGGGACATCTGGCCTCCCAGTCCTGTCCCGCTGAGAGGCACGGGGGGGCTTCATAAAGAGGGGAGCCCGGGCTGAGCCCGATGGAGGCAGCGCTTGTTCAGCCCCCACATCTCCAAGAAGGTATGGTCACCACCAACTGCCCTAAAGGGAGCATTTTGGAGGGTCCACGTTTCTTTCTTTCTCTTTTTAACCAAGAAAGAGGCCTCTGGGAGGGCTGGTGGCTGATGTCAGAAGCAGCCATGAGCAGCACCTTCCTGAGGGTCAGGCTGGGGTGACCCCTCCTCCCCACGTTCCTCCATGTCAGCCTCAGCTCTGACTCGGACCCTGGATGCAGGTCTTGCTGGGTTGCAGAGAGGGAGAGAGACATCCCCAGACCCAGCAGGCTTGATGCCTAAACTCAGTGTCTTTCCAGTTGTATGGAGCGAGCCCCAGGGAGAGCGCATCCTCCCACAGCTTACCGAGTGCGATGTGTCAGAGCCCCTTCATCTTCAAGCCGATAAAAACGAAATGGATGGCCCACATACAAGTGACGAGATCGCGGTCTCTCAGATGGCTCCCTTTGAGCTGGCTGCGGGCATGAGCACTGGGGATGAACCCACTTACAGTGGGGTCTCTGGCCCTTCAGGTGGCTTGAGACGGGGTTTCGGGGCAGTAGCGGAGGAGCAGAGTGAAGGGACGGTGTGTTCAGGGCAAGTCGCTGTCCCAAGAAGGGGGGACACAGGAGCTCCCGCCTGCTCTGAATGCTCCCGAGTGGCTTGAGCCAAGGCTCAGTGAGGCGCCTGCACTGATGGCTGTGTCGCCGTATTTCGCCAGGGAAAGTAAACATCTTTGAAAAGGCCCTTTCTGCTGCCGAGGCAGGAAAAGGACACTGAAGAAACATGCCGAAGGAGCCAGTGTTTTTAGGGTAAGCCAGGCCTTGCGGAGCTCGTCTCTCAAGCAGAAGTCACACCGAAGAGAATGGGTTTCTCTGACCAAGCTGCCGACCGGCCTCGCAGGAGGAAGCTGGTTCTAGGGAATAAATGGGCTCGTATTGGGACGAACGTGTGGCCCAATCACTATAAAACCCTCATTTCCTCCCCCGTCGCCTCAACTTTTCCTGAAGTGGACGGATTGGGAGTGACACGGGCGGCCTGTCATCCGGAAGGATCCCTTCCCGCCTGCCTGTGACAGCTGCGTCTCATTTTGCTATTGGCCGTGTGTCTAAACTTGTGTGTGTAGAATGATTTGTGAGTTGTGTCCCTTTTTAATGCTCTGCGATTGAGATGATGAATAATGACAGGGAATACTGAGTGCCTACTGTGTGCCAGACTGCCAGGGCCGAAGATAGTGGCGAATACGACTCTCAGGGACTGGTTTTTAGTGGAGGAGAGGGGAGCTCTGACCACAGGCCCAGCCAATGGTTGGGTGACCGGCTCCCTTCCCCTGAAGATAAAGGTCGGTTTTGGTTCTCGCCCAGTCCCCGGGGGCCAGACCAAGGTGACCCCTCCCCCAAGTTTGGACCAGATTGACTGGCCTGTTCCTGAATTTTGAAAGGAGAGGAAACAGGAGCTCCTGGCAGTGTCCGGGCTCAGAGCTGCGGCTCCGTGGGCTGCGTGCGTGGGGAGCACTGGTCCTTCCGCTGTCGTCTGGGATCTCTCCCACCTGCCAGGTGCAGTGAGCTGGTGGCTGTGAGCAGCCTGTGGAGCCAGATACGTCACTGCAGTGGAGCAGGGCAGTGTCTGGGCCTGGGAGGGGCAGTGGTCTGGCCCATGGGCCTGGTTTAGTGTCTGGGGTCCAGCAGTGAGGTGGCTGGTGGGAAATCGGGGTGTATATCCAAGGACAGGGCCACAGCGACATGACCCTCTGTAGCCCCGCCTACTTTAAAATAGAGCAGAGACTCACCCACAGGTGGAGGAGTGTCAGCACAGGGCACCGAGGAGAGGAAAGGGGCATTGCCAGAAAACCTCCCTGGCAAGGTCTGTGGCCAGAGTCCCAGTGCATGCGAACCACCTCATTTCAGAGAGGAGCGAGGCAACCCGAACATCGCCCTCACATCTTTAATGAACTGAACTTCTTCCTTCCTCCTTCTCTCCCTCTTCCTCCCCCTTCCTTCTCTCTTTTCTTCCTATCCCACAGCTATTTACTGACAATATCACAACCAGACTCTGTTCTAGGCATTGGGGATACACATTCCCAGCTTTCAAGGACCCTACAGCTGGTTTTTAACCTGCCAATCAAACATGCCTTATGGGAGCACAGGCTGGGAAAGGCCCCAAATGCAGGGATGCCTCCCCAGTGGGCGGGCTTACAGTGATGCCTGTTGGCTGGGGTCAAGGGAAGGGCTGGGCAGTCAAAGCTCCCAGGAGGAAGTGAGATGGACCCATTTTGTAACCCAACCAGTACCTGGACCTGTGGTCAGAGCTGCTGGCCTGCCCCCTCTCCCCACTTGTGCAGCTTATAAAGGTGATGCCTGGCCCTACTGGGGGAGCTGCTGTAACTGGGCTGGGATGTGGCCTGAGCACTGGGAGTTTTAAAAGCTCCTTGGCTGATTCTAATGAGCTGCCCAGGTGAGAGCCCCTGGTCTGAGAAGGAGGAGACTTGACGTGAGTGTGGAGGAGAGATGAGAGGTCTGGAGGAGACAGCTCTCAGTCCAGAAGGAGGCTGGGGCCTGCCAGGTAAGGGGGCTGTGGATGGGGTGGAGGGTTACAAGGATGAGTCCCAAAGGCCCCAGTGGGAGGTAAGGAAGGGGAGCGGCAGCTGTGACAGGAGATGCAGAAAGCGGAGGTCCTGGAGAGCTGTGGCCAGTCCCTGAAGAATAGTCAGTGAGCTCAGGCAGCCCTTGCTGTAGGCTCACCTCTGACCTGGTGCAGGCCCCTAGGGTGGGAGGACTGCTGTGAGATGTACAGGGCAAGGCTGATCCATTTCTCCTTAAAAGCCCAGAAGAAAGGGGGAGTCGGCAGGGGGTGATCCTATTCCTTGAAGCAAACAATTGCCTTTCCGTTTCCCTCATCCTGGGGAGATACAGCTCCCTGGCTGTTAGCCTCAGGGGAAACAGGGCTCAGTGACCCTTCACTTGATAGGACCAGTTCCCCTCCCTTCAGGGAGCTGCCACCTGCTGGGAGTGGCCTTGGATGCACCTCTCTGTGGCTTGGTGTGACCTCTGTGGAATTCATTCTGGCCTCTTATGCTTCCTCCTCTAGTATTGTTCCACCCCCATAGTATTGCAACCCAGCTCACTTCATCCTTGAGGCCCAGAGGCGGAAAAGGGCTTACTCAAGGCTGATGGGAGAGGCAGGATTCACATCCAGGCTGCGGGGTGTTTTCCAGGACAACTATAGCCTTTCTCCTGTGTGTGCATCATTCATTTCCCCCCAATTGTTTGCCTTTATTGTTGCATTTAGGTCCTGGGAAATGATTACATTCCATGAAGTAGCGTGATCGATTGACCTTTTGAAATGTCAGCAGCCACTCCCCGCTCTAGGGGATTTTGTGAGCTTCATCAGCCCTCACCTCCTGAGACATGTGGGCAAACCTGTCCTGTAATTGGCAAGACAGCTGTGAGAGGGAAGCTTGGCAACTGCTCATGAGCAGGACCCTTGAGGAATTGGGGCACAAAATCATTGCTATCATTTAAACAAACCAGGATTGGATTAGGGAATGGGAGAAGGGCTGCAGGACAGAGCTGTGAGTCAGCAAATTGCCCAGATCTGTTACTGAGTGGACACTAATTTAGTCCCCTGACACCCTCCTCTTTGAGGAAGAGGGAGGCTCAGCTAAGCTCTGCAATTGTCCTGGATGCCTAGCTTCTGCTGAAAAAAATGACACTGTTTACCGGGCTGCTTCTCGAGGCTGTCTTGTCCTGCTCAGCCATGCCCTGGCGGATGTGCTGGCTGCTGGAGGATCTGGAAGTTGCTGTGGGTGGGGCCTCTGCACTGCTTGAAGATTTCTCTTCCATGTCATTCTCCCGATGAGCAGCATGCCCATGGTTTCCAGACTTGAGGGCCCTGGCGCACCTGGAGGGAGGGATGGGATGTGTTGTATTGGCTGGAGAGGAAGACCCATGCGGCAGGCGGCTGGCTGGAGTGTAAGCTCATGAGCACTGATGTATATAGAAGTCTGTAATTCACACAGTAAAGGTTGGATGTAATCTCCTTCTAGTAATCAGAACGTTCCGCTAAGTGGCATTTCTAAAATTTCCCAGCACTAACAATGGTCAAGATTTTCAATAATGACTGAAAGCCTTAGGAGAGTCTCAAATGTTTTCAGATTCATCAATTTTTTAAAAATTATATTTTTATTGATTTCAGAGAGGAAGGGAGAGGGAGAGGTTGAGGGAGAGAGATCGAGAGAGAGAGAGAGGGCAATGATGTTAGAGAATCATTGATTGGCTGCCTTCTGCATGCCCCACACTGGGGATTGAGCCCACAACCTGGGCATGTGCCCTGACCAAGAATCAAAGCATGGCCTCCTGCTCAACCACTGAGCCATGCCAGCCAGGCAGATTCATCAATTATTAAGTTGTTGTGTATGTTATTTTATTTCTTGAAAAATAGATAATTATATTGTGGCAACTCGTAATTTTCTTTTAACCAAGATGGTTAACTAATTAGAACATTCTTTTCCTAATCATGCTCAATATTATCAGAATATTTTACATTATTGGTTTCAATGATGATACACTAGTAATTGTAAGCAGAACGATAAACATCATTTCTTGAATGCTAACTGTAAGCCCTGTGTGTCAAATACTTTGTATATATTTTCTCAATCATTTCAGCCACCCTATTAAGTAGGTATTATTATTATTCCTGTTTAGCAGATGGGGTTTGGAGAGATTAAATAACATATCCAAGATCACCAGGAAGGGATAGAGGGTGCCCAACTCCAGATTCTGTGCTCTGAA
>NW_006283354.1:2414434-2416959 GCF_000327345.1 Myotis davidii
ATAGAGATTCATAGGATTAGAATCAACTGGTATAAATACAGATGCAACAAGACAATAAGAGACAGAACTCAGAACTTAGAAGATAGAACTTAGGAGACAGAACTTAGAACACAGAACTTAGAAGACAGAACTTAGACTGAGGCTGCCCTAAAGGTAGGAGGGGAACCAAACCTGTATAGAGGCCTGGTGGTGGCTAGGGCAGGGGCGGTATGGGGCTCTGTTCCAGAAAAAGGTGTGTGGAACCCGAGGGAAGCTTTTTGTTATTTCTATAACCATGGCTAGAGTTAATTTGTAAAACATACATCCCACTAACCATATTCTACCACAGGCCTCGGGAGCTCTCGCCAGTGTCAGGATGCCCGTGCCATTCAGCCCCATAGAAAACATGCATTGTCAACTGAAATCGTAACTCCCAGGGAGGGGCAAATGCCCTTTCATATTTTCAGATCACAGACAGGCCCTGATTCTTTGGCCTCTCATGTCAGACCGCAGCGGTGTGCCATTATGATCCAGCATGCGGCCTGCCTGACACCGAGGTTGGCACAGGGTGATTTGGGCATTGATGGCAGTGCATGACCACGCCAGTCTGGGGAGCTTCGTGGAGGAAGAGCACCCCAAGTTGTGTATTTGGATTAAGAGATGCCCTTGCCCTATCTGGTTATTACCTGGCTGCTTCTCGCCATGTGCCTGGCGCCCCTTGGTGGGAACCAGGATTTAGGACTGGCATTCTGCCCCCTCGCCCTGGTTCAGCCTGAGCTGAATGCTGCCGGCCTGCTTCCTGCCTGGGAGCCTGGGTCTTCACCCGCTGTGACCTGGCCTTGATGGCAGGGAGAAGCAGGGGTCATGAGGTTGGGCCTTTGGTTCTCTGCTTTCCTTCATTAGGGCTGTCTATTCCTCTCCCATCCCAGAATTGCCCGTGGTTCCATGAAACTGTCAGTTAAACCTATTTCTTGGCATGATTACTCAAAAGAACCAAGTGTAAAAACAAAAAAAGCCTTCATACAAGTTAGCTGTGGGACTGAATTTCCCGGTTTCCCCCTGGCTTTACAAATGTCTTTTCTCTCTGGCCCCTCAAAGTTGATATCTTCATGGGAGCCCCTTTATAATGATTCAGGTGGAATGGTAACAGATAAAGCATTCTTTAAAAATTAATTAATATGTTTATTGAATTTATTGGGATGACATTGATTAATAAAACGATATAGGTTTCAAGTGTACAATTCTATCATACATCATCTGAATATTATATTGTGTGTTCATCACCCCAAGTCAAGTCTACTTTTGTCACCATTTATCCCCCTTTTCCCTCTCTTACCTCCCTTCAGCCCCCTTTCTGGTATTTACCATACTGCTGTCTGTGTCTATGAGTTGCTGGTTTTCTTTTTTTTTTGATATAGCATTCGGCCGTAGCTAACAGCAATATTGGAATTTGAGGAGACGCAGAGACAAATTACCTCTGGATTTTCTTGCAGCCATAAAAGCTTTCACTGTATAGTAATTTTCCATTTCTGCTGCAGGCATATTTGCATATTGCTTAACAATTTATCGCCTGTCATTTGTTAGATATTATCCATCTCCTGTTAATAAGCTAAGACAGGGCATATGAAGACTTTGCAGGTCCCCTGTGCTCACCGTTGGTTTGCCTCTCCTGCCCACGGGCCCCCTCCCCTGCTGTGGGAGTAGGCAGGGCACGGCTGCAGCCTGGCTCTGTGTCCGGGTCTCTGTCTGCAGTCCCTTCTGCTCTTGTCCCCAAGCAGAGAGATGATGGAGTCACAGTGTGTTGTGCTGCTGCTCACAGCCTTCAGAGGAAGCTCTGGTAGCCACCTCTCCCCAGTGGGAGCCGAGTTCCCCGTGGCACTGGCTCCAGATTTTGTCTCACTTCTTTCCCTCACTAGGACTCAGTTTCCCCAGGATTCCAGGACAGGTTTAACGACTTCTTTTCAGAAGGTTTTCCATTATAGTTTACATTCAACATTATTCTGTGTTAGTTTCAGATGTACAGCACAGTCGTTATGCAACAAAATGGTCTCCCGGATATCCCAGTACCCACCTGGCCCACACATGGAGGTTACGATATTATTGACTATATTCCCTACGCTGCACTTCACATCCCTGTGACTACAAATCCCTTCACCAGTTTCACCCGGGCCCCCAATGTCTCCTCCCTCTGGCAGCCACTGGTCTGCTCTCTGTATCTATGAGTCTGCTTCTGTTTACTCTTTTGTATTGTCCTTTAGATTCCACATATCAGTGAAAGCACATGGCATTTCTCTTTCTCTGTCTGACTTATTTCACAATGACTTATTAGCCTAATACCCTCTGGGTCCATCCATATGATTGTAAAAGGTAAGATTTCAAAAAGAAGACATATATAAAACTTTATAGACAACTAAAATAACAGTAAGATTTCATTCATTTTTGTGGCCAAGTAATATTCCATTTTTTATTTGTACCACAGATTAAAAAAGAAACACACACACCACATTTTAAAATACAATTTAAATGATTTCAGAGAGGAAGGGAGA
>NW_006283354.1:2417011-2421249 GCF_000327345.1 Myotis davidii
AAAATCATTGATCAGGCTGCTTCCTGAAAACCCCACACAGAGAAGTGAGCCCACAACCCAGGCATATACCCTGACTTGGTATATGACCTCCTTGTTCACAGGTCGACGTTCAATCACTGAGCCATGCCAGCCAGGCTGTACCACAGCTTTTTTATTCACTCAGCTATTGCTGGGCCCTTGAGTTGCTTCCATGTTTTAGCTAATGTAAATAATGCCACAATGAACTTGGGGTGCATTGCATATATTAGTTTGAATTAGTGTTTGGGGTTTTTTTTTAGGTATGGTCCCAGAAGTGGAATTGCTGGGTCATAAGGCAGGGGGAAAATAGACTTGCCTTTTTATATTTTTACTAGAGGCCCGGTGCACGAATTTGTGCACAGGTGGAGTTCCTTGGCCTGGCCAGCAATCGGGGCCGATTGGGGCCATCTCACCCAGTCCTGATTGGGGCCGATGGGGGCCAGTGGCCAGGGGAGGGACTGTAGGAGGTTAGCTGACGGTGGGAAGTTGGCTGTGGGAGCACACTCCTGCGTTGAGCGGCTGCCCCCCTGGTGGTCAGGGCACATCATAGCTATCGGCTGGTCATCCAGTTGTAACAGTCACTTAGGCTTTTATATATATAGATATTTTAAAAATATAAAAGCCGTAGCACCCTGTCTTACAAATTATGATTTCCGTGGAACCCCAGATGTAGAACAGGCAGCTGGTGAACTGTACTGGGGGCGATGAGTGGAGAATGGGGTCCGGTTTTCCTGCTCTTTCCACTGACCCCTCTTGCTTCCCCACACAGAGAGGCCCTGGGGCACCTCCTGGCTTCTTGGCATCCTGTTGGACAATAGGAGGAAGGTGCCTGGTGGGATGGTCTTGGTCCTGCCTTCTGCCCGACACTGCAGCTCTGGGGTTATCAGCACCTGCCGCTGGCCTGGCTCTGTGCTCAGGCTGCGGAGCGATTTCAGTTTCCAGCTTTCTACCTTGAGATGCTAGGTCTCAGAGCTTCAAATTGGTAGTAGTAGGTTCAGTTGGCCATTGGTGGACAGATTTTAAGAGGAAAGAAAAATGGTTTGATGCTGAATATGTGATTAGATTTGCATAATTGAATCAAAATAGAATTAAAGGGTCATATGTTTACACAGCGCTGCCTAAAATCACATTGTACTGATGTGTGTTCAGTACTAAAATGGGTTACTTAGGGACACGTGGATACCTGCTTCCCAGAATCTCTGCAAGACCCGGAGAGAAGTTTCTGGGTGGAGCGTGGTTTTGAGGGTGCAATGAGGTACAAATAACAATAGTAGAATTGACTGAGCACTTCCTGGGTGCCTGGCCATGTGCTGTGTAATTTGCCTAAATTTCCTTGTGGAATCCTCACTACATCTGGAACATGGGTACTATTATTGCTTCCTTTTACAGATAAGGAAACCAAGGCTCAGAGTGGGTAAACTAGTAAGAGATGGAGGCCACCCTTGAGTCTGGGCAGCAGCGTCGTAGAACCCGTGCTGCTGGCTCAGGCGTGCTGTTGGGAAAAACATGCGTGTTCTCCTGTGTGCACTTCGTGACCATTCCTATTTCTGCGATCATTTCTATGTATCAGTTGATCCATGATGTTATTTGATCTGAAAATAAAATGTCAAAGTATACCCATTAGAGCAGCAGTTGCCAACCGGTGGTCCGTGAGGTTTGAAAGGTTGGCGAACGCTGGTTTAAGGAAACCTTTGGAGCAGCGGTCGCCAACTGGTGGTCCATGGACGACTGGTGGTCCGTGAGGTCTGAAAGGTTGGCGACGGCTGCATTAGAGTTTGTGTGCAGGGGAAGTAATGCTCGGGAATGAAGAGTAGCGTTACTGTGAAGACCAAGCTATGGCCCCCAGCAATGCCAGCGTGCACTTGAACCTGAGGCTGCCTTGAACCTGAGGCTGCCTTGAACCTGAGGCCACCTTCTGTAACAGTGTGTGTTTCTCTGACCAGGCTCTCACCTGGTTTTTGTATTCAACATTGATTGCCCTCCCTAAGGCAGTCAACCTGGCCAAGCCTTGACAGTTGTCTTAATCATGATTGAGACACTGATGCTTATGCACACGTGCCTCAGGTAAGGAGAGGACCAGCATTCACAAGGTTGTGGGCAGCTCTGTCTTTCTGTCATTCTGACATTGTCTGTGTCTGGAGGAGAGTCAGAATCCCACGGAATTTTCAAATGAGGGTTGGGAGTGATTTCTTCCTAACATGTCTCCAGGTCCTTTCAAAGAGCAATGCACACACCTCATTTGACCCCTACAAAGCCCGGCAACATAGGCCCTATGACACCCTGTGTGTGGATGAACCAACAGAGGCCCTGAGAGGTGAAATGGTTTAACAAAGGGCACACGGTAGCTGGGACAGAGAATAGTGAGGAGAATGCACTTCCTGGTTCACCTCCAGGCTCTGCCACTTGGGAGCTGTGTGGCCTTGGCAAATTGGGGTGTTGTCCTTGGGTCTGCACCCCATCCTGGGATGCAGTTGCACATCCATGGCCTTGGTGGGGAACGTACTTCCCTGGCCACATCAGGGGTACCTGGCTTGGCCAGTGGAATGTTAGTAGACTCATGAGCAGAGGCCGTCCATGGGCTTCTTTGGTTTGGCTTGTTCTCTTGTGGAGCGGGGTGGGGGCCGTTGCTCCTTCAGGATGGACCACAGAATGCTGACCCATGGGCAGATAGATGTGAGCGTGACCAAGAGTATGGAGTCCAGTCTGGTACAGCTGAGCCCAGACTAGATTAGCTAAATGGTAGCCAACCTGCAGACCTGGAAGAATAAATGTTTATTATGTAAGGCACTGAGATTTTTGAAATTATTTTTTATGCAACAGAAACCAACTGACATAAAGTCCTTAGGCAAGTAACTAACTATGGAGCCTCCTTTTCTTTTCTTTTCTTTTTTCTAAAAAATCATCACCCAAGGAGTGGAAGAGAGAGAGAGAGAGAGAGAGAGAGAGAGGCCCATTGGTTGCCTCCCGTATGTGCCCCCGTAGGAGACAGAACCTGCAATCTTTTGGTATACGGGACAACGTTCTAACCAACTAAGCCACCCGGCAAGGGCTGGAACCTCCATTTCTTCGTGAATAGAATAGAAAGATTAATACCAACCTTGTTGGGCAGGTGTGATGCTGAGAGGAGAGGCACAGTTCCCCGCATAGACTAAGTGCTCAGAGTTTTGGTGTTTTGTCTCGGCAGGTTTTTCCTAGGGTGGCTTTGATGCTAACACTGTTGATGGCCGAGGGGGAGTCCCTGACTCCTGGGTGGAGGCTGTTTCCCGCAGCTTTACTCCCTCTGGCCTCCCAGCCCCAGGGGCCCGGCTGAAGGAAGCCTGCGTGGGCGCCTCAGACCGCACCTGGGATGCTGGTGAGCCTGAGAGACACCTTGGAAAGACACCGGGTGAAAGGCTGACAAGGCTGCCCAGAGGGCTGGGGGCTGGGAGCCTTGTCGCTGTAGGCCCCAGACCTCCAGGCCACCCAGGCTCTCTTTCCTTTGAGGTTCTGTCCTGAAGGCGCTGACCCTGCCACCATCATCCTGTGAGGGAAAGGTCAGAGCAGGTGATGCCTGGGAACAAATCTCTCTGAGGAGAAGGCCAGGGTTCTGGGCTGAGTGCTGTGGGGTTGTCGCTTCTGAGAGAGACCACCAGGCCTCACACACACTGCCCGACTCACTGGGCCTCGTTCCACCGTGTGGTGGTTAGTCCCTCCAGCCCACGAGGAAGCTTTGGCAGTGCCCGTGAGCAGATCCAGAGCTCAGGGTCCTTGAGCAGCTTTTTAGGACAAACATGGGTCCTTACTCTTCCCATGGTGAAGCCGTCTCCACATGCTAAGTGCTGTCTCTGCGAGTTTGTGCCAGACACATTACAGTCACAACCCTCCATCATGGGGCACTATTTTTATTAACATTTTGCAGAAGAGGAAATGGAGGCTGTGAGGGGTGTAGTGCATTTCCCGGTGCCGTGGGGAGGACCTGAGGGCGGCCACTGGTGCGTGGAGAGGACCTGAGGGCGGGCACTGGTGCATGGAGAGGACCTGAGGGCGGGCACTGGTGCATGGAGAGGACCTGAGGGCGGGCACTGGTGCATGGAGAGGACCTGAGGGCGGGCACTGGTGTGTGGGGAGGACCTGAGGGCCGGCCACTGGTGTGTGGAGAGGACCTGAGGGCCGGGCACTGGTGTGTGGGGAGGACCTGAGGGCGGGCACTGGTATGTGGGGAGGACCTGAGGGCTGCACCA
>NW_006283354.1:2421490-2435401 GCF_000327345.1 Myotis davidii
GAGGGGCGGGCTGGTGTGTGGGGAGGGCCTGAGGGCAGGCACTGGTGTGTGGAGAGGACCTGATGGCGGGCACTGGTGTGTGGAGAGGACCTGAGGGCCGGACACTGGTATGTGGAGAGGACCTGATGGCGGGCACTGGTGTGTGGAGAGGACCTGAGGGCCGGGCACTGGTGTGTGGGGAGGACCTGAGGGCAGGCACTGGTGTGTGGAGAGGACCTGATGGCGGGCACTGGTGTGTGGAGAGGGCCTGAGGGCCGGACACTGGTATGTGGAGAGGACCTGATGGCGGGCACTGGTGTGTGGAGAGGATCTGAGTGCGGGCACTGGTATGTGGAGAGGACCTGGGGCGGGCACTGGTGCGTGGAGAGGATCGCTGTGTCAGGCCCAATTCCGATTGAGTTTATAAATTCGGCCTCTTGACCAGAAAGAGATTCTGACAAGTGGGGCTTCAGTTTTCACTCCTCATTAGCTGTGATGTGTGTTGGGTTTTCTTGGTAAATGTATGTGACAGAGGGAGGGATGGAGACCATCTTTGCCATGGCTTCTGAATATGGAGGGTGAATGTGTACTTTGTGGGAGAGAAGTCATCATGGTCGGGGCAGGTGGACGGGAAGAGCAGGGCTCCGGCGGGGTGTCTCCGGGCCAGCAGAGCACATTTGCTCTTACGTAATGCCCGTGCTCCTCGCTAGCGAGGACAAAGAGGAGAGCCACACAAAAGCTGTGCCCACAGTTGCCATGGCAGTCTCCAAGCCCCCCTCACTAATTCCTCCTAATTGGCTGCGTTTCGGGGCTGCAGCTGAGGCGGCGTGTTTCTGGCTCAGGACCTCGCCCTGAGCGTCGGTGCTCCTGTCCCCCAGAGGGTCCTCTGAGGCGAGCATGTCTCAGAAGGAGCTGCCTCTCAGCCTTGTACGCATCTACACACACGTGCACACACTCATGCACACGCATACACCAAATGCGGAAATGGTTGGGAAGGTGCTTGTCCCCAAGGGGGCTGCCCAGTGGTCTCCTGCTCCTCCCCCCTCCACACAGCCCTTCTCGCCAGGTGAATTGGAGCCATGTGAGGGATCTGTCCATCCGTTTGCCCTTCCATGTGTACACATATTCACTCAACAGGTATCTTTTGAAGCCCGCCACATGCCCTAAATTGCGCCACACAGAAATGGTCAGAGTGGACCTTTGGACGAGGGGGTGGATGTCACTGATTAAAACTGGGAGTTCCTCAGGCGGGAAGAAGAGTGCAGACGAAGGACTGGGGCCCGGAGGAGAGGGAGAGCGAGCTCCAAGCACTTAGAGCAGCCGGTGGACAAGGAATTCCAGGAGAGGGGTCAGCATGAGCGGGGGCACGGCGTTGGAGGCGGGGCCTGCTCAGGGCCCTGCCGAGGCCGGGAGGTGGAGCAGATCCCCAGAAGGACAGCCAGGAGGACCTCGGCCGGATCCTGAGGGAAAGCTCAGAGCCAGGCACCAGGCCTGTCCTCAGAGGCCCCAGATAGAGTCAGGACAGCCAAAGACCAAAGATGTCCCAACCTACCCCTGCCCCCAAACCAGGAGCGAGCAAAGAAGCAGGTTGGGGGGGAGGGACAGTGTGGGGCCAAGAGCCTCTGGAGGAAGACAGACCCAAATACTGCTCCCACCACCGGCTGTGTGACCAGGGCCGCCCACGACTCCTCTGAACCTGTGTCCTCAGACTGAGACCGTAAGAGTGGCCTCAGCATTTGTGTGCATGACGGTTAAATGAGATAATATATCTAAAGCTCAGGCACACGCTGTCACAGCAATTCAGTGGGGACGGGGCTTTGGTGAAGGTGAGGCTTATCTCCAAGGAGAAAAGATGGGAGCAGTGGATCGTGAATAGAGCCCCCCAAACCAGCATCAGATTCTGGGTTTCATTTTGTAGAACTGACTAACCTTCCCAAAGCTGACGCCGTAGAGGCTGCACAATGTCTTGACTTCCCTGTCCCCCTCGCCCACTCCCCAAATTCTTGGCTCACTGCTGGCGAGCAGGGAGGGGATATATTGTCTGCTGTCCTGGCTCAACCTGGGGACTCTGAGGACAGCATTGGTGCCTGACTCTGAGCTGTGCCTCAGGCTCCTGGTGGCAGGTTTACAGGCTGTGGCTGAGGTGGGGGCAGGCCTTGAATGTTGGGTTTGGTGGCACCCAGGGCCCTCCGTACTGTGGCCACTGCCCTGGAGGCCTGGGTTGCTGGCAGGTGGCCTCTAGCCTCTGGTTTCCGTGGTTTCAGGGGAGTGGACTGCTTGGGTGGGAGCTACATATATACAAACCCCTTGAAAACAGCGGTGACCTAGGAAGGAACAGTTCTGCCTGCTTCGGTGTTTGGGAAGCCTCCCTCCTTCCAACGTGCCACAGCAGGGGCCGCGCCTCCCCATCCCTGGAACTTGCAGTGTGAGGTGCAGGTGCTGGCTGCTGTGCTGGCGCTGGGGCCACGGACCACGAGGTGAGCCTTCAGGTACCTGGTCTGTGTCACGATGGTAATAGTTGGAACCCAGAGGTGAGAAGGTGAGAATGCGCTAGCAGAGCGTGTTGCTGGCGTGTTCTAGGTGCCGATAGCGATGACGAGGTTCGTGGCCTTTCTCAGAAAAGGCTGAGAAAGGGCTGAAGCCAACCGTGACATCGTGGCAGGCCTGGCGGGCTGTGCTCACTCCCACTGCTGATGGGAGGGACCTGGGGGCCGAGCAGTCACCCGGCGCTTAACACACAGGACTCAGAACAGAGGAGCGGTGACAGCGCTGGAAGATGAGGAGAATCAGGAGCGCCAGGGCCGTGGGTGCCTCCTTCGTAGGGCTCCTGGTTCTGTCTGTGTGTGAACGTGGATTAGTGCCTGTCGACTCTGCTGGACTGTGAGCTGCAAAAGGGCGAAAGCCGGGCTCAGGTTTGCTCCCCCCATGTCCCTAGCACCTAGCAAAGTGCCTGGCACCCAGTGCTGTGAATGAATGCTGATGGGTGCGAGGAGGAGAGCAGGGGATTTCTGTGGGATGTGGGTGGGCTGCAGAGAAAATTGCAAGCCATCCCAGCAAAGGCAGCCTTAGGACGTGCGGTATATCTGGACCTGTATGGCATCTCCTCTCCCAGGCACTTCCCCATCCCAGGCATACGTTGAAGCAATGGATGCTTCTTAGGGCTTTGCTGGGATCAGAGGGGGGTGCTCATCAGGGATTTGGAGTTTGGGGGCCTCCACACGGACTCTGGTGGGGCTCACAATGCCTGGCACAGGAAGTGTTTGTCTTTAGCTCAGTGGCCGGCAGAGCCCTCTGGGAGGACAGAGCTAGGGCAACCAATATGACATGGCAACTGACATTAACGCCCCTCCCCCAAGACTATCAGCTCAGGGTGCCCCCTCCCCTCTGGGTGGAAACCAAGCCAGTTTTCCTCAGGAGATGTGCAGGGTGTTATAATTGGGGAGGATGCAACAAATTTTTTTATAATTGTATAATTTGTATATAATTCCTTGTAATAAAACGTGATGATTATAGTTCTGTTCTCATAAAAGGCTTCCTAGTCTTCTAATTAGGAAAGGATGTTTTCTGTGCTCCAGAGTGGTCCCTCTTTAAAAGTTTTTAATTTTTTTAATGAGAGTCAGTGTCGAGTCTGAATTCTGCAGCTCTCAGGCAGCAGGGGCAATGGCTCCGCAGCCCCAGCCCCATTGCCGATGGGTGGGCCAGGAGCAAGAGCACTTTCTCACAAGTGGGAATCCTTTCATGTCTACCAGAAACGTTATCCCCTGAAACAAAGTATGTGCTGCCTAAATGCCACACTCACGAAACAAACATGAGCACCTACTGTGTGCCATCCGCGCATTCCCCACATGAGGGATGCGAGCTGTGGAGTGAGGTGCACGGTGCAGTGAAAGCAGATGCCAGTGGGCCTGCCCTGATCAGGGAGGTCAGAGAGGGCCCATGAGGCAGTGACATTTGAGTTGGGCTGTGAAGGATGAGTAGGAGTTAGTGGAATTAGGGCAGAGGGAGCCCTTCAAGCTAAGAGAGCAGCATGAGGTACGAGGGGGTCTGACCTGTTCTCTTCTCACACTTGGGAAGATGCCAGCTCTTCCCAGCTCCCCTCTGTGGCCAGAGCAGCAGACACCTGGTCTTGGAACTGGTGGCGCTCTCGCCCCTGCTGGAGCCGCCAGCATCTTCTATCACATCCTCCAAAAGGGATGTGTGTGTGTGTGTGTGTGTGTTCTGCTTCTCTCCTTTGCATGAAGTCACAGCTCTGGCTCTTGTTGTACAAGTCCAGGCCACTGTCGTCTCTTACCGTAGCCCCCCTGAATGTGACAACAGCCTCTCGCCATCCTCCAGTCAGAGGGATCACATCATGCCCCTGCTCACGCCCTCTGAGGGCTTCCTGCCACCAGTGATGAAGCCCACACTCAGCCTGCCAGCCTCGGAGCCCAGGAACCCCGCTCTCCGTAGGGTCTTTGCACATGCCATTCACTCTCCCTGACCACCCTTCTCACCCCAACCCGGTTCTGTCCCCTTACCCGGCTGGCAAGCTCCTCCCCATCCCCCCTCCAGGTCTCAGCTTAAAGCCAGCTCTTCTGGGAGCCTCCCAGCCCTCCTAGGTCTTTGATCTAGTTTTTTATTTTAAATTGATTTCTAGAGTGAAAGGAAGAAGGAGACAGACAGACAGAAACAGAGACAGAGACATCCATTTGTTTTTCCACGTATTTTTCACTCATTGGATGCTTCTTGTATGTGCCCTGACGGGGGTTGGAACCTACCACCTTGGCGTAACGGGTCAACCAACCGAGCCATCTGGTAGGGCTGTCCTTGATCTAGTTTTCCACTGCACTTTGCCACAGATGCTTGTTTCATGTCAGTTTTCCCTTCTGGACCATAAGTTCCTTGAGTCCAAGCGCATGTCTGACTTACTCACAATGTCGCGTGTCTTCAGTGTCTGGACCATACCTAGCATGGTGGCAGTGCTCAGGAAATGAGTGAGCGGTGGAGTGACAGCTTGGGGTGGCTGTGTGCTGCCTCCTCCCCCTCCAGCATGTCCCCACCGTCCCTCTCCCCACACAGGCTCCTGCCTCCTGTTGGTGTCACGTGCACAGCATCCCTCGTGTGCTGTCTCTGTTTGTGGAGTGAGGCGGTCAGCGACAGACAGCTCTCCTCAAGCCTTTACCCACCTGGAGAGCTCAGCTTTTTGGGGTGGATGTGAACAGATTTCAGGGAGAGACTTGGACCTGTGGGGAGTTCAGTGGAGGTTCAGCCTTAAATTCTTTCTGGACAGAGGTGATGAGATGTCCATTCCCCAGGTTCTTAGCTCTGGGCAGCTCAGAACTTCGATGTGAGTCAGAACTACAGCCTGTGTGGGGAGTTGGCCACAGTCACAGCCAACTCGCTGGTTGGCAGGACAGCAGAAGCTGGGCGGCCCTCCAGTGGGAGGCGTCCGGCTTGAGTGCTGCCAGCAGTGCAGACCCTGGAGGAGGCCTCAGAGAGACGTTGCTCTGGAGGTTGCTCTGGCTGGCAGCTACGCATTTCTGATCCATTAAAGAACGCTTTGGCAAAGGAAATGCAGATTAGGAATGAAATCGTAATAGAATCAAATTGCATTTTTATGGAAAGGACTACACTTTTCTCTAAATAAAATTCAGTAACAAAATTTTATTTGCTCTTTCTCAAAACCTGCCTTTCCAAACTGATTTCTCAGAGAAATTGTGGAAACCAGCATGGTTAAGTGGAAGAAAGGTCTAAGTCGGAGGCCTCCGACCCAAAGCATGGCATGGTTACGATGGGCCAGCTCAGGACCCCTGAGCTCAGAGCTCCCGATTCCCCCAGCACTCCTCGCTGGTTGCTCACCTTTCCCAGGGCAGGGAGAGAAGAAGGCCTGAATGCCTCTGCCGGGGAGGAGGAAATGTGTACTTTCTGAGTCATCTCATGGTTATGCAGCAGCAGGCAGGTGGTCAGAGGAAAATTATTAGAAGAAGCAGATATGAGGCTTAGAGTCTGGAAATTGCTGGAGAAGGGGACGCACAAATCACCATCTCTATGGGCTGAGGTTTGCAAAAAGGATTGTAAGCTGTGCATGCATAGCTCCAACCATTCATGTGAAAAGTCGGAATTCAGTTCATCCTGCCCGTGTTTGCCCTGCATCTTTACTAGTATATTCGGGAACATCTGGATCATCATCGGAATTTATCATCCACCCAGATGCTTGATAGTCCCTACATGGGGCCAGCTGTGTGCACACAGCAGGAACCGAACAGGATTTATTCTTTCTCTAATAACTATAATCAACCGCCAGGTTTTCAGTAACTGTAATCAACCGTCAGGTACTTATTGATCTCTTACGCTAGGCATATGCAAGGTGCAAGTGACATATGTCATGATGCTTCACGGAAGGAAAGTGGCATCTTGTTTGAGAGACAAAATCAAAAGCCCTGTCCCCTTCACCCTTGGGTCTCTCTCTTGTCCTAACCAGGAGATCCTCCAGGGAATAGGACAGGAACCAGGGGAGGCTGGGTAGACAGGAAGACTTCTTGGAGGAAGAGAACTACATCCATAGCTGATCTTATGAATGGAATTCAGGGTAATGAATGGGAGGCCTTTATGTTATGGAAAGAATATGGGCAAGATCACAGAAGGGTGTAGGTGTGAAGGGGAGGATGAGTTGACTGGGGAAGAGTGTGATGGGAAGTTAAACAGATCACTTGTCTGATTGGAGCTGTGGGTTGAATTTTGGGGAACAGGAACAGTCACTTTTGACTATGTAGGGTGGGACATGATGGTCAGATGCCTGAACCCCTCAAGAAGAGAGCTTTTCTTTTATTCCGGGTACTGTGGTTCTCAATGAGTGGCTCAGTTTGTGTAGGGGGTCCTTCTGTCCATGGGGCCAGCACTGCACTGTCGGTGGATGGAATAAACAATAGCTCTCACACATGGGCCCACACCTGTTCCTGAATGCACTGAGACTGCTGTGAGAAGATGCAATTTTATTAAAACAATTCACTGCATTTGAGGTAGCTATTTGCACTGTGGATCCTCTCAAGCAATGTTTCCTATTCTTAACGTAATTGCTCTGAAGTGTAGGAATTGGTTTTGCTGGTAGGAAGAGGATGTCCTGCATCAGAGGTGCGCGTTACTGCCCTAGGGGGAGTCAGCTTGGAGGGTGTTTGGATGAGGGAGGGAGTGGTCCAAGGTGGGCTTTAAGGAGATGGCCATGGAGCAGAGTCAACAGCAGGTTGGAGAGATGGGAGAGAGGAGGCTGATGGAACAGCAGGACCACTAGGGAGAGAATGGGGTATTTGGGGGGAGGGGGCAAAAAAGGTGGGGTCTCTCGCTGAATTGAAATGCAAACTCCAAGAGGAGGGTAGAGCAGGGAAGACTGGGGACTGTGGGCGGGGCGATGGCAAGGGCACTGGCTGCTCAGGGAGCCACACAAGGACATCCCTCAGTCTCTCTTCTTCTTCTGAGTGGATCTGCCTCTGGTTGGGGCTGCTATCACCCTGAGTGGGTGGCTGCCCCCCATGTCAGGAACTAAAGGACTGACCAGTGTGAGGGGCCTACAGGGTTCAGTTTTCTAGGTTCTGAAATTCCCCTCACCCACCCCACAGACCTCGGCTGAGTGCTGGGGCCTGGCTGGCTGCAGCCGAGTATGTCACAGGCCCCGAGGAGGACAGCACAGAAAGTCAAGGGAAGACAGCTGACAAATACAGGTTTCCACCCTGCAGCCCCTCCGGACTGTGGGCCCTGTAATATTTCTCATCAAACTCACGTTTACCGAGGAAGTCGGAGTAATTGAATTTAGAGAAAACGAGTTTCAAGTCAGACCTGCTTATCCCCTCGAAGGCTAAATCCAGGTGTCTGGCTTTTGTGTGGGCTCTGCCGGCAGACTTTGCTCTGTCCTCGGAGTGACTGGGCTGAGAGGAGTGGAGAACAGTCACTGTTTTGAGGCTAAGTCATACAGCATTTTCACACCAATGACAAAGCACAACACTGCCAGAAAGAACTAGTTGTCCCCCAACATCCATTCTCCTCTTTTCTAGAACCATCCGTTTTCAGGCTCCCTTTCCCGACCGCCCTGCCCGCAGGCTCTGGCTGTTTACTGAGCGCTGGCCCATGGGAGCTGAACACGGTGCCATGAGTGACTTACAGGTGTGCCATAAACCGTGCCCTACACCCTCCCCTCCTTTCCCTTTGCATTTTGTCATGAATGCAGACATGGTGGGATGGCCCTGGATGATGGTGCCCTGGGGATGGGTGGAGCAGTCAGCTAGGAGGAGTCTGGTCCCCGGGCACCCTGGGGCCACCACGCCAGCCTGGACTGATTATGCCCACAGTGTTGTGCCAGAGAGAAGTAGGTGTCTCCCTTATTTGAGCCAGCGTCACTTTGGATCCCTATTCACAGCAGTTACATAGATCCTCGTTTAACATCCTTTCATTTGAAAGTTGAATGTGTACATTCGAGAATGAAAATTATGTATAAACAAATCACCTTGGCAACTGTTTGGATGTGCTGTCTTGGGGCATTCCTTCACAAGAGAGAGGACTGAAAGGTGTTTCTAAAGACCTGCCAGTTTGCAATGAGTTTTGAAAACACACCATCCTGGGAAGCCCCCCTGGATAGTCTCCCGTCTTGCTCCTCCTCCTGTCTTTTGTTTATCGCTTGTCCTGGCTGAGAAGTTTATCATCTCTTGCTGGATTGAAATGTGAAGTCCAAAAGCACCAGGGCTTTTGCTCACTGCTCATTCCCACATCACAAAGGGTACCTTGCAGATAATAGGTGCTCAGTAAATGCTGGCTGATTTAGTCTCCTTAGAGCTCAAACTTTGTGTCCCGGCCTTGGGCTCATTGCTCTCTTCCCTCAGTCCAGTCTACACAGCCATTCTTCTTAATCTTCCACCATGTCGATCCTACACCCAAGTCCACCCCTCACCCTAGCCTGTCATTGGCTCCCTGCAGGATAGAGCCATAGTCCTCGAGTTAGGACACATGGGGTCCCAGTTCCTCCTGCATGTACCCCCAGGCCATAGGCTCAGTCCCTGGGACCCCTGGCAGCTCCCAGGCTGTGGTGCCCTTTCCTACACCCACACGGGTGCAGGTTTTGCTGCCTCATTGGCAATACGATCCCCAGCATCCTTTACCTGGTGCACTCATCTTCCGGCCCTTGCTGGCCTCTTCCCACACACCCCTGCCCAGCAGGGGGGGCCCTCCCTGCCTGGCTTTCCCATAGCACAGTCACACTTGCATGGCAAGTCTCCCTTCCCGGGAGTTTGCCCATCTGACTGCCTGAGGGCAGAGCCCAGGTTCCCTTCCCTTCAATTCCCAGCCCCCATCAGAGTAGACATCGGTGAAAGTGACAAATGAGTCAAGCGACTCTGGCTTTATCCTGTAACCTTGAATAAGTCATTTCCCGTTTCGTTCTGGCCGCAGGCCCTTTGTGTGTGAAATGGGGTTAATAATCGTCCTCTGCCCATCTCATCTGGCTTTGTAAGCTGGGGAGGGGGCTGTGCACAGGCAGGTGTCACCTTGGGCTGGGGTGGAGTACCCACAGGCTCTCTCGGTGTGATACTGGGATGGCTTCTGAGCTACACCCAACAAGTTCAGTCAATTCTGACTCGGCACCAGCTAACTTCCCAGAGGATGGGCTTCATTTACTTGCACAAATACTTATAAAAAAGCACTTACTGTGTGCCAGACACTGGTTACACATTTTACAATATCATCTCATTTAATCATCTGCCACTTGCTGTAGTAGGTACTTTTCTTAACCCCATTTTATAGATGGGGAGGCTGAGGAGAGGTTGGACACATTGCTAGAGGGCAGGATTAGGGAGTGGGGGGACAGAGGTCTGAACACAGGCAGCCCAGCTCTGCCGTCCAGGCTGGTGACCATTGCACCTGCCATCTTCCCAAAGGCAGCAAGGGCCAGCGGGCTGGAAGCTCGGATATGGCAAACGCGTGGGACGGTCATAACTGTGATTTTTATTTGGCATCAGAAGAGAAAACAGAAACCCCAAGCAGAGGCCCATGTGCTGTCCAGCGGGTTCCCTACAGACCCAGTGCGGTTCCGCAGTACAAAATGCAGACCTCTTAATCAGGTGGCCTGACAACCGTGCCATTTGTCAGGGAAATTATGCCCCTCTCGAAGTGATTGTGGGGAGAATACGAAAAATAAATGAGTCGGGAGTATGTCAGAGCTGATAAGCCTCAGGGACATGGCTGAAACACAGCGAGGACAGGCGTTTTAAAAGCAGTTGCTGGCAGAACGATCGGGCCCACTCTCACGGGCATCCATCACCGGAGAATTGCGACTGGCCTGGCTCTTGCCAAGTGCCGGTTGCAAGCCCACATCCTCCGGCTCTTACCTGGCTGGTTGTTGCAGACTTCCATTACTGTAATGACCGGCATGGAGTGGATGCCTAATCAGCTCAGATCATTCCTGAGTGCTCTGTGGGTGGACAAAGAGGAGGGCGACGCCGTCCTGTCCTGGGCGGGGCTTGCGGAAGCACAGGAGCGAGGGTGAGGGCTGGCTCGTGGTGGAGCAGCAACAACAAGGAGTCACCTCGCCAAAGTCAGCCCCGCACTTCACTGTTCCCAAGGACACGCATGTCTCTTGTTTTACCTGGGCTTCTGGGCTTCTGGGGTTTGCTCTTTGTATAGACTCAGCATGTGCTGGGTCCTTGGTGGCGACTGCCGCTGGACAGAAGTTTTATTCTTTGGACCATTCCAGCTTTCCCTTCCCAACTCAGCCAGCCCAGCACCTCGTCCCTCGGAGGTGCCATACTGAAAGCCCACAAGCTTTGAGTCAGATGGGAGGGGATAGCCGTTCAGAGGAGAGCCTAGCCCATCCCTGGAGAGTTGCTGAGTCCCCAGGGCCAGGTTCCTGACACCAGAGGTGCCGGCGCCCTTGCCCTTTGAAAAGGAAACTGTATGTCTCTGTCTCCAGGGCTTGGCTGACCTTGCTAGGGCTGGGCAGGCCCTGCACACTTGGTCAGGGGTTCCAGGCTGTCCACCCCCTATTTGTGAGAGAAGAATTGATAGGCTCTTTGGAACAAGCCTTCCAAGTGCCGACTAAAGCAACGTGGCTGTCATTTAAGTCTTGTCACAGGTCTCTCTCCACCCCTGGAGCTTCTCTTTGGGAAGGAGCAGGATGCCTAATAAACAGTGAATGGTAATTTGGGGCTGTTCATTATGTACGGCTGCCCCAGGTCATCTGCAAATTATGCAGCCCTCAATTACGCCTGGCTTCTTCCTTGCACGGAGCCGCCCCTCCAGACTGCGGTCATCGTGGGTGAGATCCGGGCATTAGCTAGTTGTGCCAGGAGGGCAGGTTCTCATTTCTTGAGATGCTTCCAGTCCCCTGGCTGAAGGCTTGTATTCCGCAAACTCAGTATCTCAGTGATGGGTCCCTGGCTGCTTGGAGGCAGAAAGGCAGACCAGGGGTTAGGCTTGACAGAGAGGGTGCGTTCCTCTCTCTGCTGAGCATGAAAGAATGCAAGCAGCCCCTCAGTGGGTACATGGGGGAGAGAAGTTCAGGTCTCAGCTGCAGCAGGGGCTGGGTGAAGGGGAAGGTAGGGTCAGTGGTTGCCTCTCTGTGCTCGGGAAGCTCAGGGTGGTTGACAAGCAACAAGTGAGAGAAGGGCAGTGGGTTGAATCATCTCTCAGGGGCATGCTACTAAGAAGTGGGGTGGGGGTGCAAGCCTTGGCTCCTCGCAAATGCTCTCTCCTCGGCAACCATCCTGGGTGACCTGGGAGGGTGGGTGGGAGGTTAGAGGAGGTGCGCGTGCAGCAGCAGCTGGCCGGGAAAGGTGAGCATCTTGCGACTGCCTTTTGCTTACGCATCACTTTCAGCCCCACACTTGGCATGTAACTGCAAACAAGACCTTTCCCTAACACAGAGCTTAATGATCCCGTTAATGCCCGAGCTGTAGCATCACTTCTCTCTCTCGCCTGTTCCCTGTCAGCCATGGGGCATTAAACCGGTGATAAAAATGCCTCTTTCGTATGGTCCACAAACTCACCAAGAGGCTCCTGGTAGCAGTATAGCCATCCAGCATGAAATCAAGAGGCAATCACCTCGGATGAGGCAAGATGAGCTTTGCACAGGAGCAATTAGTGGAGCCCACGTCCTGGGTCCCGACCTTCACCATCTCCTTGCACCTGCACCCACTGTCCAGGCCCCGGCCCCAGTGGGGAGGGCTGCCACCATGGAGCCCACAGCCCAAGTCCAGTTCTGGAGTCCATGCTGCTTCTTTCCCATCAGTGTTTGGGGCAGTGAAAGATGCTTCTTCCCGTCTTTAATCCAATTGAACACAACACTCCTGACCACATGACTCATGGGAACAATGTCCTTTGGTTGTTTTTCAACCCAGAAAGAAGAAAACCCAAAAGAGAAAAAAAAAAGCCAATTATGAATATGCATTAGGGTGATGCTGTGTTTGGAGAGGGAAGCAGGAGCCATTTATTTTAAGCAAATAGGATCTTGATACATGGCCGGTGAACACGCTGACTTCTCTATCACACGAGCGCGCTGGGCCAGCTTGATTTATATGGTGTGGCTGTGAAGTTTTTTCCCCCAATTAAAAATGAACCTAGAAAAATCATTAATTTAACTACTGTATATTAAATTTGCATTAAGACATCCGTTTGTCTATATTTATATGTGAGTTATCGAAAATGTGAGCTCATGAATTCTAATTTTTGAGATCACATGCCAAATATTGAAGATAAATTTTATTTATTTCTGCAATTAATTCTATGAGAACAAATAGCTCTAATTTAGGGGATGGCAGATGTAACTGTCCGCCTGTGCCCTCCCTGCACAGCACACGTAACATTCATCTTTTCTCATTAGGTTCCTCCGGTGCCTGGTCTCTAATGTGCAAAGCTCGGTCGCCTTTCTGTACCGCCAGCTTCCACCACCCTGAGCAGACACGCCCAGGAAGCACTTGGGAAAATATGGGCCGTGTCACATCTCCTTTTTCTGCTTCTCTGGGAGGCGCCAAGGCTTCAGCCATTCCCCAAAGGTCAAGCAAACATTTCTTCAAAGTATCTCTTGATATTAGCCACTTGGGTGGAGGACTTGGCGGCCTTTCTCTTGGGCCACTGCCCCCACGCAGTGTTTAACATCAATATATGGGCCTTAGGAAGGGAGGCTGTGGCCCTGCCTCTCCACCTGAGCACCAGGACATCTGGTGAAACTTAGAACTTTGCGACCCCCACTTTCCCTCTGCAGGAACCCCCGCCCTCCCCGCCCCCTCCAGGGCACAGTGTTTCTCAGGGCACACAAGGCTCAGGGCTTCATTCCCATGGCTGCAGTGACAAATGGTGCCCCAGTTAGGTTCTCAGAAGCCCTGGCCCAGGGCAGTCAGGTGCTGCTTGTCAACCTCAGGTGTTTAAAACAGTATGTTCATGGTCAAGGCTTTCTTTTGGTAGATGGCCACACATATTACCAGCACTGGTGTGAGGAAGTAAGTAGTAGTTTGGATACCCATTGGGTTACACATGGGGCTTATAATAGTTTTAACCATTAATTCAAGGCAGTCCCTGCCTTCAGGATCAAAGCAGGCAGTGACCATGAAGCGATCGGACTGTGATCAGGGCCAGATTAGGGGAGCTGGAGGCAAGAGCTGGACGAGTCCTGCTCCTACGTGGGAGGCTGCCAGCTGATTGGGTGCCTGAGCTCGCACTTGTGCCCTGAAAGGTTCATTCTGATGGTCGTCATGTCTGCACAGGGAGCTGAATTGCCACGTGCCCTCACTTCCAGACGCAGTGCTGTGGTTGGCGCCATCCTTATGCGGAAGGTGAGCCTTGGGCCAGGAGCCATGCATGCAGGGGCTCCTTCCACGGTGCCACAAAGTACTGAGAGCCTCGCCGACCAAGTGTCCCCTCTGCCATGCCACCAAGTACCCACTATCAAGAGGCCACTTTCTCCTTGCCAGGAGCTCTTTC
>NW_006283354.1:2436981-2442046 GCF_000327345.1 Myotis davidii
TCAAGGGCAGCTGCAAGTATAGTCCTGAACTTGACCTCTGCTGCAGCCATAGGGTGGCTTCCAGAAGTCTCTTCTATACAAGAGGAACCCCGGAGCTGTGTCTGGAATGCTGGGTCCTTCAGAGAGCAAGCCCACCTTGCTGGGGGTCATGGGTCATTAGTGAAATAAATGCTTTTCCAACACAAAGTTCCCCGCAGCTGGAATATCCCTGGCCTTGCCCCTCTCCCAGGGAGACTCCAGATTCCTTTTGATTAGCAGCCTTTCTAAAATCACATTTTGTGATAATCAGCCCCAGGAACGTGCAAGTCAAGTATATCACATTATCAATGACAATTGTCATGCAAGGCTTTCTCTCCTTTTCCCTCAGTAACAGAATGATCAGACAGGCTCTCTTTGATTTCCAAAGAGTTGATCACTCTTACATTTGGCTCCAGAATATAATAACACATCACAGACTCAAGGGGGCTTCAGCCCAGTCCTTCTGGTGGCTCCAGATGTGAAGCATCTGAATCGGGGCTGCTGGAGTCAGGAAGAGCTGTGATGGTCACATCACCTGTTACTTCTCTGAGGGGAGAGAACATATGCCTGCATGGTGGGGGTTTGCCCTGCTTCGTCCATTACTCCTGTTCTGGCCTCACATCATCTGGGGGCAACTTGGGGAAGCGGGGGTGGGGGCGACCACTTTGTCTCCAGATGCCCAGGATCTGCCCTCCTTGGACAGCTGGCCATCTGGAGACAAAGCCAGAAGGAGGCCAAGGTTGGAGCTTGTGCCAGCCTGCCCACCAGCCACCTCTCTCCCTCCTGCACTTGCCCGTGTCCAGGTGGCTGGTGCTCACCACTAAATACAAGTCATCAGAACACAGGAATTACCTTAGGGAGAGAGCCTGCCACACCCACTGGGGGGCGTGCTTGTGTGGAGCTCACCTCTGCCTGCCCTGGGTGGCCCTGCTTGTCTAGACACCAGGCCTCAGTGAAGAGGCCACAGCACCCACAGCTCCGGAGTCCCACAGGTGTTGGTGCAGTTCTGACTCTGCCCAGGACTAGTGGCACTGCCTGGAGCACGTGATTCCCCTTGCCGAGCTTCAGTTTCTTTCCTGTAGCTTAAGGGTGATGGCAGCATCTCCCATGAGGGTGACAGGAGCCAATGCATGGGATGTCATTAGCATAGTGGCCGTTGTGATGCCACTATTCTGCGGTAGCCAGATTACCGCAGGGACTTTGCGTCCACCCCTCCTCTTGGCCAGAAGTGGGGACAGGGTACTCGTAAGGAGGGGCCTTCTCCTGTGAGGCTGATAGGGGTTTTCATCTCACTGGGAGTCAAGCTCACCTATAGGCATGAGCTGTTTCTTGCCCTCGGTGAGATCCTAGGTGAGAAGAGGAGATCATAGGTTGATTGGGTAGTCCATTAAGAAGTGGGGGACCACCTATTATGGGAACCCTAGACAGGGAGTGCCTGTTTTATGTTGAGAAGAGCTGATAGAAGTCTGCCTGGAAGAGGTGGCATGAGGTAGGGCTGGAAATATGAGGTCCACTTACTTGGGGAGGATCCTGTGTTTGGAACTTTGCTTATGGCCCCCAAGCCCACGTGTTACACATCTGGTGGAAATCCTTGGTTCACAGACATCTCTCTTTCCTTAGCTGCATGCTTCTGGGGCTATAGGGGAAGATAGTATACTGTTTGTGTGTATCGAGAATTCATTACAAGGCCTTATAGTAGCACTCAGTAGGGTTGAGTACATAAACGAATGAAAATGTGAATGAATGAGAAGGCATGAAAAAATGTGCTATATTGTGGAATGCGATCTGGGATTTACTATATGGATTTCAGGAGCCAACAGCGGTTCTTGGGAATGATTGATTTATAGAATCAAAATAAGAGACCTACCTGCCACTCTGACATCCCAGCTCAATTCACTGTCTTGCCTTTTTGGAGTTTATTAGAGTCCTATCCATACCAAACACATATCTTGCCTAGTTGGGGTCACCACAGGCAGTCTGCTTGGGAGGTTTGGGAGAAGCCCCTTGGCCAGGGAGCTGTCCCAGTGGCATCATTTTTGTGCTTTCAGGTGGATATTCTTCCCTTGAGTAGCAAGGCCTCGAAGGCAACAGAGATTAGAGTAGCAGGGATGGAAAGAAAGCAATTCTGTGAGTAGGTTTTAGATATAATGAGAGGAGCCACTCCCATTCCCACCTCTTCATTCCAGACTGTGTTCTGGCTTTGGGGAGAATAGTACTGTGTATTGGTTGCTGACTCAGAGCATATACTGTATCCCAGACTTCCTAGGTGCTATCATAACTGAGGCCATAACTCTTGGTTTTCCACTCTGTGCCCGTAACCCACCCTGTTACTTCATCTCAATCTGCTTTGCTGGCTCCTTCTCTGCTCACCAGGCTCTAATTGTTGATTTATCCAGTCCTTAATCCTTAATTCTATTTTCTTCCATAGCTACACTCCCTCTCCAGGTGATCTCATCTAGTCTCAGGGCTTAAATTCCTTCTATACAGTGATGAGCCCCAAATTTAGAACTCCAGGCTTGACTTCTCCTGAAAGCCAAACTCATATCCAGCTGTCTTCTCAGTAGCTCCACTTGTGTATCCAACGGCATCTCAACACGAACATGTCCAACCTGAACTCTTGATCTCCTCCTTTCGACACACACACATTGACCCCCTTGTGCTCACACACGGATTTGCTCTTCCCCCCCGGCTTCCCCATGTCAGTTCCTGGTACTCACACTCATACCGTTGTTGCTCAGATCTATAATTTTGGGATTATCCTTGCTTATTTCCTTTTTCCTATACACCGCCTCCAAGCTCTCAGCCAATGCTGTCATTTCTCACCTTCAAAATAAATCCAGAATCTGACTAGTTCCTGGTGCTCTACTGCCAACACCCCCGCAAGCCATCATTATCTTTTGCTTGAATCCTTTATTACAACAGCCCTTTAACGGGTCTCCCACCTCTGCCTCCCTAGAGTTTGTTCTCAACACAGTAGCCAGGGTGGTCCTTTTAAAGTGTTTCTTCCCAGTACTTAACATCACCCAACAGAATCCATAATCATTTGTTTATTGCCTGTCTCCTTGCATTAAAATGTAAGCTCCATGGGAATCCGGACTTTATTGGTTTGCTCACTACTGTCTTCTCAGCATCTACAATATTTCCTGGCACGTTAGAGGTTTCTGTAGTTATTTTGTTGAATAAATAAATGAATAAACACAACCTCTTAGTCCTCACAATAACCCTTTGTCTGAGGGCATTAAAACTCAGAGCCCTTAAGTAAGTTGACCAACTGAGCTACTAAGTGGCAGACTCAGGCTTTAAACTCTCCCGTGAGCCTGTAGATTTGAGTGCTCTGCTAGACTCACCCATGTTTGTGTTCCCTTCCCAGGCTGCTCAGGCCTGGAGAGGATGTTTTCCTGAGACCAGATATTCCGTAAATCTCCACGTGTGAGACTCTACTTTATTCACTGGCAGGTTAATTTCCCAAGCCTTTGCTCGGTGTCTACAGAGGATCCGCTTTGCTCCTGAACTGGATGTCTTTTCCACATTGGACTTTGCTGGTCTCTAAGTGGGTCCTCCCGCTCTAAGGCAAAGTGCAGTAGAGACCTCAGGTGTCTCTAGGTTGCTGTCCTGTGGGCAGAGGGGTAAAGGGACATGATTCCATGTCCACATCTACGCAGGGGCCAAATCAAGGTCAAGCTGCCCACATCCCAGGGAATTCAGCTACGTGACCTCCAGGACTCAGGACGTGTGTCTCTAGATTTTGCCTCGCTGGGGAAGAGAGCAGAAGAATTTTCATTCAAGGAGAAAGTAAACGTTTTTATGGCTAAAGACAGACGTGTGTGAGAATGATTCACTACTTGAGGATTTCAGGTTTTAAACAGAGGCCCAATTTGTCAATTTTGGTTTCAGTTTTACAAGGTTATCTTTTCCGAAGACTAAATTTGTGTGAGCACGAATGTCCTAATGAAACATGACATTTTCCTCTATTAAATGCACCTTCTCCGGGGAAGGTTCCAAAAGAGTTCATAAAACTTCTCATGGCATTTGGGGAGGCACATCGTTATATCGATAGATGTTTGAAAGCAGGACTGCAGCCCTCATGGTGGAAAAGTACTCAGCATAATTGAAACTATTAACATTGAGAGACTAAACAGAATTCAGAATTTGGCAAGAGAAGTACAGGGTACTCATGTTCCCCCGCTTCCAGTTTCTGATAAGGGGCTGGCTTGCAAATGTAAGAAATTTGCATTTTAACAATATTCATAATTTAATTTTCAGGCTGACACAAACTTGACTCAATTTTATCCTAAGAAGCCCGAAAGAACAATCTATTTTTTTAAACATCTCAGCCTGTAGCTTTAGTCCAAATCAAAAACTCCTGGTGTTCTTTCATCTTCATGTAATAGAAAATTGGCAATATTAATACTAATGTTTTTTGCTGTTAAGTCCAAATTGGTTATTATCCAACTCTTTCTAAGGTTGAGGCAAAGGCTTTTCTAAGAAAATATAAAACTGCAAGGAGAACAGTTGCATTTCAAAGCATTTTTGAAGAACTGGAATCTTGAAAGAAGAAACTAATTAATCAAAAGTCTTGTTAAGAGCAGGATTATTTTCAGAGAGCTAAGAATACATGGAATTTAAAGTGTTCTTAACAAAAGGTATTGTTATAAGGTTTCTCCAGCTATCTGAAAGTGATTGAAAAGTAACCAGAAAAACCCCAGAAGTAGTGTTAGTCCATGGGGTTACAAGATAGAAATAAAATAAAATAAAATAAAAATTTAAAAATGTAAATTTCATTTTTCCATACTAATTTCAGAGTTAGGATTTTAAAAATCCTTAGGATAACTTATTTCTTTGTGAACAAATATGACGAGCAGGTATTAATCCCCTCGCCCACTATATAGTATTTTTGCTTTGGCCTCCAAAATCCCTCTTACATCCTCTAGTCCAGTAGAAATGAAACATTCTGTTTAATTCATTCATACATCTGAGTGGCCCCAGCCCCTTGGGGCCTGGTCGTAGAGTTTGGGGTGAGGAGGGTGGTGTCTGGATGAGAAAATCA
>NW_006283354.1:2442105-2443786 GCF_000327345.1 Myotis davidii
CACACACCCCTGACTCTGCAATCCTGCCAGGCCTTGAGGCCAGACCACAGGGCTACCCACTGCCAAGGTGTCATGAACAAGGGGCCCTCCTCCCTGACCCTCTGCAGTCCGTTGAGAGGTCCGCTGAGATCTGCTCAGGTGAGATAAGGAGGCTCTTCTCACTGACCTCCCAATTTCTGTGTATTCCTCATTTTTGTCCACCCCAAACCCAAGCCAATCAGGGGCGGCTGTGGGCTTATTTGCAAGCTAGCCTCTAAGGGTTAAAGCTCAGGTCCTGAGACCAGACCTGCAAAGGGCCCTCACTTGGGCCAGGCTGGCAGGCATCTATAACCCTCTCTCTCCTGCACAGTGGGCCCTGATAACAACCAGCCCTCACACTGACACAGCACATCATCTCACCCGGTCCTCAGAGGCACTCCTGGGGAGCGGGGTCATGAGCCTTCTTTAGGTGGGAAATTGGGACAGGAGGTGAGTGGCTTGCCTGCGGTCCATGGTGAGCAGGAGGCCCAGACTTGTCTGACCCACACCCTGTGCCACCACTGGGGGTGCAATGAATGGTGGTTTTGGAACCGGTGACTTCCGCTTACTCTTTCACACTGGGACTGGAGACCTTGACAACAAATACTATTGTCAATTTAAAAATGTATTTCCCACATTTTAAATTATTCCATGTTCCCATTTCCACACCAAACTCTTTCTCATATTAGATCCTGTGTGCAGGCTGTTCCTTCTGCCCTAATGCTTTTCCTCTAGAACTCACAGAAGGAATCTAGTATCATTCAGGCCTCCATGTAACTGCTATTACAAGAGGCCTTCATGAACGCCCCCCCGCCACCCACTCCTCCCCGAATCACAACCTGATTTTTAAGTTTGTGGCTCCACTGTCTGTGTCACCATTAGAATGCAATCTCCATGGGTGCTGGTTCACTGCAGGAAGTCCAGTACTTGGTCCAGTACTTAGGGCCAGAACATGGCATGAACTCAGTCTATTGAATGGATTTCTTGGCTAAATTAGTGATTTTGTGATTATAATGAGAAATCTTCCAGCTTATGTCAAGAAAAACATTTAGTTTTCTACCCGGATACTTATGAGCAAGTTCCCTTTCCTTTACCCACACACTCATGCGATTGCTCTGATTGTATTCAGCTTGCATTTATTGATCACCTACTGTGTGCCTGGCATGGCATTCTGACGTACACCATCTGTGATCTCCAGGCAGCAGAACAAGAAAAGACTCTGCCATTTCACATCCATATGGTTTTCATTCTCTCTCTCTCTCTCTCTCTCTCTCTCTCTCTCTCTCTCTCCTCTCACCTCTCTCTCTCTCTCTCTCCCTCTCTCTCTCTCTCTCTCACACACACACACACACACACACACACACACACACACACACACACACACGGAAGGCACCTTCGTCTTTCCTGCTTCATTCTCTATATGATTTGTCTGAATTAATAAGGTTTTGCTTTCTTTCTTTAGTGATTTTTTTTTGAGAGAGAGAGAGAGAAACATTGATCCGGGAGAGAAACATTCATTCATTGTTTCACTTATTTATGCATTAATTGGTTAGTTCTTGTATGTTCCCTGGCCGGAGATGGAACCCGTACCCTTGGGGTGTTGGGACAATACTCTAACCAACTGAGCTACTCAGCCAAGGCTTGCTGTCTCCACACATTATTA
>NW_006283354.1:2443896-2449702 GCF_000327345.1 Myotis davidii
GTATTAGGAATGATAATACTATAACCCCCATTTATCTGAAGGCCGGAATCGCAGTGACCTCTACCATTAAGACAGCTAAAAGCTTTGATGTCGGTGGTGGGAAATAGCTCATAGAGGGACAAATTGCTGTCATGCAGCTGATGCGGTTTTCTTAGAGGAAAGGTACAGCAGCCTGAGTATTGAGACGATCGTGTGTGATCGAAGCAGCAGTCCATGGACATCGGCAGCCCTTCACTCACAGAGGGAGACGGAAGTCCCCCCAGATGGTATAGCCACCTGCACCTGGTGCAGGCCACCACCCCTCCTACAACGGGAGCCTTGTTGCTGTGTCACTGCCTTGCACTGCAATCATTGTTATGATTATCAGAGCCTCACAGAAGTGTGATTATGTTCCCAAGACTGCTTATTGAGGCACAAATAGTAAGACTTGTATTGTAGAAAAATGATAGCAAAAACACAGACAAGTAAGTTCTGTGACTGAGAGAAACTTAGAGAGTTTGAATCTGTCCGCCCTGATTTCTTACTGCCTTTGTCCCTCTATTCCAGCCCTTATCAAACTTGGCCTTGGATTATGGCCCCTTTCCCTTGTGTGTTTCTTCCTCACTAGAATGTGAGTCCCTGGAGGCAGAGAAGATGTTTTATTTATTTCCTGGTCAGTGCTCTGTGTACATAATAGGCCCAAGATAAGCATTTGCTGATCTGCATACACTTAAAGTTTGGTAACTGGAAAATTCACTTAAATTAGAGAGTTCCAAGTCAAGGCGATGAGTTGAATTTGAATTCCCAGTTGCCGGTGGGCATCATGAGATGTCAAAGTAAGGCCCTTGAGTTGATTAATCGGGGGATTTGGGTTACTTTTGAGTTGAAGAGGTTTGAGTGACAAGCGTGCTGAGAAGCCATCCGGATCCATCTTATTTTAGGGGAGGGAGACCTAGCAGTGAGCAGCGGCCAGGGTGGCCTGGCCAGGGGACATTCCTGCATGGGAGGGACCCTGGATTGGGGGTGGGGGCGGGGGCGGGGTGGGGAGGGAGGCTGCTCCTCTGCCCAGGTGGCTGCCGAGGCCCCTAAGTCACAGAGAGAGGGGCTGGAGGTACCACATCTGTGCTCTGGGCCATTCCTGTTGCGTCTGCTTTGCCACAATTCTTCCAGAAACCTTCAGATGGGGGACAGAAGCGAGCTGTCTCTGTCTCCTCAGCTCGGCGGGCAGCTCTGAGGGGCTGAGGCAGGAGGGACCTCCTGTCCCCACACCTCCAGAGATGCTTTCCCTTCTCGCTGATCTCCGGGCAGAACATTTGCTCCTCTGACCTCTGCGGTCTCAATCGCATCAGTTTGTTGTCTTTAATCTTTTTCTCTCTCTTTGCTATTTCAGTGAGCACTGTTGGGCTTGTCTTTCCAACAAGAGTCATTTATGCACCCATTCATCTGTGAGCAGAGCATGGGTTTAGGGATCACACAGCCCTTCCTGGACCCCAGGTCATGGCAGGACTGTCCCCTGGCTAAAGGATGTGACAGCTCCTGCCGTCTCTCCACGAATCCCCAGAGAACATTGTCCTACTGAGCACTTGCGTCTCCAGCAGAAGTAGATCAGGCTGTGAAGAAGCCCAGAGTGTGGGCCCCCTCAGCGGAAGGGCTAGGCCCGAGTACTGACCTCCCCCACACCCCCAGGAGTGGGTACCTAGAAGAGGAGCCAGGGAAGTGCCAGCGTGTCCAGCCCTAGTGGGTGACCTCAAGCTGTTGAAGAAGAGGTTTTGGAAAATGGATTTTCCTTAAATCTGGCGGCGAGGCATCCAATTATGCCACCTATATGAGGCTCTAATTATTAAAATATCACGAATTGTGATGCTAATAGCAAATTTGATAAGTGGAAATGAATTTTTAATATCATAATTTGCCTTTTCCTTTTCATCTGATTCATTTTCTTTCTAGATGTCACTTCATAAGAGCAAATGAGACTTGGAAACCTTCCTTGCCCTTTCTGCCTGTGACATGTTTAGTTAGATTTCATCACTTCTGGGGACCACGCAGGACTTGTTAAGCATGCATGCCTGATGGACCCCGCTCGCTTGTTTTAGTGACGACTGACCCTGCCCCAAGAATCAGTCCTCCTTGCAGTCTCACCGCCAGCTTGACCTGCCACAGGCAGAGCATCCAGGGCTCAGCCAGAGCTGGGGATGCACCCAGGAGGGGCCCAGTGTCCCCAGCCCCGGCCAGCCTTTGGGTACGGATGAAGTCACGTTGGCAGCATAACCCACATGTTAGGAGCTCTTGCACCAGCCTGGCCACTGGGGCCCTTGCCGGTTCCTGAATGTTTTAGATGTTCCCTGGGCACATCTCTCGGACTCATGGGCTAGTTTGTGCCCGCAATTCGCTGAGCCCGGAGGAGAGGAAGCTGCACAGTGTCTGGGGCAGCGGGGAGATGCTGCTCCTCTCCTCTCCACGCACCTGTCTGCAGGTATGGCAGCCTTTAGTGAGACAAATCACATTTTTACTTACCACCCTCCCTTGACCAGACAAAGGTGTTGGAGAAGGTCTGATTTTCTCACACCTAGGTGGCTCTCTGACCCCTGCAGCTCTGTCTTCTCACGGGATGCGTGGTGTTCCAGAGGGACCTCAGTCCCCGATGTGACAGACTTGTGCTGCTCCCGCCCCTGCCCCTGAAGGTGCCTGCTATGACTGACCCCTGCATTGAGCCAGCTCAGGAGTAAATTCCAGTCGGTAGCATACAGCACATGAGTACACTCTGATGGTGAAAATCATGCTTACATTTAGGTCATAATTCGGTCCTATTACAAGGAGCCCCTCGGCCAGTCATTGGTTTTCCCACCACAAATAAGTGGGTGAGAAGCATGATAGCATGAAAGCTGAGGATGAAGCCCTAATTTACCCAAATGCATTGATTCACCACTGAATAGAATTTTGTTCATTCGTTCAGCAAGTGTTTATTGAGTGTCTGCTCTAAATGCGTGGGCATAGCAGTGAAGAAAGCAGATGCAAATCTATGCCCTGTGGAGTTTAGATTCTAGCACAGTGATGGCGAACCTTTTGAGCTCGGCGTGTCAGCATTTTGAAAAACCCTAACTTAACTCTGGTGCCGTGTCACATATAGAAATGTTTTGATATTTGCAACCATAGTAAAACAAAGATTTATATTTTTGATATTTATTTTATACATTTAAATGCCATTTAACAAAGAAAAATCAACCAAAAAAATGAGTTTGCGTGTCGCTTCTGACACGCGTGTCATAGGTTCGCCATCACTGTAAAAAAAAGCGAATACACAAGCACAATGCAAATGTCAGATGAGAAGTCATGTAGAGAAAAATACAGCAGGGAAGGGAGGGCAGGCCAGGCGTGAGGATGTTGAACTGTACACAGTCAGGACAAGTTTGCAGCAGAGAATTAATGAGGTGAGAGCACCTTGCAGGTATTTGAGAAAGAGCATTTGAGGCCAAGGAACAGCCAGTGCAAAGGTCCTGAGATAGAAACAGGGGAGAGTCGTGGGAGATGAGGTCAAAGAGAGTTTTCTAGTTCATTTGGAGGGCTTTGCTTTAATGCTGGGTGATAGGGGAGGCTGGAGTGTTTAGAGCATGAAGTGACATGATCCTCTTTACGTTTTAAAAGAGTCACTGTAGCTGTGGTGTTAAAATTAGACGGTAGGAGGACAAAGGCAGAATCAGGGAAGAGACCATTGCAAAACCCTAGGCAGGCAATGATGGAGGCTTGGACCAGGGTGCTAATGGTGAAGGCAGTAACAGATGGTCACCTTCTGGGCACGTTTGAAGATGGGGCCAATCGAACTTAGCTGATGTATTGAGAGTGAAATGTGAGAGTGCCAGAAGCCGGTCCATCCTTGCTGCTTGACACAGTCGCTGCAGGGAAGAAACATCTGCACAGCATATGTTTCAAGGGACCTGGCATACTGTTCTTAATATGTTTGCTCCCCTTCTTAGCGCTATGTGTTCTAACCAGGGCCACCTCCCCAAGAAAGGTTGTTTCCCCAGGTGGGGATGTTTCCCTGGAGTTAGGAATTAATGGGACTAGGAAGGGAAATCTCCTTCAGTCACTTCCTTGTAGCCTATCAGTAGAGCAGTGACCTTGGAATAGCCCTTGTAATGGAACACAGAGATTATCCTAGACAAGATTAAAATCAACAGAACTAGATAGAGACAGGATTTTTGGCAAAGGTCAGATAAGAAACTATGGACATGAAACTAGGAACTGTAGAAGGCCAAGGGAGGACCCAAAACATACCATTATGTCATGCTTATAAATACAGTTGTAACAGGACAATAAAGGAGAGAAAAAGAGAGAATCCTGCTATGCTGATCAACTGAACGCTGGCCCGGTGTCCTTCATTCTTCGCCGACTCCGTCCACACCTTTGGGAACCCTGGACCTGCTGGGGCTGGACCCCAACATGAGAGGAAGAGCAGAATCGAGGAAAACTGCCAGGCTTCTGCCCTGAGAAGCCAGAAGCACAGTCCGCCTGTGTTGAGATGGAGGCAGTGGGGGAGGGGCAGGTTGCAGGAGATCAGGCCTGGGTTTTGGACATGCTCTGTTTGCGGTGCCCAGTGCCCGTGCGATCACCAAGTGCAGATGTTTAAAATAGACAGTTGGCTGTGTAAGCCTGGAGCTCCAGTGGAGATGGGAATTTGGGGACCATCGGCATGTCAATGGTGGTTATGGTTAGAGGACTAGATATCAGGGAAATAATGATGCTTTAAAATATGTCTGTGGCAATGTTTTCAAAAAGCAAGTAAGAGGCAACACTTGAGAAACCCTTTTCGGTAGGAGGGTAACTTTCTTAATTACTATTCAGTTTCTTTGTCCAGTTGTGTGTTTTGATTCTGAAAAAAGGGGAAGGAAGTCTTCGCTGTTAAGAAAGAAAGATTAACATAGAATTGCTTCAAAATCAGATTCAAATGGGGCCTGCACTTGAGGTGTTTCAGGGAGAACAGCCCAGGAAACTGTTGGGGGAGGAGGTTCCTCTGTGTCCTCACGAGGGGGAAACGAGGTGTCAGAACTACCAAGGCTCTGGAAATAAAACTTTTTTTTTTTTTTAACCAGTGAACAGTTGAGAAAAAGCTCTTAACATTTTAAATACCCTTTAACCATGGATATTTATTTCCGTGAACTGATTTACATATAATTAGAATAACTACAGGTTTTAAGGGAAAACTACAGCCTTATTCTGAGCTAGAGAAATACAGTGTTGGAGGCTTTCAGGGAATAGGGAACAATAAAATGGGAGACAAGCATCAAAGTTCAATTTCTCTTATAATTGACCAGTATTTTCAAGGCTTCCAAACAGTTTTTAAAAAGTAGCTTTGGGGAGGTAGCACTTCTAGATGTTTCCATCAATTTTCTAATTAAAAAAAAAAGGTGCTTTATCCACTGAAATGATTCTTGCATTGAAGGTGCTGTAACATGAATTCTGTAATAGTATAATGTCATAGCTGAGCGGTTCGGCGGGTTCAGCTACAAAGGAGACTCTGCTGGATCCCTATCCTCCCTCAAATTACAGCATTATTAGTATAAACCTATATAGGGGAAAAAACTGATCATGAGGTTGGGACAATGCCTTTGACTTCTTACTTTGCTTTAAAAGGTATAATATATAATTTCTGACAGTGCTTTCTTCTGTTTTTAATTGGGGAGAGGTGTGACATGCAGGATACTCTGTACCTGCCTTTCCTCTGGGGACTTTGGCCTGTGTTGAGCCAGTGAGGTCAGGGCCTAGAGATAGCGCCACCTGAGGGCCCAGGTGCACGGTGCTCCCAGATTCTGCAGGCATAGAGAAGCGTTGC
>NW_006283354.1:2449769-2459844 GCF_000327345.1 Myotis davidii
TGGCTGTGCTTTTCATTGCATTCCCTTGCTGGATGGTGTTTTCAGATTGGGAATGCAGAGGAGGAAGAGACCCTTGCAACGCCCTCCATATGTGTCCCAGGTCGGCCTGATGTTCCCAGGTTTAGGACATCTAACCCTGGACTTCGCTTCCAGAAGAGGCTTCTGTGCCGTGCATCCCAGTTCTCCTTTGGTCACAGAAGCGAGGCAGCTTCCTCAGTCCAGCTCTCACACCAGAGCAGCCTGGAGCCCAGGGGCCACCAGCTCAACAGGGTGATAGGTCAGGGTGGGATGGAGGCACTGAGAAAGCTGTCCTCGGGACGAAGCCTGGTGGTGGACACATCTCTGCTTACAGATCATGCAGGTGCTCCCTGCTGTGGCTCAGACCGTGTAGCTGGGCCCTGGCCTATGCCTAGTTCTGGACCATGGGTTGTGAGTGTCATTCTCAGGCCCAGGAATTTAAAAGTGGGCGGGCCAGTGTCATCAGGGAAATTAGAATAACAGTGAGATACCACTACACAGCAAAATCCAAAACACTGACAACACCAAATGCTGACAAGGACATAGAGTCATAGCAGCTCTCATTCACTGCTAGAGGGAATGCAACATGGTACAGACACTTTGGAAAACTGTTCGGCAGTTTCTTACAAAACTAAACATGCTTTAACGATATGACCCAGCAATCATGCTCCTTGGTATTTATCCAAAGGGGTTGAAAACTATGTCCCCACAAAAACCTGCATACAGATGTTTATAGCAGCTTTATGAATAGTTGCCCAAATTTGGAAGTAACTACAATGTCTTGCAGCAGGTGAATGGATAAACCGTGGTACATGCAGACAATGGAATATTATTCAGCACTAAAAGGTGTTTTACAGCCATGGAGAGATGTGGAGGGACTTTAAATGATTATTGCTGAAATATGAGCAGGCTACATACTATATGATTCTCAACTATATGACATTCTAGGAAAGGCAAAACTATGAAGACAATAAAAAGATGAGCGGTTTTTGGGGGGTGGGGGGAGAGATGCCTACGTGGAGCTCAGGGAACTTTTAGGGCAGTGAAACTACGCAAATGATCCCATGATGATGCATCCATGTCATTATCCATTCGTCCAAACCCACAGCATGTACAACACCAAGAGTGAACCCTGATGGAAACGATGGATTCTGGATGATAATTATGTGTGTGTCGCTGTGGGTTCATCAGTTGTAACAAATGTGCTACTCTGGTGGGGCATCCTGATGGGGGGGCATCCTAATGATGTGGGGGGAGGCTGTTCATATGGGAAAGGGGGCATATGGGCACTCTAATTGTTCCTCGATTTTGCTGTGAACCTAAAACTGCTCTAAAAAATAAGTCGATAGAAAAGAAAGAGAGAAAGAAACGTGAGTGGAGTTCTTCAGTCCCTCTATCCTCTCTGCTGTGAAAGAGGTGGAAGAGGACAGGGCTGGTCCCTGAGTCACCATGGAATGTAACTGATTGGAAACCTGGAGGGAAGGAGAAACGCACCTTTGTTGGGTCAGCCACTGAGATGTAAGGGTTAGGCATGATTGCAGCATAGCAGAGCCTGTCCTAACGGATACAGCTCCTTCCTCAAAGCACCCTCAGACCTCATGTCGTCGTCGGCGGTGCGGTTTGGACATAAGCTCCAGACCAGGAGCCTCACCCCCCTTTGCTTGAGGCCATACAACCCGACGTGTTGGTGAGGACTTTCTGAGTGGTGGCAACCAGGTGGGTGTTGGTGTCAACCTCTTAGCTCTGGCCAGGTGGGTGCAGGGGTATGTCAGTGTGATTCGATTTTCATAATTTGCATGAAATGTAATCGATCTCACTCCTCATCAAGGAGACATGTTCTTCAGTAGAAAGAGCAACAACCCGTATAAAATTGTGTGTATTGGGTCATCTTTCATGTACCTTTGCAGTGATTCATGGCCCTCAAAGCTAATAAAACACCTTGCTGAAATAAAGTGGTCTGCCCAAGCAAATAAAACCCTGACAGAGTGAGAGTATGACGTTTCCTAGGGAGCTATAACTGTGATAGCTTGTTCATTGAGAACTAAGTACAAAACCAAACACTGGCAAAGCTGCGAAGGAGAAATGAATTACCATAGTGGGGAGTCCGTGCCAGGAAGCACTCCGAGGTCATAAAATATATGGACTCCTGGTGCAGGAGGAGGATGAGCGGGCAGGCGGGCTGGCTTCTTGCCTCGGGCATGCCTGAGCAGTCGTTCCCCGCTTCAAATGTTTACCCAGCTTCCCTGCTGCACCCACCTTGGGCCAGGCTCTGTGGGGGCAGAAGGAGCAGTAGAGGCAGTCTCTCTCTCTTTTTAAACAAAGATAAGTTTTTATTGATTTTTTTAGAGAGAGAGAGAGAGAGGAAGGGAGAGAAAGAGAGAGATAGAAACATCGATGTGAGAGAGTCACATCAATTGGCTGCCTCCTGCACACTCCCCACTGGGGGTCCAGCCCACAACCTGGGCATGTGCCCTGACCAGGAATCAAACCTGTGACCTGTTGGTGCATAGGATGATGCTCAAGCAAATAAGCCACACTGGCCAGGGCAAGTCAGCCTCTCCCTTCACAGGAGGCCTGAAGAGCTGCCGGGGAGGTGAGATTTACTTGTGGACACAATGAGCCACTCAAGAGTGAGTGATCTTGGGAAAGTCGATAGGTACTAAATGGAGTCAAACAAGAGGGAGAGGGCGCTGCACTGGGTCATATCTTAGATCAGGGTCCCCCACCTCCAGTGTCCTCATTGTTGGTGTCACCTTCTTAGAGTGGGATGGAGGCCCTTGAAGGGGAACCCCTGCAGCATCCTCGACAGGTAGCCATTTGATCGATGTTCGAGTAGTTCCAGCGCTTGGGAACTTCCTGCCTGTTGAGGAAGGTGTGCTGGACAGTTCCTTATGTGAGTTGGAAGCTGCTTTCATCAGGCTTCTACTTACAGCTGTAGGACCTGCCCTCAGATGAATGTCGTGCAGGTGTAATCTATCTCCCCACAACAGCCCTGAAGGCATTTGCTCATAGCGACCAGGCCACATCTCTCTGCATAGGCACCTGGCTCCACACACCTGCTCTCCATGCTGAGCAACCCAGCTGCTCTCGGGAGCACCACCTGGTTTCCAGACCCCTGACTCCCTAGAGGGCCTCCCTGGCTTGTTTCAGTTGACTGAGGCCTCAGGAGAGCCCTTGCTGTTTGTAGGAGCTGTGGCCGCCATGCCGCCTCCAGGCGGGACTCTTCCCGTAGCCAGGGCTGGAGCCCTGCTGGCCTCAAAAGTCCCACTGCCCCAACTTCTCTGTCCTACAGTGAAGCCCCTGGAAAATCCCCTTTATGACTTAACTCCTGCCTGGTTCACCTGTGGCAAGAGGGGTCCCTGCCAACAAAACCGTGTGCGCTCAGCGTTCCCCCAGCTGTCAGGGATGCGGATAGGGCATGTGTAATACCTCGGTCCTCATTCAGAGAGGTGCTCTCTGGGCCCATGAGAACATATTGGTAAAGAATGCTCCAGTGATGTCTTACATTTTTTTTAAATAGATAAGTTTCCTAGGAAGTGGCAAAAATTGTGCATAAGTTCCCGTGTCCCCTTTAGGCAACTTCCTCCAATGACAATTATGCTATCCTGGAACATCGGTCCGCTCCAGGAAATTGGTATTGGTACAATACTCTTAACTCAGTTACGGACCTTATTTGTATGTTAGCAGTTTTCCCACATACTCCTGTGTGTGCACTGTAGTTCTATGACATGATGTGTAGATTAACCATCAGACAGTCGGGAAACAGAACTGTCCCATCACCACAAAGAAACTCTCACATCACTCTCAATAATCCCATCCTTCCCTGCCCCGAAAGCCTGGCCACCACTGACCTGTTCTCTGTCACGGCCATTTTGTCACTTTGGGAATTTGTGTCAATGGAATTGTACAGTATGTGAGCGTTGAGACTGGCTTTTTCCATTCGGCATGATACCCCTGGGTATCTTCTTACATGCGCCCATGAGCTGAAATTATTGGATGGTTTTATATTTTTATCTTGGATAATGTGACAAGACCTCATCAATGCGTACGGTTAAATGATGAGCCATTGGCTTAGGGGTGAAAGAGTGAATCGTGCCCCCACAGCCACAGCCATTAAGTGGAGCATGGTGGCATGAGCTCGGTGACCACACCCCCCTCCCCCCGCCAGGGGGATGCTCTTTGTGGCGCCCCCCTGGTCTGTCAGACTGTGAATGGGATGCATGGGTGTTTTCGTCTTCCTCGTCTAACTATCTCTGTGCTTTCAAACACATTTTTCCATAGTCTGAAGATTTCAACATTTTCAAAAGGCAGGCATCAAAGTCAAGAATAATTATGCTTCTCAACATACAGGGATTTTTTTTTCCAGGTAGCATTTTAGCAGGAACGATGGGCGTCATATTTCTCAACCCGCCCCCCCCCCCCTGGTGTACCTTCAAAGAGTGTCTGTGTTCTGTGATCTTCTGATCTGGAGAAAAGTTGTACAAATTCAGATTCCATTCCAGCTCTGCACACTCAGAAGTCATTAGCCGCAGAGTGAAAACACCCACAGTGATTTGACAAATATTAACATTGCCGCTGAGCATTTCCACTGTAACTGAAAAAGTAAAGTATGTAAAAGCTGAGGATTAGGTGGAAAAGAGAGCTGGTCATGTTTTAGGAATGTCAATAATTATTTAGTGAGCTTATCTATTTGTAGCATTGCACTATGCAAGGAAGTTGGGGTTTTGCCACCTTTTGTGAAATCTAGGAAGTTTAATGGAATGAAAATTTCTAAAGCGATTCTCAGAAAGTACAAATGTATTGGCAGTAGATCAGCTCATTTGTTTCAGAGGTTAAGCAACATAAAACTGGACATTTTATAGACATAATAAAATACAGAAATGGTTGCATTCTGGTGTATAATTATTTTTAAAAATTCAACATTTATTGAATGCCTACTTTGTGCAAAGCCTCTCTGATAGGCATCTAACAAATATATGTTGGATAAATGACGGATGAATAAATGAATGTACAAGGACAGGTTAATAAGAATGCGACCAGATATCTTGGATTCTTGAGTGAAGCAATGATGCAAACTTCAGGACAACACAGAAGTCCCTAAAGAATCTGTTATCCTTCCCTTACTTAGTTACAAAGTTATGTTTATGAACAAGAGCTTTGCATGTTGTTGGACCACTTCTAAGAAGTGATTAGTAAATATTGTAGATTAGGTATTATGCATCCATTGAGGAAGCAGTGATACTACCTTCTTCATTAGTAACCCCAGGTTAGGCACTAATATAGTGATACTCCTGCTAATGCTATTACTTTACTGACACGAACAGTAAGCACCTACCCGTTTGACCTTCGTTAAGTGTGAAGCTCTGTGCAACGCATCACAGCATGGTGCGGTTTGAACTTCACCCCCACCATGTGAAACCGTAACCAATGTCTTGAAAAATGAGAGACCTGAGGCTCATGCATTTCAGGGTTTTCTCAAGGTCACAGTGACAATAGGTGGAGCAATTGGGGTTTGAGTACAGGAGGTTGTCTCCAAAGTGGAAGCTCATAATCTCCTTTCCTGTTTCCATATTGTTTGGTTTCTATCTACTCATTAAAGCCGGTGTGAACGGCATCTGAAGTGGGCTTCACTGGATTTACTCTAGTCTTTGGAAGCAGTAATAACGGCTGTTTTTCTTTCAAAGATTTCCTAACTCAGACTCCTGCCTTGATCTGTCTAAACTGGTGAGTGTGATTGGGCATACAAGAAAATGAAGACAGACCCGGGGCAGATTGGGGAGTTAGAGCAGCGGGAACTCAGGAACTAGTGGCCACATTGACGTCAGTTTTCAGTTCCCTTGACGTGGCCTCGGAGACGGGACAGGGTGGGGACCTTGTGAATTCTGGACACGTGTACTGAGAGAACCCAGGCTCTGGGCCGAGTGCTGGCACCACAGCCTTGACCACAGTCGGGGTGTGTTCCGCCCACAGCTCCATGGAATGCAGAGGACCAGTGGCCATCAGCTGGGCAGCAGTTAAGGCCAGCCTCTGCGCTTGGCACCCGTTGATGAAGGAGCGATAGCCTCCCAATCAGCTTAGATATCACTTCGGTGGGATTTCCCTGATTCCCACAGGCCAGGCGTCTTTCCTTTGCTGGATGCTCCCAAGGTGCCCTGTACTTCCCTACTCTGTTGTCATTGCTTTCTAAACTATTCATCTCAACTGTGGGCTCTAGGTGGGCAAGGAGGGGGTTCATTTGTTCACTGCTTTGCCACCAGGCCTGAAGGAGGGCCTCGGACACAATGGCTGCTTGGTAAATAATCATGCAATGATGTGTAATGTGTTCCCAGTCAAGGGAAGACAGGGGTGACCTGGGGACGCTGCATGGAAGGAGTGAATGGAGCCCACAGCTCGCACTGTCTGCGTCCGGGTGCGCTGGGTGTGCAGGACCCCTGGTTTTGTTACTCAGACCCCAGCGCTCTCTTTTTTTGACTTACCTGTTTCTCTCCTTTTTCTGTTCCTTGCTGACCTCTTGCTCCCTTATTTATTTCCTTCCTTTCTCATTTTGGGGTGGTTTTGTCTAGGAAATTTTTTTTTTCTGGGGGAACAATTACATATTGAGAGCTTAAGACATTGACAAGGGAAAATTTATTTTTCTTAATAACTTAGGGAAAGCTACTAGAAGAATAAATGTAGACTGCATAATTTTCAAATCAGAAGAAAACCCCATCTACCCACAGAATATAGGAAAGTAAGGGAAGGAAATAAAAAGATATGGAAAATTCTAAACATAAAAAAAGGCAGGAATAAATATTAATGTAGGAGGAATTACATAAATATAAATAGTTTAAATTCATAAAAATATAGACTCTCTAATTAAATTAAAATATAACTCTTAGCCTTTGCAACAGCATGGATGTACCTAGAGATTATTATGCTAAGTGAAATAAGCCAGTCAGAGAAAGACAAATATCACATGATCTCATTTATATGCAGAATCTAAAGAACAAAATAAACTGAGGAACAAAATAGGACCAGGGGAAGGGATAAATGGAACAGACTGACAGATTTCAGAGGGGAAGGCAGGATGAAGGAAAGAGAGCAACCAAATTACTTATATGCATATATGCATAACCCACGGACACAGACAATAATGTGGTGAATTCTTAGGGGCTGGTAGGGGCAGGGTGGAAGGTGGCAAAGGGAGAGAGAGGGGGATATCTGTAATAGAGTGAACAATTAAAAAGAAGATGAGAACTAAAAAAAATACCAAGCAATGGATTGACTACAAGTACATATTTTAAAAACAAAAAAATACAGAAAGGAGAAATAGGAAAAGATTTACCAAACATAAGCCACGATAGTAATTTTAGCATGAAAGAAATAATAGTTTAAGGCTTAAGTATTAGAAGATGAAGATATATTGGTAAAACAAATAACATATCAAGAAATATAATAATCATGAACATGTATATCCTTAACAATATAACATCAAAATACATAAAGTAACAATTGACAGATCTAGGATGACATAATAAATAAAAAAATCATAGTTGAGGATTTTAATTACCCTCTCAAAAACTAGAAGTTGAGCATGCAAAAATCATTAGATATAGAACATTATGGTCATTATATGTATCTGTCCCAAGAAACAAAGTCCTTTTTTCTTCATACATAAATAGAACAAATACAAGCAAATGATCTGGTAGGCCACAAAAGAAGCTTTAGTAAATCTAAAAGAATCAACATTATGTATACAACACAATGTTTCTGACAATTATGCAACTAAATTAAAATTTAGACCTCCGTATGTCTAGAAATTTAAAAAATTCTACCAAACATCATTGGGCTATAGAAGAAATCAAGAAGAAACTATTAAAGACTTAACTGGTATGAATGGCAATGAAAGTACCCTATGTCGAATTAAGGCAGTACCAGAGGTAAATTTATAGCTTTAAATATAGTAGGAATTAAGGAAGAACACAAGCAAGAGAGTTAAGCTTTCAACTTGTAAAGTTCAAAAGAAAGAAATGGAGTAAACCCAAATAAAGAAGAAGGAAGAACATAAAGGGGGGGAAAAATCAATAAATCTAGAGAATACAAACAAATGGGAAATCCACAAAACGGAAAGTGCGCTTTAGAAAGACTAACAAAACAGAACCACCTCTGGGAAGACTGATAGAAGAGAGAAAGGGGGAAGGGAATGTGAATAAGAAAAGCAGGAGTAAGAGAGTGTGGCGACAGCTAGACACTCATAAATTGGATACTTAGATGAGCCAGGTAAAGTTCTGGAAAAATATAAACATGCTAAAAGTGGCCTAAGGTCTTAGAATCATAACCCTTAAAGAAACGTAAATGGAATTATCATCACCTTTCCAAAAAGCCCCAGTTCCAGATGGCTTTACAGCTGTGTTCAATAATACTTTCAAAGCAGAGATAACCCCAGTCTTGTAAAGTTGCTACAGAAAAATGTCTAGAACTGACTTCCGGATTTTCCCACTCACTGCTCTGAACTTGTGTCCCCCCTAATCTCTCCATCTTAATAAATCACTCTTCTCTGTGACTCATAACCATTCCATCATTAATTCTTTCAACTGGAAGCGCAAGCTAGCTTGTGAGCCAGGGAGTCCAGGGAGGGACCACTGTGACCCAGAGCGGTCCAGAGACAGGGCCGATGATGCCAGTGTGTGAGGACTGTGCCCGGGACTGTGCCCAGAACAGGGACTCTGAAGCCAGACCACGTGGGCTGAGCCTCCCTGTTTTGTAGCCTGGCAGCTACCGGCAGGTGTGTAACTCCTCTGAGCCTCAGAGTTGTGGTATGGAAACAGAGCAAAGGAATCGTACCCACATCAGAGACCTGTGGTGAGGTTACATAAGACAATCCATGTAGAGGACCCAGGGTAAGTGCCCAGAACCTAACACGTCTGTCAGTGGTGGCTGTTGGGGTTATCGAGCACTCCAGTTTTACCTTCTGCGCGTGAGGAAGATGAGACGAGAGAAGAGAACAGGTTTGCATAAGGCCAACGTGGCCTGTGAGAGGCAGAGCTGGAGACGATAGAAATTGCTTCAAATACAGATAAATTACTGTCAGACTGTTTGCCTAGAAATGAGTACATTGAGGCCCTCCCTGGAATCTTCTTCCTGTCCAGCACAAGACGTGGTAAGAAGTACAGAAGCGGAGGGGGAAGGTGGAGTGAACAAATGAATGAAAGCATGAAGAAATAAACAAGGAATAATGAGCTTTCTCTAGTGGCCCATCAGTGTTGACCTTTCTCTGATTTCACTCTGCAAATTGTTGGCATTGCATCTGAAATGCAGTCCGGTGCCGTCTCTCCACGCCAGCACGTGTGCGTATGCAGGTGCGTGTTGAGGTTAACATAGGAATAAATCATAGATGCTGAATCTTCCTGGTCCCTGACAGGCCGGTTAAGCAGAAGTTATCGGACCTAATTTAACTTGCACTCCCTTTTCGGCTCCCGTCAATCTCGGCTGGACAGTGTTGGACTGTGAAGTGCCTCATGAATTAATGAAGAGACGTCAGCTTATCCAGCCTTAACTGCTATGTTGACTTCATTTCAGGATTTGACCACAATAAACAGCAAAGAACTCATTTCCTGCCCAAGATGCAGAACAGCTAATCCCCAGCAGGAGAGAGAAGATGCTATGCGGAGGCTGAGCTGCAGCAGAGGGGGGACTTTCTGAGGGATTTCCAGGGCTAGTGTTCAAACAGGGGCGTCTCCTGGGACCCAGGAGTGGTGGGTTCCCCGGAGGCCTCCGACTTGTCTGGGGTGCCCGTGGTGAGCTTCACCTCAGAGAGTGTGTCTACTGGGGAGAGGAGACCTCAGTGACTAAACGCTGTGTGAACTGTAAGTCCGAGAGTCAGTTTGACTGCAGGAGATTTTAGCATTGCTTCTCCTCCCTTCATCCTCTGTGGGTTTCCCACCTACAGTGGGGAGGCTGAGCTGTATCATCATCAAAGGCCCTTCTTGCTCTAATAACCTACACCTTGACTCACCACGCATGTACTCTGGGGTATGAGTGTGTGTGTGTGTGTGTGTGTGTGTGTGTGTGTGTGTGT
>NW_006283354.1:2459970-2473519 GCF_000327345.1 Myotis davidii
CGGTCTGTTTGATGCTGCTCTGCCTCTGAAAATAAAACCCCTGAGGAATCGGTGGGCATGGGGGCGGGGGGGGAAACAGGAGGGACGGTCCACTTACAGAATTCAATATAGTGAGGTGACATTGACCTCAACCATAAAAGAGTTTAGTGGAGTGTTTGGTAAGTAGTGGACTGTTCAGGCATTCAGGATATATTGTTCAACCATTGCCTCTCCTGTATCTTCTCATGGAGCTTCCAGGAGGGTCCAGACCATGACGAATGGATGGTAGATCCAACTGGGTGGAGTATAGACGTTATTAAATTAGGTCCCAATCAATGGAATCCTCAGTGTACCGTGGGCTGTTGATCATAGAGAGAGGACAAATGTCTCGTTTAGAAGTCCCCACTTCTGCTGGATTCTCTGTGCATTGGTGCATTGTGTGGTGTGTGATATCAAGGGAATTGGATCTAGGTGACCAATAGTTCCAGTCCCCCTTTGTGTAAACCAAAATACCTTTCATAGGTTTCCCAAACAACAGAAACTGGTATAGCTTTCTGACTCGCAGGAGACTTCACTGATACTGTGAAGGGAGTAGGAGGGCATTTCCCAGTTTCATCCCTAGCCTGCTGTCTTCCTCTGTCCCCTTCATCTTCTCATCTCAACAGGTGGCACCAAATTCACCCGCTTACACAAGCCTAAAATCTTGGTGCCCTCCTGAACGCACGGCTTTCTTTCTCTCATACCGCAAATCCATCCATTCTTGACAGTTACAGCTCCAAACTATTCTCTCCATCTCCAAGGGATCACATGGCCCATCTTCATTGCTCGCCTAGAAGAATACAGCAGTCTAGTAACTGGCCTCTCTGCTGTCCCTCAATCCCCTGCCAGGCTGTTTCCTACTAATAAGCAGAGAGACTTACACAAAACCTTAAATTAGCTCATGGTATCCCACTGCCTTCAACCAGCAGGTTCCTTCTCATTATAGAGTAAATCCTAAGACCTTACCATGACCCCTAAGCTCTGTAAGTCCTGGTCTTCCTCATTGCTCTGACTTCATTCCAACTATACTGGACTTTGTTGCATCTCTAGAACATGCTAGTATGTTCCCCACCTCGGGGCCTTTGGCTTGCTGTCTCTTCCTGGACACTCTTCCCTGAGACATGTGCAAAGCAGGGCTAAAGCCCACACAGACATTACCAGGGGTCAGGGAGAGGCTTTCAGCAAGAACTTTAATTCCACTGCAGTTTCACAGCTCAATCTCTGCCCTGCCACAGGGTGAAAAGGAAAAAGAAAACATTCACTTTTTACTTGCATGTTGGAACAAAGGAGAGGATAAGGCCTGGGATGGTCTTTTTCAGCACAGCCAAAAACTGGAACTCTAGTGACCAGAAGGGCTGCTCCAGCCAGAAGCAGCTTACACACGTCCCCTGGACACCCAGGCATCTGAGTGGAGTGCTCTTTCCTTCTGGCAAAGCACATCCCTGCGGCCCCTGGGAGGACGTGTCTTAGAAAGCACAACACCTTTATCCGTTGCAATACCATCCTTTTATTTTGATAACCACTTGAACTTAGGAAATATTTTTTATTTGCTAGAAGAATAAAATGAGTATTAGAAGTTAGAAAGAAAAAGTTATCTTCCTGCACAGCAGTAACCTACGAAAGCTTCCTTCTGCCCTGGGGTCTTCTGTGCGGGCTGTTGTGTCCCCCTTGTGTTGCTGCCGGGCTCTCACCGCCCTCCTTTGCGTGGGGCAATGCCAGCTTCGCTCTCTTCTCTCTGATCCTTGTGAGCTCTATGGCCCATGCTGTCTTTGGGGCAGGCTCTCTCTTGATTAAACAGGACAATCAATTAGTCTTGTTCATGCTGTACTACGTTGTTAAGCAGTTTTTCTCAAGACAGGGTTTAGTTCCTGTGTCTATTGATAGCTCTCTGGGAGGGGCACCTGTCGGGTGGGTGCCCTGCTCTGCCCTGGATTGTGGGATGAGCCTTCAGCTCATTGCAAAGATCTCTAGAGGGCCACCATGAGGCTGTGTGTCAGCCTCCTAATTTTAGGGATCAAGACGGAAGGCCCAAAGGGGTGGTGTGGCAAGCACAAGACCACGCATCAGCCTGAAGGAGGATCAAGCAGAGGACAGGGGTCTCCGGAGGCCCAGCGTCTGGGGCTTGTGCCCACAAAGTGGCCCCAGTTCTTGGAAAGTTCTAGAACCCTCATATTTTTTTTCTTCACAATGGAAATACCTTTAAAGGTTTAGACGATTATAATTTGAAATGATTCAAACTCTTAATCCACAGAGTTAACACCTTCTCAGGGCTGGCAGGGTAAATGTCTAAGAATAGATTTTTTCGATGTCTATTTCATACACATACCTACACGAATGTGTTAAAGCTGGGGTCTCCTGTATTCTGCTTATAACCAGTTCTTGGAAAGTTCTAGAGCCCTCATATTTTTTTTTCTTCACAATGGAAATACCTTTAAAGGTTTAGACGATTATAATTTGAAATGATTCAAACTCTTAATCCACAGAGTTAACACCTTCTCAGGGCTGGCAGGGTAAATGTCTAAGAATAGATTTTTTCGATGTCTATTTCATACACATACCTACACGAATGTGTTAAAGCTGGGGTCTCCTGTATTCTGCTTATTTTACTTTAGAATATACGGGTGCTCTCCTGCTTTCACATATCAACATTTCTGAAAAAAATGTTCAAAAGTTAAATATGTGAAAGTAAATAATCGACATCCATTTTCTAAGGTGATTACAGTTTTAGAGACCTTAAAATTATTCTGGCATCTCATTCACATTCTTGCAATTTCTTCCTATACTTTTCACTTGAACATGAAGCCCACAAGTTTAAAACTGCTTGTCGTGCACCAGTGATTTCTTTGTTTCAATTTTATTAAGCATGTGAGAACTTATCTTCGTGTTGTAAATAACATTTCAATTTCTCTTCTTATCGTTCATTTTTATAAGACAACAAGGGCATGATGCAATAAAGTATTCAAGGTAATTCTACAAACTGCTCGGCCGCACCCCTTGACCCGTACTAGGGGCCAGCAGTCAGGGTCTCCCTGCACAACTCAAACATGCTTCCCTCTGCTGAGCTCTGGAGGCCTCTAGCTGGCACTTGAGCGGGGGCTCAGGGGCCCTCTATGTGGTTACCGAAGTGTGGTTATTACATAGCTGAAATGACAGAGTCAAGGATACCTGTATCATCGATGTCTTTCCAGGCAGGGGAAGCTGACTCAGCTCCTGAAGAAGAAAAGGAGCTTGCCAAAGGAGAGGTGCAGCTCATAGAAGTACTGGGGGTCCGAGAGGTAGGCTTGGAGCCCTGCTTTCCAGAACAATGGCCAAACCCACTCTGCAGAGCTGTCCTGATGAGAAAATGCCCCCCAGGGAGCCCAAGAGCTGCAGGTGGCTCTGCTGGGAACCCATTTTAGTGAAACCGCTCCTGCCACTAGTACCAATACCACTTCTGTGTCAGAAACTCAGCCTCGCACAAGGGGGCTGGCTCAACCTCTCTCCTTGCTAGCAAACGCTCCCCCCCCTCTGGGCTGGCTTCCCCACTTCCTGTTTGAAGTCTGTGTGCCGTGTCTCATTGGGGGGGACCAGGTTATATTTCTGTGTCCTAGCTGCAAAGGAGGCTGGGAGGAGAATGGGGTTTCTGGCCTTCAAAAGCTGTTGGAAATGTAGGAAAAATAAAAAAAAATGTCCTCTACACATACAAATAGCTATAGTGGATTATTCTAAAGGCTTCATAGTATTTTATTTTATGCACATACCCGAATTCATTTAGCAAATCCTTATTAGCATACATTCAAACAATTTCCTTTATGTTTACTATTAAAATCATATTACAATGAACATCTTAGTGTATCTGTGTGTATACACACACATCTCTCTATATAATTTACACAGAAATGTGCAAATATATTTGTATACTTTAACTTATTTTTTTAGTATGTTTTTTATTGATTTCAGAGAGGAAGGGAGAGTGGGAGAGAAACATCAATGATGAGAGCGAATCATCAATCAGTTGACTCCTGAACACCTCCTACTTATTTTTATTGGATTAATTCTTAGGCGTAGAAGTGCTGCAGGATATTTAAAATCTTATACTGTGATACATGTTATAGCATCGTCTTCCTAAAACTTTTGCTGAAGTGCCTCTAGACCAGCGGTTCTCAACCTGTGGGTTGAGACCCCTTTGGGGGTCAAACGATCCTTTCACAGGGGTCGCCTAAGACCATCGGAAAACACATATATAATTACATATTGTTTTTGTGATTAATCACTATGCTTTAATTATGTTCAATTTGTAACAATGAAATTGGGGATCACCACAACATGAGGAGCTGTATTAAAAGGGTTGCTGCATTAGGAAGGTTGAGAACCACTGCTCTAGGCAAAGATAGATTATGTTTAAAGGTGTTGTCAAGTTTAGGGAGTTTTAATAATATGTGCATAATTAAGAAATGGGTACACATGCAAGTTTCTAAATGGCAGCTTTGTTAACTAGAGTATCTAGAAGGAAGGGCATGGCCCCCTGCCCTGTGGAGCCTGGTAACAGGAAGGTAACTGTACCAGACCGTGTTCTGTGGGTCTGACATGGATTTCCCAGACTCTCAGTGTGGTCACAGTGTGGCTGGGTCTCTCCGATCCACTTGGTGACACCCTGTGAGCCCCTGGGAATATGAACTCCACGTTGCTCAGCCAGCCCCAGGCGGCTGCAGATGGGTGGAGGGAAATGACTTCCTCACCCGGAGGTGAGTTTCACAGTGCAGTCTATGGAGCTGCCTGCTGGAGTCGTGCAGTGCATAACCTGCACAGCCGAGCACAGCACGCCTGCACGCAAAGCAGGCAGGGTCACTGGGAAGCCCTGCCAGGACTCCTTTTGGACTTTTAATTCATTCGTCTAAGGCCACTGGTTGTGAAACATTAAGCCTGTTTCCCCTCCAGAGCAAGAGGCAGCTATGGTGACAGCTCCTAAGTACGTAAGAAACACATTGTGAATTCTGTGACATTTTACGTTCCCGACATTGCCCGGCGGCCAGTGGTCCCTCTTCCCAGTGACATATTGATTGTACATACATGCAGGGTGACTATGATTGCGTGCAGTATTTTGAGCTCATCATCTGTTATCCCACTCTTTTTGTCATCCTAGGCCCAGACAGTATCAAATTGGAAGCAGTAGTGTAGAAAATTACGAACAAATCAAAAAGGACTACAGCTGTGCACTGAATCAGGCCGTCGCTCCACATTTAGCGCTTCCCCTGATGTGAACACCCTGCTCCTTTCTGCGCCCTGTCAGGCGGTCTCAGAGCCCGGGGCATGCTGGGATAATTAGAGCTAAACTCTGGCCTTGCTTTGAAGCTGGGTACAGGGTGTCCCCAACAGCAGCAGAGTCTGCTGTCCTAGAAACCGTGTTACATCTTGGAGGCCGTGGGGTGGCTCGCCAAGGTGTGACAACGAAGCAGAGGTTGACACACAGTGATTTATGTGGCTGTGAATGGCCATTTCACTCTCACAGGGCACCAGGGATGGCCAGTCCCCAGATTTTATGAGGCTCTCATTAATATCACGCCGCTCTGGGGGATTTGCGACCAAGGGGATAATGAGAGGATGTGTGTTGTGCAAGGCGGCATGGGCATAGGCGCAGCTCCGTCAGGTGGATAATTTCATGCATCGTCAGAGTGAAAAAGCCTTAACAAATGGCAGGTGGGCCGGCTCACCTTGTCACCCTGATAGCCCCGGGCTCCTCTGTCATCGCACCGTGCCTGTTGTCGCTCTGTGTTTGCTTAACATACCCGTGCTGGAGGTGAGTGGGGCCTGCGTTTTCACGTTAGTTGGAAACAGTACAGATTCTTTCTTCCTGTTCTAAACAGTCAGTTCTGACTCTTTTCTTGGCTCACAGAGAATCTGGGCAAGGAGAATGGGGCTGGGAATGTCCTGGTGCTGACCCTTCAGGGTTTGTGGGAAAGGTCACCATGGGTGGGCTGGGCATGGGGTGACCAGTTTGTTCACCGCCCAGGCTCAACCTTGGGCTGGTAGCACATGAGCTGGTAGATGAAAGCGTGCTGTTCCTCTTGCTGTGGGACCTCCTGGCCCTGGGCAGTCAGAGATGATGAAAGGAGAGAGGCACTCCTCTGAATATTCTAGGGACCCACGTTGAAGGTCAATTGGCCATGCGTGTATGTTTTTGGACTCTCAGTTCTATTCCATTGGTCTATATGTCTATCCTTATGCCAGCACCTCACTGTTTTGATTACTGTGGCTTTGTAGTAAGTTTTAAAACCAGAAAGTATGAGTTTTCCAACTTTGTTTTTCCTTCAATATCTTTTTACAGGATTGTTTTGGCTTTATAGGGCCCTCTGCAATTCCTGCCCAACTGATTTTTGACAAAGTATAAAGCAATTCAGTGAAGGAAAGATAGCCTTTTCAACAAATGAGGTGGGAGAATTGGAGATTCTTAGAGAGAAAAAAAGACACTCAAAAGTCCTTGACCTTGCACAAAACTTCACTCAAAATGGGTGACAAACTGAATTACAAAATGTAAAACTATTAAACTTTTATAAAAAATAGGAGAAAAATTTTAGGATCTTGGAGTTAGACTTGATATTAAATGTAAGAGCTATAAAAAGGAAAACTTGATAGATCTGATTGTATAAAAATTAAAAATCTTTGCTCTGCAAAAGACCCTATTAGGAGGATGAAAAAAACAAGCTAAAAGGCTAGTATTGAGATATATAAAGAACTCTTAAAACCTAACCATAATAAAATCAAGCAATTTGATTTCAAAATGGCCAAAGACATGAAGAGCCTTTTAGCCAGAGAAATATACAGGTAACAAGTAAGCACATGAAAAGATGTTCAACATCACTTTCCATTAGGGAAATGCAGAATAAACCCACAATGAGATATCATTACCCACCTATCAGAACGACTGAAATAATAGTGACACCAGCAAATGTCGTCAAGGAGACAGAAACAGGAATCATTCATGCATCGCTGGTGGGAATATAAAATGCAACAGCCACTCTGGAACATAGTTTGGCCATTTATTAAAAAACTAAACATGCCACTATCATAAAAGCCAGCAAGAGCACTCATGGGCATTTATCCCTGGGAAATGAAAATTTATATTTATATAAAAACCTGTATACAAGTGTCTATAGCAACTTTATTTGTAATAGCGCCAAATGGAAACAACCCAGGTGGTTCAACAAATGTGGTACTTGCAGATCATAGAATACTATTCAGTAATACAAAGGAACCACTATTGATATGTGAAGGAACTTGAATGAATCTCGAGGTAATTAGGATGAGTGACAAAAAGCCTAAGGTTACATATTGCATCCCTTTCTTTCATATTCTTAAAATGACAAAATTATAGAAATGAGAACAGATGAGCAGTTGTCAGGGGTTAGGGATGAGAGGGGAGGGGTAGAAGGAAGGGAGATTGGTGTGGCTTTAAAAGGTCTACAAGGGGTTGGTGGAAAGAGATCAACCAATGACTTTGTATGCATATATGCATAACTCGGGGACACAGACAATGGGGTGGGAGATGGGAGAGGGCTGGAAGAGATCAATAGGGGAGAAGGGAGGACCTATGTAATACTTTCAACAATAAAGATTTTAAAAAAATAAATAAATAAAAATAAAATTCAATGGGAAAAATATCTTCAGGTGAGGATTAATAACAACAACAATAAGAAGAAATAAATGATATAAAATTTTCAGCAAAAATAAGGCCTATAAGTGGGATTTTTGTGGTGATGGAAAGGTTCTGTATCTTGACTGTATCAATGTCAATATCCTGGTTGGGATATTGTACTGAAGGTTTGCAAGTTGTTACCATTGGAGGGAAGTGGGTAAAGAGTGCAGGTGGTCGCTCTGTATTACTTCTTATTATGTGAATCTCTAGTATTTTCACAATGAAAGGTTTACATTAAAATGTCAATAAGTGAGACGTCATTTATCCCTCCCCCTCCCCTCATTTATAACAAAAGACTGTGAACCTCTCAGTGTAACAAGTGGGCACACACAGAGGTTAGGTGGAGGCCAGACGAAGGTGCTCATGTTTCTATCGCTCTGTCTACCTCTGGGCTGAACTCACTGACTGCTGGGGTGGTTGATACTGTTACATTTTACATTATTTTTATTCTTAGTTACATATGTTTGATCTGTGCCCACAATAGATTGTATTTAAAGGCTAGAAACATAAGGAACCCAATGATGAAATACAAGATAATTAAGAGCAAAACATGGTAAGACTACCATCCTACTTCAAAATTACCTTCACCAATCTGTAAATGGCATTCATCTCCTAAAAAAAAATCCTTATATAAAACATCAAGATGTCTTTGGTACTTCAAAAACAGTGTTAAGAAGAGAAAATAGAGTGACAATTATATCCAATTTTTCTTTTCATTTATTGAGAATAAAGTCTCTGCCCACACCCACATGCGCTATTTGCAGAGTGCGTGCAAATAGTGGCCTGGAATCTTTCCCTTCCAGTCATCTATAAACAAAACATAAAAGCTACAAAAATGAAACTAGTGTTTTTAAGCATAAAATTCTGTACTTCAGACATCAACTTTTGGAAAACAGTGTTTGCTTATACTTGCTGCTATGTCATGGAGTTAAATCCCAATGTACTTTCAAGTATACATTCAGTCCCCTAAACAGATATGACATCATTTTTTTAGTGTATTTTTCAGAAAATTATGCTTTCTCTAATATAATTTAATAAAAGCTAAACATTGTACACTTGTTAAATGATACAAAGTGGACATTTTGTATATTATAAATATTAATCATTGCATTAGAACAAACTTTAGAATACAATACTTAATATGATACGCTCAAATAATTTGTTTAAACCTTTGAGTCACTCCTTTGTCACATGCCACACAAAAATGCAAAATCAGTTTTAAAAATCTTTTGAGGAAGGTTATGGTGATAGGCATTTGCAAGTCACAGATGGCTAGGCCGTGCTGACGGGTGTGCCTGCATTCAGCAGCCTTAAAGCCTCCTATACAGTAATGTGCCCACTGTCTTTTATCTAGGGCAGTTAGGAAATATAGAATCCTGGTTAATTAAATGTTCTTCATAACTGACAATTACAACATGTCTGAGCACTGGATTGGAGTCAGGAGACTTCAACCTTGTTTTTTGTGTTGTTTTTTTAAATCCTTACCTGAGAGGGGAAGAGAGAGAGAGAGAAACAAAATAAAACATTGATCGGTTGATGGAACTACAACCTAGGTGTGTGTCTTGACCGGGAATCAAACCTGCAACCTTTTGGTGTATGGGATGATGCTCCTACCAACTGAGCCACACCAGCCAGAGTAAGAGACTTCAACCTTTGATCAAGCCTAGGTTTCTTGGACAAACCAAGTGAGATGGTGACAACATTAGTAGTTCCTGTCTCCCATGCTGTGGGTCAGAGGCTGGTCCAATAATGCATGAGGTTTTTATTTATATTTTAGCTTCTTTCTCATTTGGCATGTTTTCTACTTCAAGTCACAGAAAATCTCAACTCGATTGATGCAAGTCATGAGGAAAATAGGAATGTCGAGGTCGGGCAGCGTCTGAGTGGTGATTTCGGCAGCTCATCTCAGCAGGCCATTAAGGTTCCAGCTTCTTTCCTGCTCCCTCCTCTACCACCTTCCATCGGTCAGCTTGGCTGCTCTCAGGGTAACAAGATGGTGAGCGTACTAGTAGGTCTCGGGTTCCTTGTCATTAATGAGGATATCGAGAGGGAAAAGAGACACCATCTCTTCCCAAGCATCACTTTATCCCCCCCCAGACTCTCTCTCACCTCTCCTTGGCCAGAGCCGGGCCCCTGTTCTCCATCAGCCAGTTCCTGAAAGGGGAATGGGAGCTTCATGGTTTAGACCAGGATGTGGTGCTTTGTGGTTTGGAGGCCTGGCCTTCTGGTCCCAAATCCTTTCTGTGCACGTGGAATTCTGAGAGCAGTCCAACTTCACTTCCTCCTGTGATTAGGGCCTTTCTTAGGCCCCTGGTACCATTGATCTAGCCCCTGGGAGGGGGATGGAGGTATTTTGTCTCTGGAAACAATACCATGGGGAAGGGTTTTATTGTTAATCTCCCTCTACTTTGACCATTCCCTGTCCATCACGGCATCGCCTCTTTCATCCCAACTTCTTAATTAAAATTCTTACTCTGCACCACTTCTTTGTTGCCTTGAAAACTTTCCCAAATATCACTTACCTATTGAATCGATACCTTACTGATCTCCATGCTGGCTACTTTTCTCCTAAATTAGTTAAAAAATTATTTCTGAGTGTGATTTTTAGGTCGAGAATTTTGCATTAGTTGCCTATATTCACTTAATTTCTAGATGGCTAACTGAATCATTATTTAAGAGATCAGCATTTATATTAGACTTAGGGAAAACCTTTAGCTTCATAGCTCTTTTTTGATTGGAGAAGCCCGCACTTGTATAGATACTAGCAAAATAAAGGCATAGACTGGTATCGTTGAAAATGGCTATAAAAGTTCAGTTAGTATGACTGCCTCGCACTCCACCCACCCCAACCACTCTGGGGGTTAGGGTTAGTCACCTGAATTTGTGTTTCCTTTGAGCTTTCCCATTCCAAACTAACTGAGAGATGAGGAAACAAGGCCCAGAAAGGGTGAGTCTCACCCAGGCTCACCCAGACAGAGAGGGGCAGCAGGGGAGGGAGCCAGTGCCGGAGCCTCCCACCCAGGGCTCTCCTAAGACTCAGCCTGCTTCTTCAATCACCTTCATGGTTTGGTCTGAAGATTTACTAAGACTTTTTTGGACAGGTAGCAGAATGTTAAATTATGGAAGATAAGGAAGACCGTTTCCTGCCTTTTCAGACCTTCGTGCATGACCTCTTGGCCTGGCTTCTAGTGGGTAATTCTGGGCACGGTCTGAGCAGCCCAGGGTGGACCTGACTCATAGCTCGTGTCAGGAAACTTCTGGTTGAATCTGGAGGAGGTGCCCTACTCTCCCCTGATCCCACGGTGGGCTGCGTGTCACCTCTGCTTCAGTCTGAAATCATCTGTAGGAGACACGTTGCTTGGCAGCAGTTTTGATCATATGGTTGTGTTTGTATTAAGAAGAGAAATTGTAAAAGTTTAAAAACTAGTAAAATGTATATATATGAGATTTTTAAACTTTTGATCTCACACACACACACACACACACACACACACACACACACACACACATTGATAACTACCTTTTATGTGTCTCCGAGTCTGCCTGGCTAGATCTCTCACCAATAATCTAGAGTGGAGGTTGGGGTTAGTCATCTGAACTTGTGTTTCCTTTTAGCTTTCCCATTCCAAACTTACTGAATTATTTGAAGTTGAAACTTAGCCCTTTTTTTAAAAAAAAAAAGTCATTTCGAAGCATCCTAGTTGGCTACTGAGAATATCAGTATTCCTTCAAGTTCTGAAGCAGGGTTTCAAGCAAATTCTGAAAATTGCTGTGTGAAATCCAGCCTAGTTAGAGCAATACGAAGAGGTGCGAAGGTCCGCTGGCATTGATGCCATTTCCCCGTAGGCTTGCTTGATTTCATCATTCACACTTCACCTTTTTTATTCCAAGGTGACTTTTAACTCCACTCTTATTTTATGCACAGTAGCCACAGTAGCTCACTTCAGATGTTAGCCTCATCTCTAGGGCTATCCTGTACATCTGGGTTGTCGCAGCTACGTTCTCCCTCTTCTTTGGGAAGCAGAGGAAGTTTGTGGCAGTCCAGTCCCTGTTCCCTGCAGTAAACAGGGCTATTTCTGAACTTGGTCAATCTGCAGACCCTGACTTACATATGACCCTAAGTTATTAAAAACACCCCCGCCCCCCTCCCGAGGCCTGTCTGGGTTATGTAATAGGGCCATGAGGCTGAACCAGGGACTTTGTGTTCAGAGCTGAGAACAGAGATCTGGTTTTCCAAAGAACTCACAGTGTGGGAGGAGAGATGAACTCGGCCGCTGAGCTGTGGGGTACCATCTTGACCAGGACTTAGAACTACACTTCAAAGGGAGATACAGCGTGTTTCCAAATTGCCCTGCTTCCTTTTATGCCTTTTAGTCTTTCTTCTATTTTTCCCAAGATAGAAAGTGCCATCCCCTTCTTGATCCAGCTGTAGAGAATCTGCCCCCAAGCCTTGAAGGTCAGTCGTGGGTGGCCTTGGCAAAGATAAAATCTGAGAGAGCATCATACCTCCCAAGGCCCGAGGGGCACTAAGGAGGGAATAGGCTTTACTCTTCTGAGACTAAATCATGATAGCCATGTGGAAAGTCACAGCAAACTGAAGTCACCCAGGTCTCATCCAGCCCCCCATTTTACAGATGGGGAAACTGATGCCTCTAGCAGACATATGAGTGACTTGGGGTGACCAGCTGAGCAGTGGTGGAGGGAGGGCTGGATCCCAAAGCAAAACCTGTGTGAGGGCAGAGGCCTTGTGGCCCATCCACTGCGCTCTCCTCAGCACCTAGCACAGTGCCTGGTGCATGGGAGGGCTCCGTAAACGTCTGTGGAAGAAAAGAGTAAATGTAATGCCTCTCCCTCCACATTAGTCTGGTGGCCTTGCCCTTCTGCTGAGATTTGACTACGTTTATCCTCAGAAAAGCCCTCCTGCCCCTGCTCCAGGCCAGGAGCTATCACAGGGCATGGACAAGACACTGCTCCCTTAAGCCAGAAAGTCACCCCGTGTCCACACAGCCAGAGCAGGGGCAGTCCCTCAGAGAGGCCCCTGCCCCATCCATCACCACCAGCCTGGCCTGGGCTGGGGTATCCCTCTTAAATTTGAGGCCAGCTTGGGACTACAGTATGACCACATGGGGGGCCCTAGTTGTTACAAAGATGTTACCAGTTTATTCCTGCTTCAAGATCGATCTCTAGACCAATTAACAAAAGCAAAACGACTGCTTGGTTGCACTGGAAAAATGCAAATACTTAAATCTTAATAAAGATTGGTTTAGTAAAAAAAAAAAAAAAAAGTTGTGGGTGTTGTAGAGGGATCCAGAAAGGTTTGGGAGCCCCAGGCTGGAGGATGGGGCCCCAGCTGCAAAAACGTCTGGTTGTAAAGGAGAAGGAAGACCTTCTGGTCACAGCTTGGCCAAGCTAAGCAAATGTCATCACCTGGGACTGCCCCTCTGTGCCCAAGATTTTGTAAGATTCTGCAGCTGGGAGAGGGCAGATTCGGAAGAGAGAAAAGTAATCAAACTGCCTTTTCGCAAGTCGTTGGTTCTCAGCGAGGGGGAGTGTCATTTGACTTTGCCTCCAGGGACAGCTCTGGGTCTGGTACTGCCCGGACTCTACACGCTATATGGTCAGTAAGTTGTGCTTCTTGAGCGCACGGCCTCGGAGAATCCAGCCCCAGAAGGAGCCGGGAGGAGAGAGGGGTGAGGAGGGGTGTTTCGGCGGGTCAGGGGGCTTGTCACCTGCCAGGCTCCCGTGAGCCAGGGGCCGGAGCTACTCCGTCCCGCGGCGAGTGCAGGGGTCGCCCTGGAGCGCCGAGTCCTCGCGGCCCGCGTGCGCGCCCCAAGCTCTGCGCACCTGCTGCGGCCCCGC
>NW_006283354.1:2474111-2484445 GCF_000327345.1 Myotis davidii
CTCCTGGACCTCCCTTCCCCGAGCTCCCAGCGTTTGGGGCTGAGCGGTGGGCTCGGCGCGGGAGGCTGGGGAGGAGGGACCCGGGACTGAAGCCGGCCCAGGGCAGCCTGCAGCTCTCGTTCAGCGGGGCTGGTCGCAGTTCCGAGCGTGCAGCCGTGTTCCCAGCTGGGGAGTCACTAGGGAGCATTTTGTTTTGGGGGGCGCCCAGGCAGGGAGCCTGGTCCGAAGAGACCTCGCACTGTGGGTGATCTCCGCCTCTCTCTTTGCGCTAGCGAAGGAAACCCGTTCCAAGTTTCGGGGGACTAGGCTACGCCAGGCAGAACGCTCCGCTTTGGGCGTGTGTAGCCTGGAGTTGGGGTGAGAGCCGCGCGAGCCTTTGCGACTCCCTTCAGCTGACACAGGGGCGCCCGGGGCGCATTACCCCGCATTACCCTGAGGCCTGCCACCTGAGGACTTCTGGACCTTCCTCTCCAGAAAGGGCAGAAACCCGCTGGAAGCAGTGGGGTTTCTCGCAATGCCCGGCATGTGGCAAGCACCCGTGCAGCGTGTCCGCCCGCTGGAAGTGCCTGAGGGCCGGCGGAGTGGAGCCCTACTAGGCCTGTTTCATCCACCGCCCAGAGTTGGTCCCCATGAGCTGTCCAGCCTAGCTGGCTCCGGATAACTGTCCCCGACATTGATGAATAGCGCCTCCACAGCCTCTCCTCCTCTCCCCTCTAGGTGTCGCTTCCGCCGAGGTTTCTGGCAAGGGAAAAGCAGTGCCAGTAGCTTTGGTCTGAAACCTTGGTAAATTTGTTGCAATGCTGTGTGTGTGCACCAGGAACCGTACTAGATGGGCCCCCGAGATACAAACATCCATCCACATTTTGTGAGTCAAAGATAAATAGAATTTCAAGAGGAGGTGGCACGGCAACTACTGATGAGTGCCCCAGAAATGGGCCTGTTTTACCATCTGTGAGGGGGAAAGGGGGATGGGGAAGAAATTCTGACTTTTCTCAAAAGTCCCTATTTTTCTACTATCAGGCTTGAGGGAAAGCCAAAGCTGACTTTTAACAGTGTCCTCTTAATCCTGGGGTGGCCTGGGACCAGCTCCGGGTCTGGCAGTGGTCAGGTGGAGGGCTCACCTAGGAAGCCAATGGTCAAGGGAATATGTGGTGTGGCCTCTATGACGCTAGAGCTGCAGCAAGCCTCATGCAGTAGCTCAAACGGAAGACTTGAGCTGATGCCCACAGGGCCCATGATGTCTGCTTTTCATCTGAGTTTTGCAAGCAGACACTGCAGCATCTCTAGACCATTTTTGTTTAGACACACTCGGCTGAATGTTCGTTTTCTTCCTATCCCAGGAGAAAAGACAGCCCCCCTCCCCGAAGACGGCCCGAAATAGTCATTGATGTGATCTATTAAAACGGGTCCTTAAAATGTTGTCCCAGTGGCTTCTGCTCTCTTGGAATTTTATGTCCACCCCCAGGTATTGTAAATCCCAGGCAGGCTCTTATAGCCCCAGAGAAGGGCCAGCTTGTTCTGGGCATTTGGAGAACTTCTGTCCCTTTGGTTGTGCCCTGGAGGTGGGTGAGGGAGGGGTAGGTTGGATTTTTCTACCTTGATAAATCAGTCACTCAGGATTCTTTTCTGTCTACTATACACTAACACTGCAAGATTTTTTTTTTTTAAGAGATCTTCATGTTGTGATCTTTTGTTGGACTTAAGACGATATTCCAAAAACTGGAATTGAATAGTCAAGATTTCCTAAAAATCTACCTTAATTCCTACTTTGTTCTTTTGGATATTTCTTTTCAGACTCGGCCTCCTTGTGTTGCTTATGTGTGGTCAAATGTGTGCTTGCTCACTTAATGAAATTAGGTAGTTATTTCAAGAGCACAGCTTTCCTTACATTTTCTCTCTCAATGCATAACACAAGGCATGGGATGTCAAATAAAACAGAATTACAGTTGAGAGAAGATGGTACTTTAAGAGGTATAATCTGAATGTTGGAAGGGTGAGGGTTACTGGAAGTTTTCTTTGTGTGTGTTAAGCTTAATAGTAAATAGGAATGCTATAGATTAGTCTATACATTGTGCACAGACTGATTTAGGCATCTAATTTATTAATTGTTGGAACAAATCAACCAAAGATACAGAGTAGGAATTAATAGAAAGTGCAATATAACTTCATTATGGTTTGTTGCATGGTTAGCCTGATACATTTCCATACTTAATTTCCTGGGTTGGTATTTTAGGGACTATCTTAGGAAGTTTGACCCCCTTTCTTTTTTCCTAAAACACTCACCAATAAAAACTAAGGTCCTAAGTCTTCCAAAAGAAATTAAAATATAGCCTCCTGGTTTTAGGTTGGGGTTTATATGGATGTTATTTCCTTTTTACACTGGGCGGACATACAGGGATTTTTGGTGGTCCCCAGTGGGTTTCTGTTTGTGGATTGCCAACATCCCAGGTGTAAAATGCAATGCACCTCAAGTAACTGGCTAGAACATACAGTTTTTCAGTTAGAAAGGTTGGCAATGCAGGCGCCTCAGGGGCACGGACCTTACCAGCGCTCTTCAAGGTTGGGTGGTGTCGCTTGGTTCTGCCAGATTGTTGTCACAATTTCTGGTCCTGTCCGTTACAAAGAGAAGCCATTTCCATGTGGCTAATCCATAATGTCTGCTTTGGTAATGTTACCATATTCGGGGAGAGAGTGAGAGCGAGAGCGAGAGAGAAAGAGAGAGAGAGAGAGAGAGAGAGAGCTCATGAACAGTCTCCCAAACCTGACATATAGCCATAATGTCCCCTTTTCTCAATCAGGGCTCTTCCCACAGGAGAAAAGAAGTTTGTATTAAACCTGCCAGTCTAACGTTGGTGCTTCTCTCTGGCCTCTGACCCTGTTCCATAAAGACAGCGTACATCCTGGCCTATATTCTCTGCTGGGGCAGATTTGAAATTGACATCCTCACACCAATTTCTCCCTACTGTGTCATATTTTTCGACTGCCTGCACAAAGCAAGTCAAAATTTAGAATGTTACATCATACAACTTTGTGGTGCCCCATAATTTTAAATACAAATAAACAAGAGAACCAATGTAAGATTATATTATACAGTCAGAAAATCTCGTGGTTGTTGCAAGGATCAGGCGGATGCCCTAGTGGTAGATGCACTAAAAATAGCAAAATCAGTCAATCTAAGCAGAAGGCAAACATATTCCGTCCGTGAGTTTGCGACAAGGTAAGAAACAAAACGGTTACCTAGACCTGGGTTTAGTCTCGGTCTGGTGTGGCGTCACACGCGGTGAATTCCTTAACTCCCTGGGCTCTGGTGTTCTGTCCGTGCAGCAGGCTGGCTGGCCCCCCCGCTCCCCTGAGTGTGGGGAAAGTGAGGCCCAGGAGGGAAACCTCAGAGGATGCAATGAATGACTTCTCTTGGAAACGTGATGCCTTAAATACCGAGGGATTGTGTTTTATGAGTTGTTTGAAAAGGTGGTCCCAGCTCTTTCATGAGGACGATCTTGGGTAGATTTTTAACGATCCTAGCACTCTAGCATGGACTGAATGGCGTTTATAAACCTGAATTGATCTCTAGGAACTCTAGGTTGCACACAGAGGGTTTGTGACGTTATGGATGGTACCTTCCCGTGTCTACGACCGGGAGATTCTTGTACCCCCTTCTGTCTGAAGGCCAGTCAGGCTATTTGCATTTGAGGAGTAATGTGTCGACAGGTCACCTCCCCCCAAACCCCCAGAGTGACTGTCTTCGCCATGCTGCTGTGCCCATGAACTGAGGGGCCTCCTTGTTGCCTGGCAGTCTGTGCATCACCATGTGGTTTCTTCTTGGTCAGTAAAGACAGCAGCAGTGGAAGCTGAGAGCCTTCCGAGTGGTCCCTTCCAGGGGTGGGTGCAGGAGGGGAGCAGCATGGCTTTCCCTTGCCCGGCTCCTTTGGTCTTGGTTGGACCCCTGAAAACTGGAGGAGTGCAGCTCTTGGCAGCCTTTCGAGGAAAGGGAGGCTTGGGCTCAAGGTCTCCTTTCGTGCTGTCCATGGATTTCTGCATCATGTTAAAAACAGCAGTTTGTCAAAATAAAATATTGCTAAGTATTGAGTGGCAGCAGAGGATGGGGGTTAAGAGCATAGATATCGAGTCCAGCTGCCTGGCTCAAAGTCCCATCTCTACCACTTATTTGCCACATGGCCATAGCAGGGGACTTTCCTCTCTGTGACCTGTCTCCCCTGTCATCTGCCTAGGTGATACTATTGCCCTCCTCACAGGGTAGAAATGAGGGCTATGCATGTAAAGCATTCAGGACAGTGCCTGACATATAGGAATTCTACATAATAAAAACTTAATATGCTAAGTGTCTGGTTGTCCAATGGGCTGTGCAACCAATCAAAGCATAATTATTTGCTAAGGCTGCTCAACCACTCACTATGATGTGCTCGGCCCACCGGGGGCAGACGCTCTGACCAGTAGTGTAGTGTGCGGCTGGGGTCCGGCCGATTGGGACTGAGGGAGACGGGCCAGACATACCCTGGAGCCCTCTCGCAATCCCTCCCCAGCTGGCCAACCTCTTGCATCCCTCCCTGGCCTTGATTGTGCACTGGTCAGGCTCCTCGGCCCGACCTGCACCCTCTCACAATCTGGGATCCCTCAGGGGATATCAGAGAGCTGGTTTCGACCTGACTGCGGAACAACAAGTTGCTATGACGTGCACTGACCACCAGGGGGAAGACAACGCAGGAGCTGCCCCCTCGTGGTCAGTGAGCTCCCACAGGGGGAGTGCCACTCAGCCAGAAGCTGGGCTCACAGCTGGCAAGCTCAGTAGGGGTGGTGGGAGCCTCTCCCACCTCCGCAGCAGCACTAAGGATGTCTGACTGATGGCTTAGGCCTAAGCCATCAGTCAGACATCTCCTGAGGGCTCCCAGACTGTGAGAGGGCACAGGCTGGGCTGAGGGACGCCCCCTCGAGTGCATGAATTTTGTGCACTGGGCTTCTAGTTGCTATATAAGTGTTAACTAAATAGTCTCTACTTGGTTATTAGACAGATCATCAAAATTGATTTAGGCCCAATATTAATTCTTTTTTTATGAAATGAACTGTCATACAGCTTGAGTTGTAAATTTTTAGGCTGTTGCTGCTGTAGATGTAATGAATTGTCACTCACCCAGAGAATAAAATGACACATCTACCATGCAAATGAAGGTTGATCTAGTGGTGGCCAAACTGAGCTCAGCTTTACAAAGAAGCTGCCTAGGAATATTTCAGGAGTTGGCCTGGCTCCTGTCTTCTCCTGTATTCAAATACAATCTCCCAGGACCTCAACACAAACCAGATGAATCCAGGGACAAGTCCAGGTGCGACAGGGCTGAGCTGCAGCTTCCCCAAAACACAGAACAGCTGGCTTAAAGCCAGAGGTCAGGCTGCATACTCCTAAGGCAGCGGTTCTCAACCTGTGGGTCACGACCCCTTTGGCGGTCGAACGACCCTTTCACAGGGGTCGCCTAAGACCATCCTGCATATCAGATGTTTACATTACGATTCATAACAGCAGCAACATTACAGTTATGAAGTAGCAACAAAAATCATTTTATGGTTGGGTCACAACCTGAGAACTGTATTTAAAGGGCCAGAAGGTTGAGAACCACTGTCCTAAAGGAAGTGATTTGCAGCTTGCCAAAATAGCAATTGAAATGAGTGGGTTTTATTTTGATGCCACCCATTAATAATAAAACATCAAGCATAACTGTTCTTGGATTACCAGGCAAATTGAAAACTAAGTTCTGTGGCTTGAATATTTCCTATCACCTGGAATTGACAGCTGGACGTTAACTAGAGTAAGTCTTGATGGTCTTGCTTTTTTAGTTTATTTGGGCTGGAAGGCATGCGCAGGGAGAAAAGACCTCCCCTGTGTGTGCTCCGCCCAGCAGCACTGTTGCCGAGAGTGGATAAGTAGGGAAGAATAATAAAGGAGAGTGGGAAGCAATGTCTTTCTAGTTCTAGCTTGAGTTACTGTTGCTGGTTTTAAAAAATTTCCCCAAATCCAGCCACTGATTTCGGTAGTGTCTGGAACGTGGCTCTGTGTTCAGAAGATAATAATTTATGGAGAGAGTAGGGAGTCGCCCTGTTTATTTTTAAAAAAACTGGCTGCAGTTCGGGAAAGACATTTCTATTCTCTTTCCCCCCTGCGAGAAAGATGTTCTCTCCTTCCCAGTGCTGGAGGAACCCCCAGGCCCCACCTAGACTACCGGATGGGGAGTGCTGAGTGGGTGGCTGCTGGGAATGCTCCGGTCCTCTCCCAGGTGGCAGCCGAAGCCATACCTTTCCACTTAACTGCCTTCTTCAGAGTGCAGAGCAGGGGCTGAAGGGGACGCGACTGTGACCTTCACGCTCTACTTACCTGACACCTGGACTGTTGCCCTAGTAGCTCCAGCTTTGCTAACAGATGTGGAAGATGAGCAGCTGGAGGAACAGATGTAGGAGTGGGAGCCTTTGGACTCTTTTTAATTCAAGAAGACACCTTCTCTTACAAGGCAGTCATAACGCATAACCTTGCCTTTCCATGGAACCGCGCTGCCTGCCCACACTTTTTAGTCTGCTTCTCCTTCCTGGGGCATTTCTGTCTCAAGCTGGGGACATACCTCCAATCTGGAGAGGCAGCTCTATTTGGGTGTGGAAAGCGGCCAAAGGAAACCTGGAATGCGGCAGGAGTGTGTGTGTGTGGCGGCCCCGGCATGAGCACTAGTGACCAAGTGGCACCTCTAACGCCCCTTGTTTAGGGTCGGAGTCCTCCAAAGCTGTTGCCTTTGGGGGTGATCAAGGATGGACTCCTTCAACGGGCTATAATGTCCCTCAGACAGCTCATCCTTTTAGACTGGGGCGCCTTCTCTGGACCAGCTGTAAGCCAGGCCCCATGGGCTGCTGGCCTCCAAGCAGCTGTGTCTTTTCATCTCCCAGCCATGATCGAGATGCAGTGTGGACCACATGCAATTAAGCACTAAATTGTGTGGTGCTCACGGAAATCAATAACCCCCAAAGCGCCTTGAGTAAGCGTTGTAAACACTGCACCACGCGTTCTGTCTTGCTCTGTTTCTTAGAGATACTGAGATGGAGGTTGGACTATGTTCATAGTAGAAACCCTTTTTAAAAAAAGTACAGCTACTAGTCTGTGTCCTTGTCCCCTTTAGTACAATGCCCAGCACATGGCAGGGAGTGGAATATTTATTGTAGCTGATCCCGAGTTTTTTTTCATCCAGGTAATTCTGTGATTACTTTGAATTGCCCATGTCTTGTCTTCTGGGACTTTACACCATTTACCACGGGAGCCTCAGGAAACACCTTAAAAGTGATTGAAATCCCATTATCCATGAGATGCTTGGATTCTGCTGCAAAAATGATTGGTCTTGAAAATATCGGACCTTATAATTCCATTTGGAAGCTTGTAAACTGAGCTATCAGCTGCAAACCGGCTGCCACGGGCTTAACATGATTCCTCGTCAGCATTTATAGAGCACTAGTTGCTTTCTGAGGACACTGAGGCATAGACACATGGTGGCCTCACAGAGGGACCCAGCATTGCCACCCTGGTTTGTTCTTATAGACATAGTGGTAGGTGGCCTTTCAAGTGGGCTTCCACAGAGCCGCTAGCATTTATAGAGCTCCTACTATGCGCCTGACACTGACTCCTTCAATCCGCACAGCAGCCTATGAGGTATGTATTATTGACTCCACTTTAGAGAGGAGTAAACCAAGGCTCCGAAGTCATATAACTTCTCCATGGTAGAACGGAAAAGTTGTTGCTAGGATTTAACTCAAGTTTATCTGATTCTGGAGTACAAATGCTAATGACCCCACGCTTGCTTGCACTCTGTAACATTTAATTCTAAGCCCTTGTCATTTTCTCAACAGACTCAACAAAATGAAACCAGGACACGTTTGGCTGCATCTCGCACTGCTTGGGGCCTCCCTGCGGGCTGCGCTGGGATGGACAGAACCAGGAACCAGCAGAGGCCCGAGCGTGGGTGTGGAGGAGTCACAGGCAGAGGTATTGTCACTTAGCAGCTGACCTGACATTGCAAACTGGTTGCTTTACAGAATCTGGTTTACCCCTTCACTTTTAGTTGATATCAATTAGATTGCAGTGTGAATTTAAATTGGTCCCCTTCTTGGTAGGGGACAGAAGAAGCAACATGTGTTGATACGGACAGGAGGTTTTCTTCATGCTGTAATGGTCTAAATCTCTCCAACGCTGAAAACCCAGCTGGAGTTGCAAGGTTTGTCTTCCACAAAGACCTCAAGAGAACCGCCTTTCTGTATATTTAATAAAACCCAGAAAATGCAGACTCATGGGTGGAGCACACCCCTGTGAATTAATGAAGTCTTTTAATTATAAAATATATTTTAAGAGAAATGAACTCCCTTTCGGGTCTATAGATAAAGAGGAGCATGCTGAGAAAGAACCAGCAAGTGGAGTCCTATGGGAGGCCACCTTAATGAACAGATGAGAATGATTAATGGCCTGCTAGGTGTATATAAATGCTTCTAAAGTGCTTTGAAAACTTGTTCTCAAATACCTCCCCGGAGAGTCTGATATACTGCTAATTGCTTAGTGAACTTGGTCTTAAGTAATGAAGAGGATTCATGAACTGCACCTCACCCTGCTCAGGTAGCAGGCCTCGTGAATTTGGGGCTCATGGGGGACTCGGCTTTTCTGCAGAAAAGGTTTTGTATGTGCTTAGCTTTAAGAAGTGACTTTGAAGACCCCCCTGGGTTTTCCCTAGGATGCGGTGAATGCTGCGTCTCATCTAAGAGCTGCTCAGGGCACCTGCACTTCCGTTGTCATCCTCCAGGCACACCCTTCCCCCACCCTCTGTTTCCCTCTGTGCGCATTTCCTGTCCTGTGGGATGAGAGAAAAATTACCTCAAAAAGTCAACACCACCAAACCGGTTTGGCTCAGTGGATAGAGCGTCGGCCTGCGGACTGAAGGGTCCCAGGTTCGATTCCGGTCAAGGGCATGTACCTTGGTTGCGGGCACATCCCCAGTAGGGGGTGTGCAGGAGGCAGCTGGTCGATGTTTCTCTCTCATCGATGTCTCTAACTCTCTGTCCCTCTCCCTTCCTCTCTGTGAAAAATCAATGAAATAGAAGAAAAAAGTCAACACTCCCAGCGAGCGAATAACCGTGCACAGTGTAGGGTTGGGATAATGCATTTATTTGATCAAATGATATGATTTCTCTTTCATTATTACTTAATTGTCATGCAGCCCCAAACCTACGGGGCCTTAATCTTCAGGGAGCTTCAGAAGTAATTTGCCGCACACTTTTCCTGGTGAAGTTAGCGAGGCTTCCTTTTGTGGTGAGCAGATGATTACATAGAAACACTATCTCTCCCATCTAAATCCACGAAGGACGCCAACTTAATGCTCTTTTGAGAGAGTCTGGAGGCTGACTGGCTGGGGAGCACAGCACACTGGAACGGCTTAATCATTGTTCTCGCATCCGCAGAGAGAAACGGTCACCTAAACCCTGCAAATATACTGTGGGATATTCAATAGCAGAGCAAACAGGCAAGCACGTAGCTGGCTTACTTAGACTGCTTACTGTTGGGGCTCACTGGCCCGCTGCTTCAGATCACTTCTTTCATTTAAAATAGTCCCGTTGATTAAGGTGGAATTTAGATGGAGGTAAATTGAAGACAAGTTCTTATCAACTTAGGGTCTCTTTATCTGAGCTGGGCAACACCCTGATACTCTGTGTACCAACAGGAAAGAGCAGCTTCTGCTCATTCTGAGGAAGGGAGGCTGTTTTGGTCGGGGGTGTGGTTTTGCTCTTCCTCTCCCCCCATGAGGACAGAGTCCAGGACATGCCATGGTCTGCCAGGTCCAGGGATTTTTTTTTCTTCTAATCCTCACCCGAGGATATGATGCTTTTATTGATTTGAGAGAAAGAGAGAGATCAATGTGTGAGAGAGAGACATCAATTAGTTGCCTCCTGTGTGTACCGCAACCAGGGATGGACCCCGCAACCTTTGGCGCATGGGACGATGGCTCCAGCCAACCAAGCCACCTGGCCGGGGCGCCAGTTCCAGGAACCTTGTTGCTTCCAGAAAAGGAAGTGACGCCTCTACCGACTCTTCCTGCCGATGCAACTGCATCGATCCGACTCTCTTCGCTATAGACTGAGTTTTTGTAAAGGGTGGTCCCTTGTACCCGTGGAGCCTGCTTAGAGCGATGATTAAAGGAGATGATGATAATGTGAAGGGCCCAGGACAAAGGACGGCCTCAGTACATGTTTAGACAGAGACAGAACGTTGTAACTGCTTACTTTGCTGACCTTGGTCACACTTCAAGCGCACG
>NW_006283354.1:2484528-2500933 GCF_000327345.1 Myotis davidii
TTCTTGCTCAGGAGGCTGTCCCTTCTTCCCACATGCCCGAATCATCCCCTCTCTGAGGCTCACTCTGGCGCTCACCTTTTATCCAGAACCTTCTTTGACCACTCTTGGTTACATTCAGTCTCTTCCTCTGAACTCCTAATCTTTGCTACCTTTTTTCCATAGATGAAGCCTATCTTATTTATCTTTCTCTTTCTCACAGCGTCTGATCATTTTAAGAGCAAAATAGAAGCTCAGTGTGCTTCTGAGCCAATCGATATTTTTTCAACATTTTGGTGGTGGTCATGAAGTCACGGGTGTTTTCCAAATCCCAAGTAGACCACCTGGTACTTAGTGTGTGACAGCTCCCTGCACAGCGGGTTCCTTTCCAGTGGAGACACGAATGGTCTCCCCAGCAGCCTGCCAGCCAAGCCAGGCTTGTATCTTATCCACATCCAAGATAGTCCCTGTGTTAGAGGTGCTGGTAGTTTTTTTCTTTGAGTTGTAGCTATTAACATATCCATAACTCACTGCCCAAACCACATAAAACTCCTCTAGCAGTTTCCTCAGACAGTCTTATTTTCTGGAAGAATAAAAACCAACCGAGTTTCTTGAGACTCACAAAATAAATCTCAAAACCGTTTCGGGAACTAACTGGTAAAATGTTTCTGAGTGTGTTTTCTTCCCGAGAGTAGTAATTTACAAAACGTTCATTCGCTTAAGATTCTTAAAGTACTTGGAAAGCATTAATAAGATTTGATTTGCCTTTAAAGTTGTTACACCAATTACTTGAGTGACCTAAGGGTAAATAAGAATTAAATGACCAATGCATGTGTGTTCCGACATTTTTAAAGCAATTACAGCAAATGTGAATTTTGTTAAATTGTTTCACGAACAAAGGCTGCAGCTGACATAGCTTCAAGGAGTTTGCCATTTTACAAACATAGATAAAAAGAAATGTGGCTGGGTGGAGTTGCTCTTTAATAAGGGTTGAGTGGCAGAAGGGCCTAGAATACTAATGCAATTCTGAATTCAGAAGAAATAATTCTGAGAGATACAACTTATTGAAATTCTGAAATAGTTACATTTTTCCCTCCCCCTGTGCTAATATAGAAACACGAGTAAAATCAATGTTGGTAGAATTTTGTATTTGGGGGGAACCAAGAAAGTGAGACGTGATGTGGTGGCAGCTCCAGGAACTCGCCCCCTCTTGAGAAGCAGGCGTTTACTAGTATAGGAGGGCCCCCCCCCCCCACTTTGGGCCCTGGATGCTGCCCCCCGCCTCCTCCCCAGGCTCTGGGATTGCATGGTGGCCATTACACAGCCTTATGCACCCTCCATGTGTCTTACTGAACTTTTTCAGGATTGCTCTTCCTCCTAGTTTCTAGTCCTGCACTGGACAACTGGACACAGTCATGTTGGCTCCTGCGGGAACTGTGAGCTTTGTCAGCCTCAGTGCTTACAGGCCAGATGTGCTTGGAGGTCAGACTCCACGTGTTTTTGATCTGTGCAAATGCTCATGGGAAGTCTTGGAGGAAGAACTTGTCCGGTGGTGTCAGTAATCAGGATGACTCCCCTGTTTCCTAACCCCAAGGGTCAGCCTGGGAAAGCCCATCCTCCCTGGCTGACCTGCCCTTTCCCCCTTTCCACAAGACTGCGCTCACGGGCACGCCTGCCTCTGCGGGGCTGGCTCCTCATTGCAGAGCTCTTCCCTGCTCTGGCTTCTTCTGTGTTGGGTGGGCTTTCAGGAGGACTTGGGCTGCTAAGACTGGGCATTAATTTAAAAAAAAAAGTTTTTCTTAATGCGTCATTGTTCTTACACATGTGACTGAATCTAAGGCAATACTCCCCTGCCCCTTGTGGTTCTGTGCCCCCTCCTCCCCTCTCCTGGCCCTTCCTTCTGATTGGCTGCTGGGGAAGAATAGCTGATCATCCATGGGCTGTAAGGTCTGTCCAGTGGCACCTCTGCTCACTCTGCCCCTCTCTTTGTGGGCTTGGTCCTCCCTGCGGACAGACAGGTCCAGGCTGGGTGCTGGGTGTTTTCTAAGCTTCGCCTGCAGCACAGGCCTGCATGTATCTCTCCTGTGTCCCCCTGGCATCACCCTTTCTACATACTCACTGTTGCCAACTCCAGCATTTGACAGGCTTTCAAAGAAAATGATGGGCAGAGTGTCTCAGCAAGAGGCACAGTGGTCCTTTCGCGGGCGTGGAGCTCGGGGATTGCTGCCTGCACCCCTGCATGAGGACCAGGGATTCTGCTGCAAGTGGGGTGTGGGCAGCCTCTTCCCTGGGCTTGAACACTCAGCAAGGCTCTCTGCTGTGTCAGAAGGGGTGGGTTTTAGTTTTTCAGGTGACATTGGGAGAGCACGACCTCACATGTGCAGACGTGTGAGTAAATCTATAATTTTCAAGGTGAAAGAAGGTGGCGAATGCTCCAAGTTCATGGGGCTGTTGGGTGAGCTGGTTCCTGCCGCAAGTTGGCGTGGGCCGGGCCCTGTGCCAGCACCCCTGTGAGCTTGTGAACAGCCAGGGGGGCCTGTAAGTGCAGATGCAGAAGCAGTAGATCGGGTTGGGCCTGACATTCTCATTTCTCACGAGCTCCGAGTGATGCCGCTACTCCCAATCCCAGGGCACACTGGGCAGAAAGTTCTAGAGGCGTCCTCCCCCACGGCCCGTACACACACCCAAAAAGGAGCATCCAGCTGGTGACTAAGCCCGGCCTTTGTCAGCTCCTGTCAGCACGACAGTCCTGACTGCTGTCAGGAAGGAAAGAGCCATGTGCACGCTGCAGTCGTGCCAGGAAATAACATGACGTGGGTCGGGCGTGGGGGCAGAGACAGGTAGGTGAGGGGAAGGGGAATTTAACTAGCCTGGCTTTGGAGTCATTTTCACCTTTGTCCTTCTGCCTTCAAGCAAGCAGGTGGAGAGAGATACTGAGTCTCTCATCCCAGCGCTCCACCTCGGTTTGTTCGTAGGTGATTTAAATCCTGAGGGTCAGCCACACCCTAAGCTCTCACCCACCACCACCTCCATGCCACTCATCCTGGGGTCCTGTCCCAGTCCCTGTCCCCCGGGCCCATCCAGACCGTTTGGGGGAGCACAGCTGCCTGGCTGGTGTTCTGTTTGGGGCTCTTGTTCTTTATCCTTGGACAGAGGAAGTGGCTGTCTTTGTCTTTGGGTCGGATTTCTCCTCACCCACCTCTCGCAGGGAGCCTTTTGCTCTGTACGGGTCGGCACGCTGTCCTTTTAGTATTTTGAGATTATAGGTGACAGAGTTTTAATTGGCTCTGAGAAGTTCAATGCCCCCGGAAAATGAATATTTATGAGTTCACAAAGAACTATTATTTTTTCCCCTCTTCATTTAGCATTGACTCATCTAACTACTTTATTTATGACTTCGCTGCTGAATAATCTGTGCTCCTTTGGGACACTGCCCACCCTGTGATCAGGACAGCAGGCCCCGCGTAGCAAATGGGGCTCTGATTTCCATTTTGGGGGAGTTGGCAGCATCAGGTCTGCCGGGCCCCCATCTTCTGCTTGATTTATTCTCCGTGACTTATGGGCCACCTCTCTGGCTTCCCGTTTAGAGAGAAGTAAATGCGTTGCTGGTGTCGGACAGATTGTCACGGGCCTCATGGAAGTGGGCCTCACTCTTCCGTCCCGGGGCCTTCGTCCTCCTGCCTTCACTGCTGTGGCTTCTGCTCTGAGCTCCTGGCCCCCCTGCCTTGTCTCCACCACCTGGGAGGCGGGGGCACTGGTTCCAGCAATGCTGGGCGTAGGATGAGGTGGGCTTTGTACTGGAGCAGCGGCCCCCGAGGAAGCTGGAGTGGGGGCCAGGGCAATGCTGTGGGCAGGATGTATGTCCCAGTGGCTGAGAAGCTGTCTGTCCATTGAGCCTGACCGCCCTCTTGATGGGTGACCACACACATTTGCATTTTGACTTTAGGCATTCCCTCGAGGCAGGAAGGCAGGGACCAAGAAAAACCCATCTCTTTCTTCATGGGGCCCTGGTTCCAAGAGTTTTTGGGGGATTGGATGGGAAGAGATTAACCAAGAACATACATGCATATATACTAGTACATAACCCATGGACACAGACAATAGGGCGGTGAAGGCCTGGGTTGGGGTGGGGGCTGGGTGGAGGGAGGGCAACATAGGGGGAAATGGGGGAACATCTGTAATAGTGTCAGTCATTTTAAAAAAGTCAAACCTGAGCATTCTCATTTAACACTTCATCTTGATGGGGCTGCCCGCCAGCTGACCCTGGAGACAGACAGCTCCTAGCCCCATGCTGTACTCAGATATTTCAAGGACTATAGTGAAATTCAGAAAAAAAATTAACTTCATTTCAGTTTTAATTTAAAAATGTGTTCTGACAGCACTTCGGGGCTTCGTACGGAATGGCGACCCAGAATCCTGCCACCAGTGGATCACCACCAGGCAGAGACAGGGGACGCGTCCCGGCGGGATTGGAGGAGGGGCCGCTAGTGGTTTACCGGGAGCTTCTTCCTCTTCTCCAAGGGATGGTGCCGCACCCTCATGTTATGAGGAGATCGGACAGAACGGAGGGCTGTGGGTGGGGGTGGGGAGATGGAGGAGAGTGCTGGGGTATGGCTGTCGGGTCAGCGAGTGAGTATAACTGCCCGGTGATGGCAGCGGAGCTGGGAGTGGCACGGGCGTGTGTAAATTCTAGTGAGCCACCTGTTATGGGGCTGGCTTTCTCTCTGCAGTCAGAGCGAAGCCTGTTAGTCCTTTCACCCACTCCCAAACTTGGAAGATGGCCCAGTGGGGGAGAACCACGCAGAGACCCTAGGCACTGGAGGAACCGTCTAACTCTAACTGCAGCCGCAGAATCCTGCTTATTCCAGGATGAGACCACAGGATTGTCGTGGAGGCTCTGCATTCCGGTTCCAGCCTGGCCCAAATGAGGTCTGTGCACCCAAGCCACTCCCTTCTCTCTCTGGACTCTTCTCCGGGGCCTGGGCCTCTGCAGTCACCTGCTTTTCTGACCACACATCTGCCCCTCACAGGCTGAGAGGCCCCGGTGCTCCCTGGCAGCCTGATGCAGGCAGCTCTGGGCTCTGGGGAGAAATGGCTGCTGTCCACCTGCCTCTGTTAACCAAACCCTGTATGTTCCACGGTCCTGCTTTCTCTTCTAGGACATTCGTTGTTGTTTTAAAACCCCACACTTGGTGTTTCCTGCTGGGGCTGCATCACTCGCCTGATGGGCTGCCTGTCTGCACTGGCTCCTAAGGAACCCCAGTCCTGCTTCTGTCTCAGGGGCCTGGAGTCAGAGCACCCGCGGCTCTAACCTGTGCTTTCCCTTGCCAGCTGTGTCCTGAGGGGCCCTTCCTCCCTGTGACCTTCAGGTGAGCGATGAGTAAAATGTAGACGGTAACAGCAGCGCTGTCAGAGCTGTCATGAGGCCTGAGATGGCACCTGTGATTTCTGGCCCCGAGCGCCTGCTCAGAATGTGGCAGTTGGAGCTGTAATCTCCGAACCCCGCTGTGTACCTCTCCCTCCCCATGGCCTGGCGTGTCCTCCTGGGCCGTAGCCCTCGTCACTCCGTTGTTTAGCAGGTGGCTCTGGGGGTGGGAAGGCCCTCTCCTGGTGGAAAGGTAAGACTCCCGGTGTGAGCCCCCCTGGGCCCCCAGGGTCCAGGAGACCTTGGTACAAAGTGGGATGTTCAGATAGCTGTCAGGTGAGTGAGTGAGTCAGCGATCCCTTATTATTCATTTTGGCATCATGTAGGAATTTGGACAAGGTGACTAGAGTGTCTAGGACTCCTTACAAAAGACACCCCAGGAGAGAGTCACCTGACTGTCTTTGGTTTCTACTTATAATAGAATCTTGTCACAGTTTCAGATCTTTCCATCATCCTTACTGAATCAGAGGAAGCTGAGAGAGTCGTGTAGCCTGTGTGTGGGGGAGGGAGCAGAGTCCTCCACTCAGTGGCTGTGCCTTCCTAGGTGGTCCCCGGGGTCTGCGTGGCCCCGGCTGTCCCTTCTGTGACGAGGCCGCACACCTGAACCTCGCCAACAAGGGAACCAGAGGAGGAAATGTAAAGTCAGGCAAATGCAGGATGTTCTTCTGTTCGTGCTCAGAATCTTCAGTCAGCAGAAATAGCCTGTGGCTGCAGGGAGGGTGGCCGCCAGCTGTCCCCGTGAAGGGAGGAGGTGACCGAGGGCGCTGGGGACAGAAGTTCTCTTTGGAGATGTCATCCCATAGGTGTAAGGCTTCTGATGGCTTTTCCTGACAGTCATCTTAGGACAATTGGATGAAAAGCGTGTTTAAGCTGTCCTGTCATTTAAAGCCCGCTCTCTGGATAAAGAAAGCGGGACTCTTCTCCTATTTATTTCCCTTTCTGGCCTTGCACTTAAAAGCATGCTCAGAAACTTTCTCTGTCGTGCAGACCTCGGGTTTCTGTGCTTCTGCTGATGCCACATTTTGTGCATCCGCTCAGGGAAACAGGCTTTCATGTGGGCACGCTGGGAGACGTCAGATGGGAGAGGCCTGCCAGGCAGTGCTCTAATTGGAGTGCTTCTAAAAACTGCCCCACGGTGCCCCCTCTTCCTCCTCCACTCTCTGCTGCTTGGCTGTTACATATGTGGTTGTTTTCATGTTAGCGTTTGGCTGCGGAGAAGGGGATTTTCTGCCTCATGCTTGGGTGTCCAGCCCCTGGCCGCAGAGCTCAGGAGGATGTCCTGATGTCCCACATCAAGGACCTTCTCAGGACACCATTTACCTACCTAGTATGGTTTTCTGAGCCCTGGGTTGTCTGGGCCAACAGGAATATCTGGTGGACTTACATCTTAGTCATCGACAGTATCCACTGAGCACCCGGCTCTGTGCTTGGCCATGGGCCAAGTGGTTGATGAGAAATAGCATTTATGATTCCATTCTGGGGCTTGAAGACCCATGGGACATGGGGGAGGATGTGTGTGTGTGTGTGGGGGGGGAAGATTGGGAGGTAGATGGAGCAATCCGCAGTTGCTGAAGGAATCTGAGTTAGCAGAAGGAATTACACACCTCTGTCGATTGTTACTCTTCTCTAACTGTGTATAGTGATTCAATTAAGGTCTCAGCCTCAGCCTAAAGGAAATTCAGTCTGTTTATTGGCTAATGAAGGAGAAAGCCGCTCGCGCCTGCCTGCAGGGGTCCCATTCTGCCCCCTCCACCCCCCACTCCTGTCTCACAGCAGGACTCTTGTCTCACAGGCCAGGCTCTTGCTTTAGACCCACCTTGGGTTGGGTGTCCCTCCTTGTCCACTGGCTGTCCCACTGGGCTTGGTCATTTTCAGGAATGGAAACACTTCTATGGCCATGACTAGAACAAAATTCTCTGTGCTTCATGGAAATGTGTAATAAAATTTAAACTTAACCTTGTTCTAAACAACCATTCCTGCGACACAGGAAGAGGTGGTCATGAGCTGCTCCTTGCAGGCTGGCGTCTCACCGTGGAACCTCGAGCAGGAAAAGGCGCAGGCAGAGCTTTAGGAAATCAGCTGTGTGCTCACGCGTGGTGAGCCACGAATACCGTAGAAAGCATATTTGGCTACAGTGTGGGCCAAACCGTGGGTGACGTGAGTTTAGAGCAGAGAGGCGCTGGGTGGGAGCTGCGGTTGGGGAGGACCTCTGGGAGGGGAGGGCCTTGGAGAGGGTGAGGGAGATCTGGGTGGGCACAGTATGTAAGGGTAGGCGTGGGCTGGAATAGGACCATATCTTGTGGGGGGAAAATGGAGAAGAGACTGGTGGGCTGGGTGTCCAGGCTGCTGGCAAAGTGAGCCACCTGGGAGCCTCTGACGGACAGGAGCAGACACGCCTCCCGATGTGCTCATGAGGGTGGACTCAGGGCATCGAGCATCAGGCAGCCGCCCTCCTCTCCTTCTTCCGGTCCTCCATGTCTCTCTCCTCTGTAGCCTGGCTTTTCCACAGAGCTGTACACCCCACCCTGTGGACCTCACCCTGTCACATCAGCCCCGAGGCCCTGGCCCTGCCCTCACACCAACCTCCTGCTCCGGGGCCCTGGACTGCTCAGAGGAGGTCTAGTCTTTGAGAACTTGACTGAAGAGGCATCTGCCCTGGTCCCATCCATAGGGGACAGGTCTGTATATGTGAGGTGACATGTAGGGGTTCTGAGCGGAGAGTGTGGGTGCAGGCCTGGGAGAGCAGGAGAGCAGCTTCACGTGGGTGGAGAGGCTGCTGAGAGCGAGGACCAGCCTCCAGCCTCTCGGGAAGCACCCAGAGCAATGAGCGCTGAGATCGTTAGAGGGCTGAGTCAGGGAGGAGGGCCTGCCTATGTGGTCTTGAATCTTTGCTCTTCTTTGCCTGCCCACCTTGCTCTACCTGTCTCACTTGTATCCTCCCACACCAACCCGGCCCGTCCGTAGCTGGGCAGCTTGGAAGCCTAGCTTATCCCTCTCTGGGTTTTCCCAGAAGACCCGCTATAAAGTCTGCCTGACCTCTGGGCGCTGACCGTCCTGGTGCCTGTGCACCTGATACCCGGGCCTGTGCCCACATCCTGCCCACCAAAACTGAGCCGGCTTTGGGGCTGGGACGTGGCCCTGTGACTCCAGAGTCTCATATCCCATGGCTTCAGGGAGTTCCTCTGTGCAGCTGCTTTGAGGTTTAGCTGGAGTTGTTCTTGGGGGGAGTAAAGGGCTACATGGGAGGCGAGTCCTGGCTTTACCAGATCCTCTTCTTGGAGAGCCTGACGCCCGGTGGAATCAGTGAGCGCACCGCACTTGCGCTGTTGCGGGACAATTAGGCCAATCACCACGGATGGCAGGACGTGCGAGGTGCTCCCCGTGCTCTGGGCTGCACGCTGCTCCCAGCCAGGTGCCGTCTTGTTGCATTAGGAGCGTGGTGTCTGTGTGTCTGTTTATGCGTAACCAAGGGTAGGGAGTGGTGGGGACAGAGGGCACCTGAGGGTGGGGGGCAGGGTGGCCTCTGGAGCTCAGGGCTGGGAGTCTGGATGGCGTGTCTCATCCTTTCCTTACAGGAGTAAGGAGGGCAGTCCTGACAGGAACTGTGGTTTCTGAGATGGAATTCATTCTCTCGCTGTGAGTGATGATAGCATTAATAAGCAGCTACCATTTTGTCCAAGTGTAAGTAGCTCCCTTCACTGACTTCCTTAAACGAGTCTGTGAGGGACTCAGAGGCAGGTGAGCTGTGGGAGGCCTCCCGTGTTTTAAGTGGGGGAGCTGGGTGGACAGGCCTTCTGACCGTCCTGCTTGTGCTCTCAACCACCTCCCCTACCGGCTCCCTAGTACACACACCGTTCTGGTATCTTCTCCCACCAACAGGAAGGGCCTGCAGCGGAGTCCTTGATCCTAGGAGAATGAATATCTTTTTGGCTATTTCCTTCCAGTTCTCCAAGGGGGTCTGGTGAGAACTCGGCAGCCACTGTCTTGTGGGTCCCTGAGCATCTGCTCTCACGTAGGGCAGGGCCTGGCCCACTGCTGGGCCGTGCACATGGGAAGGCCTCTGGATGGAGACCTAAGCGTGATGAGGTGTGGTCTGTTTCTGCTTCTAAGGCCTGCCCTTGGGGCGTTCCCGAGGGTTGATGAGAGTGTCTCCCCTTCAAAGCTAGGCTCTGGAACCACGGTCTGAGGGAGGAGGCAGGACTCCCAGCATTAGTGAGCAGGGTGTTACCAGCAGATAGAGGTTTTTGGAGAGTCAGAACACCCAGTGGGAAAATGTTGGTGTTGCTGACTCCCGCCAGCCACAGGAGGAGAACAAGGTGGTCAGTACTCGTTGTAGCCAGAGGCGAGCCCACACGCTCCTTCCGTGGAGGGGCTCTCCTGCCAGGGGTAGGACAGCCCAGGCAGACGGGCACAGAGCTTGGCCACGCTGTGGTCGTGGGCAGCGGCTCCTTCAGAGGCGCGCCTGCCTCATCCAGGTGGGCCAGGGCGCCCCACCCATGGAATGGCCATGGCTGGGGAGTGAACAAAGCTGCCCGTGATCCAGGAGGGAAGGGCAGGGCAGGATCCACACAGTGCCCTTTCCGCAGAAAGCCGAGGGGAAGGAATCCCAGCACTTCCGGATGCTGGAGCCAGTGAGCCAATGGGAAGCCCCAAAGGGTGAGAGAAAGTCAGGGATGCCAGCCTGGGGTGCACGTAGGAGGAGGTCTGAGAGGACAGCTCTGGTCAGGTGTTGATGGTTCACGGTTGACTTTGTGCCACTGATGGAGCCTTCCCCCACCCCATCTTTCTGGTCATTGCCCAATGGTCGCAGCAGAACTGTGGGCCCTGCCCCCCGCCGATGCCCATCAGTCCCGAAGGTGCTGTCTGGGGTGGAAACGTGAGTTCCAGCAGCCACCAAACAGTGGGTGCTCCCTGGACCCTCCTCTCTCAGTTGTCACAAGGATCTCATGGGCACAACCTGAGTCTCACCTTAGCGCTGAGGAAGCGGAAGCTCTTGAAGGTGAGCTGGTGGCTCAGTGTACTGGGCCCGGGGCCCAGCTGTGCACCTGCGGGGCTGCAGGCAGCCAGCTCATGCCCTCCAGGCAGTCACGCCCACTCCCATCACCAGAGCAGCTTCTCAGTTCTGGGTGCTGAGCCTGCCTACCTTCCTACCTGCACCCAGGGCTGCCGAGACCTGCGAGCTCACACAGCATCACTCCCTGTTGAAAGAGAGCACCGTCCCTCCTCAGACACCTCCCTGGGTACAGTTTCTGTGCCAGTGACACCAAGCAGCTCCCAGGGGAGCCCTGCCAGCACCTGTGGAAGCCACGCTGGCCCACGGAAGGCTGCCCAGCACCGCAGTAAGGAGCAGTGATGTGCAGAGTGAGAACCTAGTATGGGGGGGAGAGGTTGTAAGATATTTGTGCTCAGTGGTTCCCGCACTTGTCCTCTCATTATCTGAATTATCTGCAGCTTCAAAAAAGTACTGATGCCTGTGTCCCAGCCCCAGAGCTTGCGCCTTCGCTCTGGGATGTGGCCTGGGCCCTGTTTGGGTCTTTTCATCACTGGGTTAGCCTAGAGAAGCAACTCTGACAAAACACTTACTTTCCTCACCAAAGCCCTTCTGAGGCTCCGCCCTTTAGAGGGAGAGAATATTCAGGCTGTTGGGACGAGGTGTCCATGTGTCATGCCCCAACACCAGCCCCTCTGGGTGTGGGTGACTAAGGCTGGCCTGGCCCCTGAGCTGGTGGCATATGCTCCACCCCCCGGAGTGATGCAGTGTGTTCTTTGCACACCCCTTGCTCATTCTCACAACAATCACAGAGGCACCGCCCTGAATCTCACCTGGCAGTGAGCAAACTGAAGCTCCTGGCGCTTCCCACCTGAGAAGCCAGGGGAGGACAGGGAACAGCTGTTGGTTTTACCCGGTCCTCTGGACGGGCCAGCTGCTAGGTGAAGAGCAATCCAGCCGCGCCAGCCATCGGGCACCTTCCTTCCTTTTTGACTCTGCTATAAAGGGAAATTGAAAAAGAGCCTTATTGTGCCTTAAAGGCTTTTTAATTATATATAAGTCACTTAATTTAAACTACTTTAAGTTCCATTTTTAATATAAGTTTTATAGTGGTACAAAGAAAGTGCTTTCTAATTAAAGTGTGTTTGGGGATTTATCTCCCGGTACAAAAGCAGATGCCCATGGGAGTCCAGGCCAATTATGTATTCAGACAACAATTGAAAACCACCAAGCACTGGCGGGAAGCAGGGTGGTGACGGTGCATGGGAGGGAGCAGGCATTGGCGGCTCCTCCAGTGGGAGCAGGGGGCTGTGAAGTTCCAAGGAGGAGGGTGTGGAGGCTCCGCAGACAGAGCTGCTATCCCTGTGATGCGCAGGCCTGGATGCGCACAGCTGCTTCCTCCACCGCTTCTCAGCGCTGGTGCTGCTGCTCTGAGGGGGCGCGGGTGATGGAGAGGGGCCTGCTTATTGGACAGAAGGGGTGACTGAGCAGGGAAGGTCAAGCTCCAGCGAGGAAGGTCTCCACTCAAACAACAGCCCCTGGGGGGGCCCTCCCCTCTGCCCCTCCCCCTGCCACTTTATCTAAAATAGAAAACCCTTCCCCTCTGCCATTCTGCCCCCCTCCCTGTTTTATTTCTGACCGTGCAGCTTTGTAACATATGTGTTTTATGAATTTCATTTGCTTGTTGTATGTTTCTCCATGTGAGATCATAAGCGTTGTGGGGACAGGGGCTGCGGCTGTCTTGGCATGCCTGTATCCCAGGACAGTACATATTTGTTGAATGAATGAATACATGACCAAAGAGTAAACAAATAGGTCAGGAGGCTGATCAGGGTGCCTGGGGGAGAGTCACGTGGTGAGCATAGGAGGATTAGGCCTGACAAAAATGCACGTGCAAAGCCAAGCCCACGGAGGTTGGGGGTGACCAGAAAGGAAGGGAAGAGCAGGCGGAGGCCCTGCCTCGGAGGCCAGCGGCCCTGGAGGGCAGAGGGGTCACTGACCCAGCCAGGATCGGAGGGGAGGGGCCTGTTTCTGGGCAAGATGGGAGATTCTGGTTGGATTACAGGGTCTTTACTGCCCCTGTTGGGAGAAGAGGGTGTGCCTGTCCTTAGGTGTCGGCCACACCACGTGTTTCAGCCTGGTTGGTATCAGACACTGCCCAGCCCTGGCCTGCAGTCCATTTTCCCCGCTGCCCCTCTCACCCACCCCTGCACCACCAGGGCTCTGCAAGTTTTTGCATCTTTATGCTGGATCATCTGCATTTGTCACCCCCTTCCCCCCACCCCCGCCCCTGAGCCTGCCCCGGCCACTCTGTGTACAAAAGCAAGCATGAAAAGTGGATATGAGGAGCATGCTGGAGGGTAGCCTCTCTTCCTTTTTTGTCTTTTAATTTTCTAGATTCCAGCTATTCTAAATCTCATCTTGGGCTTACAGCTGGCAGAAAGGAAAAAGGGGCAGGTTTGAATGTCATGCTAAGCAGGTGACATGGTCTTCTGGAAGGTACCTGGAGGGTATGATGAATAATTAACATGTGAACCTGTCCCCTTTCCTCCTAGGGGCCATCTGTCCTCCCCCGGACACCCACATGGCAGTCTTGATTTTCCTAGGGCACGCAGTGCGCTGGGCTTGCCAGAGTCCTGCTAGTGTTGCTGGAGGTGATTGTCACGAGGGCCCCGAACCTCCCTCCGGGTGCTGAGTCAGAGCCCCAGGCTGCTAATTGTTAGGAGAGTAGAGCACGCAGAGATTGCTTTTGTGGAGGCCGAGATGTGGATCACTTTCCAAATCAAAACGTTAATTAGTTTTTAATTTGTTGGGTTGTCTGAGAGATAACACTGGAAAGGGCCCCTCTTTCCTTCTTGGTCTCTTAACCTGGCTGTGTGCAGGCCATTATGTTAAATAAGGTGGAGCAATCAATTCGTCTTTGACATTTATTCCATCAAACGCAATTTTAATGTTTACTTGTTGCTGTGGGAGATTAGCCACAGAAAACTGCCTTAAATTCGGAGTCAACTTAAAAAAAATTGTATATGAATAACCTTTAAAATAGAATTTCAAAAATTACTTAGAATTTAAAATCCCTAAATTCTCATATAATAGTCTATTCATTCTTTACTTTTAAAAATGAGAAAATTAACTCCTAACTGGTCTTAATTTTCAAAGGCCTGGCACATATCCTCACACTACCTTTCCTATCTGGTGTTTTACAGTTACCATGAATCCCCTTTCTCTTTAGAGCAGTGGTTCTCAACCTGTGGGTCGCGACCCCTTTGGAGGTCGAAGGACCCTTACACAGGGGTCGCCTAAGACCATCGGAAAACACATATATTATTACATATTGTTTTTGTGATTAATCACTATGCTTTAATTATGTTCAATTTGTAACAATGAAATTGGGGGTCACCACAACATGAGGAACTGTATTAAAGGGTCGCGGCATTAGGAAGGTTGAGAACCACTGCTTTAGAGTATATCACAGCTTTCTCTTATACTGGGCAACCTCTGCTCTGCCTCAGAAAGCACTGGGCAGAATTCCCTGTGAGACTCAGCCCATGTTTCTGATTCGCCCTGGCTAGGCTGTCTGGTCTCCCCATTTTACAGGTGGGTAAACTGTGGTGGGAGATGGCTCTCTCAGGGCTGCAGCTGGTGGAATAGTTATGACCAAAAGCAGGTTATTCAGACTTCCTGGAGGCTGCGAGGGTCTTGTTTCATAGTATCCCTCAGGGACATATAATAAAATTGATGTTCCTCATATATGTGCCACAGGGAGGCTATTGTAACTTCATAAAAGTGATTTAAAAAAAACAACAAGCAAGAAAACAAAATAGATGATTTGCACCTCAATCATAAAGAGATTTCTAGTATTTTTTCAAAATTGTCTATACATGGTCTCTCCCTTTTGTCTTGATAAGCCTCCATTTACACGCTCCTGTCCTGTGTAAGCACTAGTTTGCTTACACTGATCCATTTATTATTGGATGGGAAATAGAAAGGACACAGACCTTACCGTATCAGCCATGTTTCAGCCCAGTGAAGGCCACTGACTTCCTTTGCCTGTGTTGTCATGCCCAGCCCCACCCCTTCTGTTCTTGGTCTCCTGAGAAAGGCAGCAAGGCCTCACCTGATTGGGCAGGTTGTGGGTGAAGCTGGCAGAAAGGCCAAAGCAACTCCCTTAGCTGCCTAAGCACCTTGGGGTTTAGCTGCCGCCTGTGCCTCTCCTGCCTTTAACATGCCTTTAAGGCATTAGTAGCCCATCTACCCCAGAGGACTCGTGGGCAGTTCTCTGTGAGGCAGGAGATGAGCTCTGACCTCTTGCCTGGGTGGCATTTCTCAAGAGCTGGCACATCCTTGTTGGCATTTCCCTTGAACACTTGCCCAGAAAACTCTGTTGTTAGCTGGATTATTCACTTGGCCCTCAAACTAGCCCTTGAGTGTAAGGTTAATCCCCTAACCCTTTCTTTATCTGGCTTTAAGGCCCAGGCATGTTGTGCTGGGAAATCTAACAATCGGAGGTTTTCCTTCTGCTTTTAACTGAGTGATACCGGTGAGGTAAAGTGCACAAAGTGCTCGGTGTGGGCTCAGGAAACGGGAGCCAGTGACGGAACACACGCTGCATCAGGCATCGCTTTATTTAGCCGTATCCTGCCCGTCCAAAGGGAAGATTTTAGTTGCAGAATGGGGTCTTGCTAGCAAAACTGGGAGTGGTTAGAGTCAAACTTTTAAAATTCAAATGAATGAATGAAAAATTGTAGGAAGGGTTGTTAAAGAAGCATTCGTTTTAAGAGCATGTCAGAAATGAATAAAGTAGAATTTAGATGTCAGAATTTCAGTCTTGATTAGCCCTGATAGCACAGCTTCCCTCTCCACTGTATCAAATGGTTTATAAATTGGACACATGGGCTTCCTTTTGTAGCTTCTTCAGGCACTTGGGGCCGAGGGAACTCTGAGGAAGGGGGTGTCCTCAGCTCCTCTGCGGCTGGACCCTGGGCTCACCATCAGGACACTGGCAGGGGCAGAGGGCCGGCCGACAGCTGCCCACCTGAGCAGGCTGTGCCCCATCTGCGCCAGGCTCACCACTGCTTTGTCTACGAAGACCTGGCCATGTCGCACTCCTCTCAGCGTAGCTTTCCTGGCATCTCTCCTTACTAGTGGGTACTGTTGACCCCCATTTTCCTAACCTACACAGCCAACATTTTCCCAGAAGCCACCGAAGCCCTTAATATTTCAAGTCACAGACTGAGACTTACCCTCTCTCCAAGCGGGGATGAGGAGGCGTGACTGTGGTCTGGGCCCGCGCTACACCACCCCTTCCTGAGCCTCACGCGCAGCCTAAGCTGGGAGCACAGCTGACATGGAAGTGAGAGGCCCCTGGCGTGGAGTCTGAGGCTCCTCATTCATGCTTTGCAGCAGCTCTCAAACTGTTCTTTGGTAGCTGAGGATCTGTAATAGATTTTTGGATTATGAAAAATATTACTCAGCACTCACATTATATTGATTCAAAAATAAAGATTATGCAGTTCAACGGCACAGTAAAATACAGCTTTATGGAATGGTAATTTTTTACTTAAGCTCCTCTACATTATAGTGGAAGATAATGGATCTGGGAAGGGTACAATGAGGAATAAAGCTGTTGTATTGTATTGGTTAAATGACATTTAAAATGATTCGGCTGTCAAATTCGTGGAAAGGTTATGAACAGTGAATGAAAAATCTAAAATTAATTCCCTCCTTCAAGAAAGTGTGATTTATACCCTAATAAAATTAGATTTTTAGTTAAAGAAATTTAGTCATTAAGTACTGTCCCTGTGCTGACTCTCATTTATAACCATCTTGTTTGAAGCTTCTGCAGCAAATAATTTTCTCCGTAGGCAATGCACCCAAGGCCTTGGTGTCAGTTGTGTCTGAGCTGTGTTCTGTTCAGTTCTGCTTCAGCTTTTGAGGGTTGATTTTTAAGTACTGGGAAGACAGGTGTTTTATTTTTAATCCTTACCCAAGGAGTGAGGATGTTTTTCCCATTG
>NW_006283354.1:2501069-2503697 GCF_000327345.1 Myotis davidii
AGTTTTTGTGAGGGGTTTTTTGTTAATTCTCACCAGAGGATATTTTTCCCATTGCTTTTCAGAGAGAGTATAAGGGGGAGGGGAGAAATAAACATTGATATGAGACACATTGACTGGTTGCCTCCCACACGCCCCCTTGACCAGGAACTGAACCCGAAACCCTCCAGTGCTCAGGCCGACGCTCTAACCACTGAGCCAAGGCAGATTTTTATTTAGCCTCAATAATTGATGGAGCCATGGAACTCATTGCCTCCCGCAAATGATTTTACCATCCCTTAGTTCACTTCACTAATGGCGGTAGTGATGACGACAGCCATCGGGAGGACGGATGTGTGCCAACCACCATGCTCAGCATGGTCCAGGCTTATTGTTGTCTCTTTCAGTCATCGCAACTACTCTATGAGGAAGGCACCATCATGGCCTGGCTTTACAGAGGAACAAACTGAGGCTTAGGGGGTAATCTGCTTCCCCAAAGGGGTCGGGGTACAGCTGTATGGAGTTGACACCTTTGTCATAAACTCAGAAACTGGATATATGTGGTTTCTTGCTTGATTTTGAATTCTACATATGTTTTCTCTCTGTTTTCTTGATCAGCCTTCATAGGAATTTATCAAGTTTATTATCTTTTCAAAGAACCAACTGTTGGCTTTAAAATTTTGTGGTATAATTTTTTTCTGTTATAATTCATTGATTTCTGCTCCGAACTTGTTTTTTTCCTCTACTTTTTGTGGGCTTAAATTGTCCTTTTCCTAGATTTTAGAGATAGATGTTTAGGTCATCAATTTCTAGCCTTTATTTTTTCTACATGCATTTAAGGCTATAATTTCCCTCTAACTGCTGCTTTAGCCATATCCCATAATTTTGTAAATGCTATTATTCAGTCATCATTCAATTCAAAATGTCTTCTCATTTTCTTTGTGATTTTCTTTAGGAAATTATACAGTATACTTCTAGATTCATGGATCAGATATTTGGACATTTTTTTCTATAGTCTTCTGTTATTAATTTCTAATTTAATTTCACTATAGTCAGAAAACTATGTATGTTCTCTATATGATTTTAATAATTTGAAATTCATTGAAACATCCTGATGACTCAGCATATGACTAATTTTTATAAATGTTGAATGGATACTTGAAATATTGTGTAGTATGCAGTTGTTGGGCACAGTGTTCGATGTACATCAAATACGTCAGGTTTGTTCATGAGGTGCAAATCTTCTATAGCCTTATTTTTTTTCTCTACATACTCTATGAGTTAGCTACAGAGGTTTCTTAAATTCTCCAACTATTATTGTGGATTTGTCAATGTAGATTTCTTCTTTTAGTGTTTTTAAAAGTATTTTTATTGATTTCAGAGAGGAAGGGAGAGGGAGAGATAGGTAGAAACATCAATGATGACAGAGAATCATCAATTGGCTGCCTCTTGCACGCCCCCTCTGGGTATTGAGCCTGAAACCTGAACTTGAGCCCTGACTGAGAATTGAACCATGACCTCCTGGTTCAGAGGTTGATGCTCAACCACTGAGCCACACTGGCAGGCAGTTCTTTTAGTTTTGACTTTATATGTTTAGTCTATGCTATTATATGTCTATAAATTTAGAATTGCTATGTATTCCTGTTAAACTATCCTTCTTTATGAATCATCTTCTTTGTCACTAATAATAATTCTTGTTTTGGAGTCTACAGCAACTGTATTTTAGTTGGCATTACTATGGTTTATCTTTTATATCTTTTTACATTCAGCACTTTTGTATCTTTTTATTTATGGTGTGTCTTATAGGTAGCAAATAATTGAATTTTGTTTTATCTAGTATTTCACCCTTTGTATTTTAGAATTTAAATCTCAGCTGGCTGTTGACCAAAATGTGAGAACTTGGAGAAGTTTTAACCTCTCTGACCTTCTCCTTCCTCCCATTTTAATAAATACCTGGGAAATGAAGTTGAAGAAACGTTTAAAGATCAGATAATCTCATTTTTATTTAAACTATTCAGAGCAAAATAAAGGAAAACTTCCAAATACATTATATGAAACTAGTATTTTAATTCCTAAGACTGAGAAAAACAGCACCTAAAAGTTATAGACTATACTAATTTGAGTATTAATGCAATAATATATTTAAATCATAGAAAACAGAATTCAGCAGCATGTTTTTTAAAAATACACAGTGGTATATATAGAATTGTAAGCACAATGGAATACTACTCAGCCATAAAAAGGCAAAATATTGCCATTTGTAACAACATAGTTGGACCATGTGGGTATTTTGCTAAGGAAATAAGTCAGACAAAAAAGGATAAAAACCATATGATTTCACGCATATTAGTATGTGGAATATAAAACAAAAAAGTAGCAAACAAACTCATAGATATGGACAACAGATTGGTGGTTATTAGAGGGGAAGGGGGTTAGGGGAGGGTGATATGGGTAAAGGGGGTCAAATATATGGTGACAAATTAAAGCTAGACTTTTCGTGGGTGAGCACACAATACAGTATACAGATATTGAATTATAATATACACGATTGGTTTATAAAATCTTATTAACCAATGTTACTTCAATAAAAAAAATATATAAAGAAAGAAAAGGAAGAATTTTTAAAAAAGTTATTCCAGCCGAGACCGGTTT
>NW_006283354.1:2503907-2521148 GCF_000327345.1 Myotis davidii
GATTTCATTAATATAATAAATATTTTATTTAATAGGCAAACACTAAAGGTTTTTTTTCTTAAAGTGAAAGACAAGACCAGGATGCCCACTATGTCCACAGTATTTAACATTAAATTAAGGGTTAGCTAAAGCAATAAGATAAGAGAAAACAACTAGAGACATAGGAAATGAAAATAAAATCATTGCTATTTATAGGTTATATAAATAGAAACCCCAAAATAATCAATGGAAAAACTATTACAAACAATAGGATATTTAGTCAAGTGGCTGGTTATAAAATCAATATATAAAAATCAATTGCCATCATATTTACAAACAAAAATGAGTTAGAAGATATAATGGAAGAGAAATTCCATTTATGATAACAAAAATGAAATATTCAAAATACTTAAAGGAAAACGATAAAATACTCTTGAAAGAAATAAAAGTAGACTTCGACCAATTATTGAAAATACCATGTTGCTAGATAAGGTACAATATTATACCACAATTGGCTTTCTCTAAGTTAATTTACAAATTTTATGCATTTGTAATAAAACTTCCATAACGTTTTTTTCTAGAGCCATAAAAGTTGATTATTAATTTTCCCTGTTCCACAAACACTAGGTAGGAGGAGCTGGGTTTGCTTTATGCATGCTGTGCTTTGTGGCTACCATATCTCTCAGCACACTTAGCACTGGCCATGCTCCCTCTTCTGAGCCCTGAGGTGTGAGTGTCCCCTCAGGAACCAGCATTCCGGAAGCTCACTTGGTTCATTGTGCTGTGCTGCTGGGCTGCTGGCCTATAACATGGATCTTTCACTGACCTCCACTGGGCTTTAGACTCATTGTAGAGGTGGCAGTCAGAGCGTGTAGTTTGGGGAGGACAAAATTCTCAGTGCCTCCTCAATTTTTTCTCTGATATCGCTTCCCCTCCTGACCCCCCAAAAAATGCTAGACAAGAATGCTGAGGTATGAAAGACCATGTCTTGTTTAAAAAGTGCTGGCCTGGCACTGAATGGTCTTCTTGGTTGTGATAGTGAAGAGTTGGCCCAGGTTTGGTGTTTTATCTTCTTTTTTCTTCAGTTGCTAGCATGGATTTTCAGCTTACTCTCAATAGTAGGCTTTTTGTCCTAAGCTAGTCATTTATGATGAATTATAGATACTTTATATTAGTTATGAAACTACAATATATGTTTTCAGCCCTTTCCCACTATTACTTCTCACTGGGTGTTTTTCTGCTTCCTGGGCATTCCAAACCCTACCTTTCCTTAAGCTATTATTATCTCTCCCTCCCTCCCTTATTCCTGTCTGAAAGCCTGCCCATTCTTCAGCGCTGTGTTCACAGGTTCTTTTACAAATCCCCTACCAGCTGAATGTGAATATTTATCAAGAAAAAATAACCCCTTTATTTTTCAGTAATTTATGTTTGTTCTGTAGCCGCCTGTTCAACTGTGAATATCTTCAATGCAGGACCTCAGTGTGTTTTACCAATGTAATTTCTAAAATACTTTGCTGATTGTCCTACACATAGCAGGAAGATGAGACTGAATTTAGAAAAACCAAGGGCTTAATGTAGTCAGTGGCATGGACTGGCATCCCATATTGTCCATAGATCCTACCCTTTGGAAACTATTGAATTGATCATAATCAATCACCAGATCATGCCGGTGACCTACACAAGCAATAGTGGCACCGATTGGAACCCGTTGCTGGTGAGATAACTGGCCCTCATTTATCGGTGTTTTCCCCAGGCCCTTCAAAGCACCTGTAGTCTAGGTGGAGGGAGGGGTATCGACCTGGAGCAGGTCTTCCACCTGGTACCAGCTCAGATTCCACATAAGGAAAACCGTGAGAGTTGGCTCTGCTTGTTTGAAACTGCACAACTAACAGTATTCCCCCTAAGTCCCCCCAGCAACAAGCTGTTTACATTTATAGATATGTGTGTGTTGAGAGCTTAAGACCCATCCAGCGTTGCTGAATGTCATGTTCTTATGACATTGTTCACCTTTGTGTGAATAAATGGCTAGTAAAGGGTGAGATGTTTGCAAGTAACTGTGCACATGAATTATTCTTCAAAAACACAAAGCCTTTCTTTTCTTGCAGGAATTGAGAAGCTTTGAAGTCACCAGAAGAGAAGGTAGGAAAATGCATTCATACCCATTTCATTCTTGTGTTGACATCTTGGGAGCAGTTTGTTGAAGCTAAGATGAACTTCAGAATGTGGGAAGCCTGTTCTTTGAAATTTCATGTGGCCTTTCCTGGGTGCTGACTATTTGGCATTTGGCTTCTAGGGACTCAAGCACTGAGTGCCTGGTTTGCTTGTGAGAACTATGTTTTCTTCCTTCAAGGATCAGAGGTGGTGGTTCGGGAACTGGCTCATTCATGATTATGTTTACAGTCTCTTGCAAGAAGCCTTATTTTTAGTGATGTTTGATATAACTATTTAGTTTCACCCAGCAAAAGCAGCATCAACAACCGAAAATGGTTTATGTTTTGAGGTATTTCAATATCTTGGAAAAGATGCCACTGTGAAAAATATTTCTGATTAGATTTTACAGCTTTAGCTAAGCTGAAATAGACATAACCAATTACTTTTCCTTTTGAAAACAATTCTGTGATATCCTGTTTTCCCTGCCAGAGTTCCTTAGCACATTTGTTTTCTGGTCTCTGGGGTAAGTATATGGGTAGTAATTTCTGAAATCTTTCTGTGGAAATTTAAGTTTCCCTTATTGTCCTTCAGCAATACCTGGTCTCTAATAAAGGAAAGTCTTTTGTATGGTTTATGAAATCATCACCAGTCACCCCTTAATTGAAGGGAAGATGAAGTCAGAAACCAAAGTGAGTTCTTGGTCTAGGATCTGGCCTTTGGTTTTATTATTATTTTTATTGTTGACACTATTACAAGTGTTCTCCACTTTCCCCCTCTTTGCCTATCTCCGCCCTGCCCCCGCTCCCCTCCCCTGACCTTCACCACATTGTTGTCTATGGCCATGGGCTATGCATATATGCTCTTTGGCTAATATCTTTACCTATTATCCAGTCCCCCTCCCGCCGAAAACCCTCCCCTATGACATCTGTCAGTCTGTTCCATGTATCTGGTTTTATTTTGTTCATCAGTTTATCTTGTTCATTAGATTCCACATAATAGTAAGATCATATAGTATTTGTCTTTCTCTGACTGGTTTATTTCACTTAGCATAAAAATCTCTAGGTCCATTCACGCTGTCACAAGGCATAAGAGTTCCTTCATCCCGAACACCCTCCCCTATGACACCTGTCAGTCTGTTCCATGTATCTGGTTTTATTTTGTTCATCAGTTTATCTTGTTCATTAGATTCCACATAATAGTAAGATCATATAGTATTTGTCTTTCTCTGACTGGTTTATTTCACTTAGCATAAAAATCTCTAGGTCCATTCACGCTGTCACAAGGCATAAGAGTTCCTTCATTTTACAGCTCCATAGTATTTCACTGTGTAAATGTACCAGAGCTTTTTTATCCACTCATCTACTGATGGACACTTGGACTATTTCCAGATCTTGTCTATTGTAAATCACATTGCTATGCACATAGGGGTGCATATATTCTTTCTGATTGGTGTTTTGGGATTCTTAAGATATATTCCTAGAAGTGGGATCACTGGGTCAGAACACAGTTCCACTTTAAATTTTTTGAGAACCATCCATACTGTTTCCATAGTGGCTGCACCAGTCTGTATTCCCACCAACAGTGCATGAGGATTCCCTTTTCTCCACATCCAGACCAGCACTTATTATTTGTTGATTTATTGATGGTAGCCATTCTGACAGGTGTGAGGTGATATCTCACTGTGGTTTTAATTTGCATCTCTCTGATGATTAGTGACATTGAACATTTTTTCATATGTCTGGCCTTCTCTGTGGCAATGTCTCTAAAAAGTGGCAATCTTTAAAAAGTGAGCAAATTCCATATTGACTCCCAAATGTAACATATTCCTGCCTCCTGTTTAGCTCTTATTTTGTATACTACAATGAAAGACATAGAATGGCCATTTTGTCAAAGTGTGTTTCTAGAGCTTAGAGACCTAAACTTTCCACACTATCCATATTAGTGGACTATTCCAACTAGGTGTTTGCTGCTGTCCATGGTGCTGGAACCTTGGATTCAAAGGAGGTAGATAATCTGGCTCTAGGATGAACTTCTGCCTTCCATTCCCATTTGCTATTGTCTCTGGCTTGCTGCTGTCCATGTCCTCTGAATTGCATCCATAGGTTAAAACTGCACTATTTGGGTAGCAAAACTAAATTAAATTGGATGAAGGTGGGTGGGGCAGGGAAGGCACGTTTCTTATTGAAAGTTGTGTTCACAATGGGTGTGATGACCATGAGTTAAAGAGAAATAACCACGAGGAGAGAAGGTGACCTGAACTTCAGTTTTGATTACTATTCAATTCATGTCAGTATTTCTAAGTGTGAATGTTTGGAATTCATTTGCATTGCGGAATCACATTATTTCGGAATCTTCCTGTCCTTCCTGTGTTGGAAATGTTTCTAAATAGTAAGATTGGGGTACCAGAGAACTATGGATATTTTTCTCAAAGGCATAAAACAGTCTGAGGCTGTCTGAGGATGAGCAAAGGCTTGGCCAGGCTGTACTCCACTCATCCTGGAGCGGCAGCTTTCACACTGGCTGACCAGCACTTCCTTCGGGTTTGTCCTGGCAAATTTGTCTTGACACCACATAAACGTTTTTCTTCCTGTTTGCACTGACGTCTTGCTTGCTTGTTTCTGTCAAAGTTGAGTGTTTGAGAATTCCTGAAATAGCCCAGTGCCTTAATGTCAATGCTGATAACCTGGCAGCAAGGAAGGAAAAGTGAACCTTGCAGGTTGCTTGCAAGTATTTCTCTGTCTGAGAATTCATGGGCTTGGCAGTGGGGTTGTTAATCTTTTCCAGAACAGTGTAGGGGTATACAAATAATAAAGGCACTGTGAACATTTTCATAAAGTATTATTCCTCAAAACAGAAGATATTGTCTACCCACAGATACTTAAGTTTGGGGGCCTTAGCTTTGACTTTGAGCGAGGGCTGAAAGAGAAGCAAATAAGTCACACTCTGAATGTTTCTGTCCAGTGTACTGGGCCCAGCAGGTTATGGAGAGGTAGCCTCTGGATCACAACATCTAGGATATTTTCATGTTTTTGTTTTGTGTTGTTTAAGTACTATTCCTGACTCAGGGCTACAACTGGATGACCAATTGCAACTTCACACTCTATGACTTCTGGACACTCTTCACTAAGTCTGTGAAGTGACAGGGACTCATATCAGTAGCGGAACTGGAGTCCAGGCTAAATCATAGTGGGGCTGGAGACTGTTAGTGACATGACGCACTCTTTGCCTGAGACCTGCTCTCTGCCACGTTTCCCCCTATGGTCCTCCCAGCCTTGGGTCCAGTGTTATGGTCCCAGACTGTAGCCCAGCTTCCTTACCTCTGGCTTCACTCACATTGTTCCTACAGCCTGCATGCTCTTTCTTGTAGGTAGTATTTAGCATACCCTACCTTCTCTGAGAGATCAGGGATCCTATTAGGTCAACCAGTTCCTGAGAGTAGAGACCCTCCCCTCATTCACCCCCAGATCCCTCACAACCCCTAGCCCAGGCCTGTAACTACTCAATAATTGTTTCTTGACCTAAATGCAAGCTACACATTGCTTTGTATGGGTCCTAACCCAATGAGTGATGTCCTGATCAGAAGGGGAGAATTTGGACACAGACACGTAGGGAGGACACCATGTGATGATGGAGGCAGAGACTGGAGCGGCGGAGTCTATTCACCAGGCATTGCTGGCAACCACCAGAAGCCAGGCAGAGGCAAGGAGGCTCCTCCCTGCAGCCCTCAGACACAGCAGGGCTCTGCCAACACCTTGGTGTCTGACTTCCGGTCTCCAGAACTGTGAGAAATTAACTTTTCTGGTTTTAAACCACCGATTTGTGGAACTTTGTTACAGCAGCCCTAGGGAAGTACTGCACCAGGCAAATGCCGGGCTCAGAATTGAGCTAGTTTTGCATTGTTGATGTTTTGCTGCAGAACCTCTCAGGTCTTTAAGGTGCTAAGTCTGACTGTCCGCAATGGGGTGTAATATGCAGCATTTCCCAAGCTTAGCTTCCCAGGGCATCTCCGTTTTGTTGTTTTTGAACATGTTGGGACTGGCATGCAATGCCCTTTGCAAGCCCTGCTGTAGAGAGTTCAGGGAGAAGGCGCACTTCCTCAGTGCCCAGGACAGGATGCCCTGGCACCAGTGATGTTGCGGGCAGTGCAAGGACAGGATGGTAGGGTAGTAATAATGATAATCACTTCTCAGTTGCTCTGAAGTTCTCAGAGACCTTTCACTTTTTTTAAATCCTCACCTGAGGATAGTTTCCATTGCTTTTCAGAAAGAATGGGAGGGAGGGAGAGAGAGAGAGAGAGACATTGATATGAGAGAGGCACATCAACTGGTTGCCTCCCACATGCACCCCGACTGGAGGCAGGGAGTGAACTGCAACCTAGGTATGTGCTCTTGACCAGGAAGAGACATTGATATGAGAGAGACACATCAGCTGGTTGCCTCCCACATGCACCCCGACTGGGAGGCAGGGAGCAAACTGCAACCTAGGTATGTGCTCTTGACCAGGAAGTGAACTCATGGCCCTTCATTGTGTGGGCCGGCACTCCAACCACTGAGCCACACTGGCCAGGGTGACCTTCACCATTCTTTACCTCCCGTGACGTGACTCTCAGCAACCTAGAACATGATCAGGTAGCACCTTATACATGTGACTCCTCCCTTCCTAGCCATCTGGTTTTAGTAGCAACAAGGGCTCCCTCTGATGCATCCATCCTCTCTCTAAGGGGTGGTGGTTTAAATGACTTGATCTTGTGTTATCACATCCAAAGTCTGTGTACCTACAAGGTCTCTGTACCTACGTGCCCACTCCCAAGCCAGACTGCCGGGAGAGACTCTTGTAAGGAAACTCCCTAGGGGATCTTTGTTTCCAGTTAGCTCTGTGGTAAGGATTCTCGGGGGACCTGGAGGGAGATATAGTTTCAGAGATTTTGGCAGGACTGAAAGACTGGTAGGATTTTTTTGGGGGGAAGGACCTGTGCCTTCCCAGCTGGACGAAGCCCTTCCACCTTCAGGGCAGCCCCTTATTATCCTCAGATCCTGGGACGCACGGGTGCGAGCTGCACGGGAAAGGCGAGCTGGCTGCTGCATCATCTGCTTTCCCTCCCCCCAGACACCCACAATTTAATATCAACTTTTTCCTGAGGCTTCAGCACAAGGTGCCATCTCACCTCTCCTAGCCACTCCCGAGTCCCACTCAGAGGGCTGGTGCTGGTTGCGACTGCCAGGTCTCATCTGCTCAAACCAGTCCTCTAACCGATCCCATCATGTTGAATTAGGGGCAGGAGAGAACACTTGAGTGAGCTGAGCAAGTGGCTGGGGACAATGCAGCCCTTGTCAGTCATGTCTCAGGAGCACGGGGTGATCTGTGCGCCCTTCCAGATGCCCGTGACTGTGCTGCAGAGGCTGTGAGTGTTGGGGTGGGCACCAGTGTCACGTTGCATTACCCGATGATGGCTCACCCACATGTTCCGGTCCACACCCGCCTGGCCTGGCTTCTAGCAGGGCTGTGAGGGAGACCTGGGAAGAAGGATGCTGCTATCTTCAAGATAAAAGGAAGAGGGGAGTGACGGTCACACACAGCATCAGGGTGGCTCCAGCTGCTTAGCAACGCACATCTCCTCAGTAAACATGACCTGCAGTCCTGAGTGTAACTAGAGCCTCGCTCTCTGAAAGCCCTTGGAATTATCCCTAATTGTCAGCTGCCTCTAACAGCCCCTTATAGTTCCATGCATCTGGAGAACTTCAGCTATCGAGAATTGCATTCTGCTCACCATTCATTGTGATTTTGTTTAGCAGCTGTTTTCTGGATCTCTGTTGTCTGCATAATGTCTCTTGGCATAAGGTGAAGTCTGACTCTCTTCCGTGAAGCCGATTAATAAACGCCTCACTTCTTTTGAGGTAACTTCTTTAATGGCTGCAGATGTAGGAAATTTAAAAGGGGGTTGTCCAGATTTGACAGTGCCCAGGGGAAGCGGGTCCTTTTCAAATCTGAGAAAGAGATGGAGTTTCCGGCCCCGTCCTGCCCCCACCTGCACAGTGGAGCTTGCTCTTTCTCTCCTGCAGTTGCTGGGCTCCAGAAAGCTGGGAGTGATATCTACCTCCTTCTACTTCTAACCCCACAGAAATGGGCTTTTGGATAGCGCTGTTCTTTGTCAGCTGCTGGAAAACTATTCTGTACCTGGTTGCCCGGGTTGAGTGGGAAGTGGATGGCACAGCAGGCTGGTTGTTCTGGTTGAAGGCAATGAATTGGTGCCTAGTTTTTATCATGACCAAGTGGTGAACAGTAGAGTCTCAGCTCACCAGTTACTTACTCACAATGTAACTTTGGGCTAGTTACTCCATCTTATCTGAAAAAAAAGTGGGCATAGCAATAGAACAGACCAGTAGTTCCAACTCTGGGATGTAGAAACCCAACTGGCACTGGCTGAAACCTGAAAGGCAGGTGAAACTGCAGAGCCCCGGGGTGGAGCTGGCTTCAGGAACAGCTGCTACAAGGGCCCCCCGCTCTCTGCTCCTTCTTTCCCTTGGCTAGGTGGCCTCTTTCTTTTTTTAGTCTTTTTATCCTCACCCAAGGATATGTTTATATTGAGTTTTGGAGAGAGGAAGGGGAGAGTGGAAAGAGAGAGAGAGAGAGAGAGAGAGAGCTGAGAGAAACAATCGGTTGCCTCTCATATGCACCCCAAATACCAAGGACCAAACACACAACCTGGGTGTGTGCCCTGACCAGGAATGGACCCACACCGTTTTGGCATCCAGGATGATGCTCCAACCCACTGAGCCACCCAGGCAGGGCTTGTTGGCCTCTTTCATGCAGCCTTGCAGGATGGCTGCCTGCAGCTGCAGCTGAGTCCTGACTGCTCCCCACCTTGAGGGTGAAACAGCTTTCCCAGGACGACACCAGAAAAGTCCCAATGAGTGTTATTATTTGTATTATGACTCCAGCTCTAAGCCAGCCGCTGTGGCAGGGAGGGGATGGAATACTGTGATTGGCCAGGTGCGATCACATGTTCTCCCTGTAGTGTTTGCAAAACCACTCTCACTCAAATGCCGGAGAAATGGGCACAGGTTTGGTCCTTGGAGGAAGGGTGCTGGCATTATGCAATCTGTGCCCCTCACAGCTTCATGGAGATGTTGTGGGGACGGGTAGGGTGTGGACAGCCCTGGGCACAGTGTGGGAGGTGGTGTCAGTACCAGTGGGGTTGGTAATCTTCACTATGGCTCTCCTTAACCTGCACCTGCAGGTCTTTTTTTTTTTTTTTATAATATATTTTATTGATTTTTTACAGAGAGGAAGGGAGAGAGATAGAGAGCTAGAAACATTGATGAGAGGGAAACATCGATCAGCTGCCTCCTACACATCTCCTACAGGGGATGTGCCCGCAACCCAGGTACATGCCCTTGACCGGAATCGAACCTGGGACCTTTCAGTCCGCAAGCTGACGCTCTATCCACTGAGCCAAACCGGTTTTGGCTGCACCTGCAGGTCTTAAGCATAGAGTGAGGACCGTCTCCAACCTGACCTGCATGTGACCTGCACGATGTAGCCTGTTGACTTTTCCTGTGCAGAGTTTTCTGAAACAGAAAATGGCCCTTTCTCATTCCTCCCCTCCGTCAGAGTCTTTGGCTAACTTTCTGCTCGAATTCTCTTATTCCATAATCAGAAGAACCAAATAGCTCCCTTCTTGATGGTGACTTTGAGAACTTAAGGATAAACTCTCACAAAACCCCCCTCACAAACCCTTGGGCATCAGTTAGTGACTCCTTTTAGTTACTGTGTTGCAGTAAACCTCAAGGAGTGCAGACCAGGGCGGTTCCCAAGGACCAAGCACAGTATTGGCCAGAGGAGTAGTGGGCCGTGGGCAGCCCCAAGCTTCTGTTCCCAAGATTCCCCGAGATCATTCCCAGTGTGTGGGCCTCGGAAGCCTGGTTCTGCCCCGTTCAGTGAGCACCGAGGGAGGGTTAGATGCCTGGCACATTCCAGGCTGGCCTGCTCTATGTGTCCACGTACCACAGGCAGAATCACAGGCATGAGGACTGCCAGGTGGTTTGGCTCTGCACCCATGGCTCCAGGCTCCCGGCCCCACCTTCTGCTGTGCTTGCTCTTCGCACCAGGGCCCTGGAAGGCCCCTGTCCTCGGTGACCATCCTCAGAGCCGCTCTGTTCTCACTCGCCAACGCGCAAGTCCCCCTTCTGAAAAGTGCTCACAAGGTGCTTGTGCAGATGAGCTGCCTCTGGTTGCGACGGGCAAGCTGTGGGCCTGGTAGGTGTGGGCAGGGCCATGAACCCCGTGCAGCGAGTTGTGGCGTCTCCTTGGTGCCATTGCAATATGTGGGCATAGGTCCCTGTCTAGAATGTGTGGGGCAGAGTCATATTCCCCGAGAGCCCATAACCCCCACAGGGCACGAGGCACTGCAGGTTCACAGGACAATAAGGCGAGTCCTTCCCGAGACAGCACTGCCCTGAACTCCGAGCTTCTGTCAGGCTCCGAGAGGGGGTGGTGCCACTCCCACCAGCCCTGCCGAGGCCCGTCCCTGCCAGGAGGCTCGCCTCTCGATTCTCTTCTCTGAGATCCCAGCACTGAGGGTTGGCATTTGTCCTCTTCACCCCTTGCCTGGGCCCCAAGCCCGGAGGCGTTTCTCTGCTTTTCAGAAACCCTTGGAATGATCTTCTCCATATAAACACGGGAGCCCTTTCCAGTCGCGTGAAGACATTTGCCCAGCAATATTAATGCGCCATCGGCGAGCCTCCGGGTTAATTACCTGTGACTCGAGAATCATTTGTTTCTGTCTCTTGTATCTCGTCACTGCTCGGCAATTTTTATTAGGAGGCCAGCTACAGAATCCAACCGATCGTTATGTGCCCTTCTTTTCTTGTCATCAGAATTGGTTCGTCTTTAAACACTCTTTTCTTAAAGCCTTCTTTATTTTCAGCTTGTGTTCTCTTAACGGATCTCAGCTTCAGTGGGAACAGAGCCAAACGGGAGACAACCTGCAGGGGGAGCCGTCTCATCTCGTGGGTGAGGCCTGACAGGGCCCCCTCTGACGGGAAGCTACCTGCTGCGCAGCCAGGGGCCAGCTCCCCCGCCTGCGGTGAGGGCTTCACAGTGTGTCCTGGGGGCACGCGCTGGGCTTGGGGACTGAGCCACGGTGTCCCTGGAGGTCTTGGCAGATCAGGCAGCCGGGGCTCTCTGCTCACTCCTGTTGCAGTTATACCTCTGATTGCCCAGGGCTGCCACTGGGTTCCAAGAAAAGTTTTCTATGTATAGAGAAATTTTTGCAAAATGTTGAATTTTACATGAGGTAAGATAAGTTTCCCTTGTGCACTGCAGGAAGTCGGGGGACACGCGATGCAGAAATGAGCAGGTTCCCACCAGCCACTGGCTCTCTGAGGTGCATCGAGCACCCACTGGCCTAAACCGTGGGAGGTGTCATTGCTCGCTTGGACCCCTACGTACCCTCCTTTCTTCAGCTCTTCAGCCAAAAGGGCACAAGGACCAGGGCGACTGTGCAAACTCCTCCCAGTGGCAGCTTCTTAGTACTTACATCCATGGGCTACTCAGAAGCTTTATTTTACATTTTTCGTAACAGATCCCTTTCTTCTTGGGAAGTGGGGAATGGGGGCTCACTGTGCTGCTGCTTCCAGTGGGCATTATGTGGCAGGTGGGGACACAGGTGGCTGGGGGACCTGGGCCTCCCATATCACCAGAGGTCTTGTTTGGAGCCATTTTTTTTCCCATTTTTATTTTTAATAGGCAATTTCCTGTTTGTCGATACATTTATTTAAGGGCAAAGGCTTACTCACTGTTTTAATATAAAGTCCTTAGATTGAGGCCGTTCTTAATGGAAATATTTTCACAGCAGTGTCTTATTTAATCCTCATCAACACCCTCTGACGTATGCATTACAATCTTATTCTGTAAAGAGAAAAAAAGTGAGGGACTCTTTGAATGTTGTAGGAAACTGATCAAAGACTGAAAATGGGCTTGACCGTGGTCATTCAGGAAGGCACCTTCTCGACGGCAGTCCAGCAGTGCCGTGCCATTCTGATTGGAACACACCGCACACATAGATGCATCGCTCTGCGGCTGATGTGCCCGCAGGGCTGGCCGGTGGGACCTGCGGGTCTGCCGCTGCGGAGAGAAGTGGGACCTCCAGGTTCAGAAGAAATGGGCCTTTGAGAGAAAAAACCACAGACCTGGAAATGAGCTGTGGGAGTGAAAATGCATGTCAATCTGTCTGCTTTACTGACTTTAGCAGCGACTCGCTCCCTCTTTTTTGCCATAAGCAGCATTCCCACCCGGCCGCGGGGCTGCTTCATCTGAATTTTTATCCTCTGAGTCGCCGCATGGTTGGGTAACTGTGGCTAAGAGCAGACGTTGAGCTGATAGGGTCAGATATAATCTCATGCTTAGAAACTTCAGCTGAAAATAAGATGAGGTGGGTTTTTTTCTTTTCGCTTTTTTAAAGACAGTAGCTTTATAACGCTGTGCTAGCCTATCACATTTCCCCTTTTGCAAAATTTAAAGTAATAACGTCTTACACTTGGATAATGTTCCCAGGCTGCATTTGCTCTCAAAGAACTTTCCTGTGTGTAATCTCATTTAATACACCTTCAAGAAAGCCTTTGAGTCAGGCAGCGTGAAGATGTTATCATTGGTGTCTGCCAGATGAGGAAGGGTGCTCAGAGGTGGCAGGGACTCATCCCAGGTCCCACAGCTCCCTGAGGCGGGGCTGGAAATTCGGAGGTCAGCTCTGTACCGCTCCCCTCTCCCCTGGGCCTCTCCTCTCATGTGTGAGTTTACAGCAGAAGTTTTCAAATTAACACCCCATGGTAAAGCGCAGCGTTTTTAGTGCTGTTTTGGTTCTTTTGAAAATAAATTCTTATCAAGACAACGCTTCTCATCTGTCAGTGGGGTGATTCCCGTACCTCGGGGATACCGCATATTAAAATGTGTGTGCGGGGGGTGGGGATGGGGGAGATGGTAAAAGTTAATCGTTTCACAGTACATGTCTGTGGTGAGGTTTAATTATCACTTGACATATTTCATGGATTAAAACGATGACAGTTTAAAATATAGCCAGGAAGTCCGTTCATTATCATGTGTCAGGTTACATCAGAGTCACCCCCAAATACAGATGCTCCCCAGACAGACGAACCTGCCGCCTGATCTGACAGACACAGACAGCCCTGAACTGAAACCCAGACCAAGAACCCCATTCTGCCCCTGCTGTCAGGATCCAGAGGGGGTGAATCCACTGGGGCGCTTTGATTCTTGCATCACGTTGCAGGTGCTAACCTTGCAATGCTCCCAACCCACTCCCTCTTCCCCCTCCCTTCCCGTCCCCTTCCCCCCCATCCCCCACCACTGGCCTTCTGCAGAATGTCTAATGGGCAAGGTAATTTACTGTGAAGTGGGCTTTGAGGGAAGAATGACAGCTATTGGAACTGCAAGGGGTGACGTACATTTCCATGTCTGTTGAGAAGCAGCTTCTTGGGGAGGCTGCTGGTGCGGGTGGTTTGATAAGCTCAGCCTCATCTTTCTGTTAGGAAATAATTACATAATTGCCCCTTCCCACGAGCTTGCTGGAAGAGGAGCTGTCCAGAGCTGACCTGTCTGTCCAAATTTCAAATTTGCGTTTGGAGAGCCCTGGGGGAGGGAGCAGATGAAGCCATCTCAGCCATGCAAATGCTGTTTGACATCCACTAGCTCAGTGCTTAGCCACGCTGACCGCAGGGTCCATGAGGACGCCGTGTCGTGGATCAGAGGCACTCGAACATGGCCGAGGCATGCCGCCCCAGCCGAGCCCCATTGAGACCATCTGAGAGCACATCGGGTGTGCCTCGCTCTCTGGTCCCGGGCCCTGCCACCTCTCGTCATCTCCCCTCAGTCTCTGGTTGCCATGGCCATCCCATGGCCAGTCTTCATGGCTGCACCCCACCACCGCGCTGCCTGCCTGGATGTTCTGGGCACAGTGGTCGTGCCCTCCTTGGGAGGTCTGCCTCGCTTCTTGGCTCTGCCAGTCACAAAATCAACTCAGCGATCCAACTCCGGATCTGGAAGATCAGGCTGGGCCAGGGGAGTGAGGGGTTTGGGGCCCACAGCTCTACCTAGTGGGCAGCAGAGGGGGAATGTGAGGGCCGGAGCCAGCGTCATGGACCTCGGGGCTCTCTCTGGTTGTTTTCTCACTTTCTTCCCCTTCTTCCTACCTTTAGGGACAGCTTTCCCTTCTCTGGAGAGTGGCACAGTGTCTAACGCCCTAGATGCCATTCCCCGGGCATGGACATTCTGGCTGAGTTTTCTAGTTAAATGTCTGCTTTGACTTTTGTTTGAAATATTCCTAGTTATTTTGTTTTTCTATTGGGAGGAAGGGACCACAGGAGGGACATATGGTCACAGCTGTCACTGTTAAAGTCCCACCATAGCTTTGCTGGGTTAACTCGTTTCAGCACTCCCAGCAGTCCGTGTGGCCGGCCAGCATGACCTCCCAGCATGACCTTCCGTTTTTCCAGGTGAGGAAAGGCTTTGGGAGGATTGGTGGTCTGCTGGCTGGCTGCCTCAGGTGGTGCCTGCACGTTGGCTCTCACTGTAGGAGTATCCGGAGCCCTCCGTGAGAGCGTGTCCCTGTGTCTCTCTGTGGTGGCCTCGCTGGGACCCCTGCCCTGAGGACTCTGTTCTAAGGTAGATCTGCAGGGCCATGTCTAACGGCCAGCCCTGGAGAAGCTTAAGGAGCACAGGCCTCTGTGGCCCTGCCCGTGGTGGCGGGAGCAGTGTGGAGGATCAGGGAGACAGAAGGGCACGTGGAGGCCAGACACTGCAGCTGCTGGGTGCTGGGAACAGAGGAGAGGATGCTGGTGGCCCAGACAAACCGGAGCCTCCGCCTCTGACTCCGTGAGCTGCAGGCACCACCAGGCTCGCCTCCCACACCCCCAGGGGTCAGAGGGAGAGCTTCCTTCTGAGGCAGGAGACCCAAAGGCAGAAACGCACATGGCCTCTGTGGTGGGAGCCCAGGGAGTGGTGGGGGCAGGAGACTTTGCCCACGGGCTGCACCGCCCTGTACCGGTGGTATGGGGAGTTCTGTGGCTCTGCTCCCGTCTTCAAGGGGCCAGAAAGGACTTTTGTCTACAGATGCCTCTCCTGCCTGCTGGCCTGCTCCCTCCCCCTTTCCTCTTCAACACCCCCAAAGTCATTCGGGGTCCTGAAGGAGTGGCAGAGGTTCCACTGAGCCACCTCACACCTTACCTGGGGAACTCACCACGCCTATCTGCCTCCTTGTGAGAACAGCAAACACAAGCTTCTTCTAAGAATCCCCAGCTGCGCGTCTGTCCCATATTTATTTTGAATGACAGGCCTCAAACTGGTGGCCCATGGGCCAGACTCAGCCGGTGGTCATGTTTCATTCAGCTTATATAGTATTGGCCCACCGAGGGTTTTTACAAAAATATGTTGATCTTATTAAGTTGTCAACATTTAAAAACAAGGACATTTTACATACAGATTCAAATAGGGCCGTTATCTTGGAATGTGAGATGGCTTGTTAACCCTAGGTCTACTTGACTTCATGGCAGTAAGAAGCTGGCATGAGCAGCCATACCCTTAGAGAGTGCCTGTGCTCGCCTGTTTGCCACAGTCCGCACTGCTCCCTAGTGCCTTCCTGATACTGAGACGAAGTGTTCGAGGCAGTTTTGGAAAATGAATAAGAACAAGTTGAATTCCCTAAAAAACCACACTAACTAAATTACTCGAGTGGCGTCTGTAGGCATTTGAGTTTTTAGCCCTATTTTGAACTCAGGTATAGAACTTGCTAATCACAGCCCAAGAAGGGACAGGTGTGTCAGTGAGAGGCAGGACAGGGGTGAGGTGGGAGGAGCAGGAAGCAGGGAGGAATTTAGTATAAAGGCTGAAGTCACCCTTACTCACCCCCTCCTTGAGAATCTCTGGTGAAGCTGGTGTCCCTAGGTGGGCCCTTGGTTCTGGCAGTTAAGTCTCCCATTAAACTTATTTTCTGATATTTATGCCTTGATCTATAAGCATTCACTCCAGGCTGTCAGTCTGCAAGTGAGTTTCCAGCGTGGTAATTAATATTTGTGCCTGTTTATGTCAGTTATATCTTTAAAATGATTCAGTTGCTTTAAGCATTTAAAAGACATTTCGCATATATTTTAAAGTAATTGCTTTCCAAAAATATTTCCTACTGATATTTTGTTAAATCTAAGTGTACATTTATAGTACTCAGTAGACCAGAATAGCTCTGATTTATATGTTTTGGTTCTCTGGGTTGAGAGAGAGAGAGAAAGAGAGAGAGAGAGACTTTAAAACCATCTTTTTAATCACTGTACCTATTCCAAAGAATCCCTTGGCTTCTTGAGAACCAGTCAGTGTTAGAAAAATAATAAATATGGTGTGTTCTCTGGGCTGATTTAGAATTTAATGAGAGATGACATCTGAGCCTGAGAGCGAGCCTGGCTAACTTTTAATCTGGGCTCCCAAGTGTCCCGGAGCTTGGAGGAGCTGATGAGCTCCCTCTGTGTCAGTTTCTTAATGTGCAAAATTCCGATGACAAACAGCTACTGCCCTTGTGTGGTGAGAATTAATGCTTGCTGAGTAGCAAGTATGGTTTTAATAAAGTAGTCCTAATTGTTTGCTTTGTACATTTCCCGCTTTATTATTTTTATTATTTCTCTTTGCCTCTGTAATTGGTAGTTATTGGGTTCTCGTTACTTTTTTATTAGTCATTTTGTAAAAACTATCTTGTGATTTATCGTCCCTCCCACACTTATTTCCCCCCAAATGTCCTTAGAGGAGGCAAGAGGCAGGAGGCAGGCGAACATCACTCGCCTCTAACGGAGTTGGAGCTGCGGGAGCTCCTCGTGGCTCGCCCTGGTCTCAGCAACAGTGGTTCCCAACTGTCGGCTGCTGTGCAGTGACAGGACTTGTATGACGCCAAGGAGACTTCCTAGAAAAGCATCTAAATAACAGTGAGAGGGCAGATTAATAGCGTCTGCATGGGGACTGCGAACGCCTTCCATGTGGGAGGAGCAGGGCAAGATGGTCCCGTTCAGCTTGGGACAGGCACTGAGCCCATTCCTATATAAATGAATAAATAAATGGGAACCA